>NC_065580.1:134735074-135040074 GCF_024542745.1 Macaca thibetana thibetana | reverse complement strand
TGTAGCCCCAGTTACTCAGGAGGCTGACGTGGGAGGATCGCTTGAACCCAGGAGGCAGTGAGGTGTGGTGGTGTGCCATTGCACTCCAGCCTGGGCAACAGAGAAAGGCTCTGTCTCAATCAATCAATCGATCGATCAATCAATCAAGGGTCCCACTAAGAGACATATTTCCAAGAATGATCAGGACCAGCTGAACAGCTCCAAAGCAGCCTCCTCTAAACTCTTTCCTCCCTAGTAGCTGCACAGCTCCCTGGGGTCTTCTAACCCGGAGATCTCACCTGCGTGTCTGGATATGCTGGGTGAGTGTTCTTCGTGCCGGTGGGTTGTGGCGTTTGTGTCTTCTGCTGTGATGGAGTGATTTGGGAGCTACAGAATGACCGCGTGTCATTGATTTGTCGTTTGAAAGTTAAATCACAGACCTGGATGGTGGCCAGGAGTTGGGGCTGGCTCTCCCTTCTTCCTTCTTTCGTTTTACGCACCTGTGTATTTACTGATAAGTTGCAGTGCTCCCTGCTGCATTTCACAAATAATCCAGCAAATCCTTGAGATTTATTTTAACTATTGATTAGAAAAGTCAATGTTGTACACGAAGGATTAAAAAAAAGAAATATTTGGAATCTACTTAAGTGTCTGTTATCGCAAAGATAGTCTAGACTGCTCCAAATTTATATGCCACAGACAGGAAGGGAAGGAAAATTTTTTATACATTGCATAGTCTATATAACGGAAAGAACATGAACTGGCCCCCAAATGACATTAATCCTACCCTGTTTCTATCTGTTGGTCAATGGTGTGACCTTGATCAATTTGTTTAACCTCCCCAAATCCCAGTTTAGTTATTTTTTGTTATACTAAAGACATGCATATGGCTTCACGATTCCTCAAGGATCTAGAACCAGAAATACCATTTGACCCAGAAATCCGCATTACTGGGTATAGACCCAAAGGATTATAAATCATTCTACTCTAAAGACACATGCACAAGTATGTTTAATGCAGCACTATTGATAATAACAAAGGCTTGGAACCAACCCAAATGCCCATCAATGATAGACTGGATTAAGAAAATGGGCACATACACAACACGGAATAATATACAGCCATAAAAGGAATGAGTTTATGTCCTTTGCGGGTACATGGATGAAACTGGAAACCATCATCCTCAGCAAACTAACACAAACAGAAAACCAAACACTGCATGTTCTCACTTACAAGTGGGAGTTGAACAATGAGAACACATGGACGCAGGGAGGGGAACATCACACACCAGGGCCTGTTGGGGATAGGAGGAAATGGGAGGGAGAGCCTTAGGACAAATACCTAATGCATGCAGGTCTTAAAACCTAGATGACGGGTTGACAGGTGCAGCAAACCACCATGGCACATGTATACCTATGTAACAAACCTGCACGTTCTGCACATGTATCCCAGAATGTAAAATAAAATAATAAAAAGAAAAAAACACATAACATAAAACTTATCTTAACCTTTTTTTTTTTTTTTTTTTTTTTTTTTTTTTTTTTTTTTTTTTTTTTTGAGATGGAGTCTCACTCTGTTACCCAGGCTGGAGTGCAATGGTGTGATCTCGGCTCACTGCAACCTCCGCTTCCGGGGTTCAAGCAATTCTCCTGTCTCAGCCTCCTGAGCATCTTAACCATTTTTAAGTGTACAGTAGCATTAACTATAAGCATGGTATTATGTAAAAATCCCTGGAATTTTTTTGTTCTGCAACACTGAAACGCTAAACCCATTGAACAACTTTTTCTCTCTCCTCCTCTCTACCCCTGGCAACCGTCATTCTACTTTTCATTTCCAAAAAGCTGGACTTTTTTTTGTCGCTGTTAATAAGACCCATCTACAAAACAAGAGACGCCATTCCAAACTTTCCTGCCTCCAGACTCTGTGGTGAGGCAATGCTGAGTCAAGGTTAATGAAATTGCTCTGGAAGCAAAATCACTCTTCAAGTGCCAGGAGTTATTTAAAACATGAGCCTGTCTCACCAAGATAGGTAAGGAGGATCTTGATGTAAATCTGGCATTAGGCTTAAAAAGTCTAACAGTCTGGTTATTTGGGGATGTGCAGAATTTCCGATTGTGTTTGTACGCTCACAATTTTGAGGAAAACTGGAAAAATAGATAGAAAGGTTCTGTTTCAGGGAAACCTCTTATTTCAAACATAGATAAGCAAACGTTAAGTTGAAAATTATTCTGGCTGGGGCCGGGCGCAGTGGCTCATGCCTGTAATCCAAGCACTTTGGGAGGCAGAGGCAGGCAGATCGCCTGAGGTCAGGAGATCAAGACCAGGCTGGCCAACATGCGAAACCATGTCTCTGCTAAAAATACCAAATTTATCCAGGGGTGGTGGCAGGGGCCTGTAGTCCCAGCTACTCAGGAAACTGAGGCAGGAGAATCACTCGAACCTGAGAGGCAGAGGTTGCACTGAGCCAAGATCTTGCCACTGCACTGCAGCAGTTTGAGAGGCCGAAGTGGGCAGATCACTTGAGGCCAGGAGTTTGAGACCAGCCTGGCCAACATGGTGAAACCCCATCTCTACTAAAAACACAAAAATTAGCCGGGCATGGTGGCACCTTCCTGTAGACCCAGCTACTTGGGAGGCTGAGGTGTGAGAATCGCTGGAACTGGGAGGTGGAGGCTGCAGTGAGCCATAATTGCCCACTGCACTCCAGCCTGGGGGATAGAGCAAGATTCTGTCTCAAAAAAAAGAAAAGAAAGAAAATTGACTTAGACTTTCATCTTTGTTTATCCTGGTTCAGTTCTTATTATATTGTAATCATTGAAGTTTGACCTTTGTCACCTCTCACCTTGGTCAGCTGATTTCCAAAAACTGTGAGGATGCCTTGGTGAACGCAGGAAGGAAATGCTTCAACTTTGAGTTCCAGTTACTTATCTATTTATTTATTTATTTAGATGGAGTCTCACTCTGTCGTGAGGCTGGAGTGCAGTGGCTCAATCTCAGCTCACTGCAACTTCCACCTCCTGGGTTCAAGCAATTCTTCTGCCTCAGCCTCCTCAGTAGCTGGGATTACAGGTGCCTGCCACCACGCCTGGCTAATTTTTGCATTTTTAGTAGAGATGGGGTTTCAACATCTTGGCCAGGCTGGTCTCGAACTCCTGACTGCAGGTGGTCTGCCTGCCTCGGCCTCCCAAAGTGCTGGGATTACAGGCATGAGCCACCATGTCGGGCCCATAGTTCGTCCTTTATAATTCTTCTATTTTTGTGTTTTGTAATGTATACAACATATTAGTACTTGGGTACATGTAAATAATTTCTAAATAAAAATATACATATATTGAAGTGTAATGTGTCCTTTAAAATTTTATTTTATTTTTAATTTATGGCATGCAACAACAAAAAGCTTCAAAGGCCAATAACCTACTTCCTGTGTCATTCAGTTCTCCAGAGAAAGAGAACTGATAGGATTTATTTATCTCTTTCTCTCTCCTAGGGATGAGTGTTATGAGAGAGAGAGAAAGAGAGGCAGTTTAAGAAACTGGCTTATATGGGCTGGGCACAGTGGCTCATGCCTGTAATCCCAGCACTTTGGGGGGCCAAGGTGGGTGGATTACCTGAGGTCAAGAGTTCAAGACCAGCCTGGCCAACATGGTGAAACCCTGTCTCTACTAAAAACACAAAACTTAGCTGGGCATGGTGGCGGGCACCTGTAATTCCAGCTACTGGAGAGGCTGAGGCTGGAGAATTGCTTGAACCCAGGAGGTGGAGGTTGCAGTGAGCTGAGATGGCACCACTGCACTCTAGCCTGGGGAATAAGAGCAAGACTCCGTCTCAAAAAAAAATAAAATAAGAAATTGGCTTATATGATTATGGCGACTGGCAAGTCCAAAATCTATAAGGGCAGGCTGGAAACTAACTGGGCAGAATTTCTCTGTTACAGTCTTGAGGCAGAGTCTTTTCTTCTCCAGAAAACCTTAGTTTTATTTTTTATTTATTTTTGTTGTTGTTGTTGTTGGAGTTCCCCTCTTGTTGCCCACACTGGAGTGCAGTGGCACAATCTCAGCTCACCGCAACCTCCGCCTCCTGGCTTCAAGTGATTCTCCTGCCTCAGCCTCCCAAGTAGCTGGGATTACAGGCGCCCACCACCAAGCCCAGCTAATTTCTGTATTTTTAGTAGAGACAGGGATTTTGCCATGTTGGCCAGGCTGGTCTCGAACTCCTGACCTCAGGTCATCTGCCTGCCTCAGCCTCCCAAAGTTCTGGGATCAGAAGCGTGAGCCACCATGCACGGCCCTCAGTTTTATTCTTTTTCTTTTTTTTTTTTTTTTTTTTTTTGAGACAGAGTCTCGCTCTGTTGCCCAGACTGGAGTGCAGTGGCCGGATCTCAGCTCACTGCAAGCTCCACCTCCAGGGTTCATACCATTCTCCTGCCTCAGCCTCCCGAGTAGCTGGGACTACAGGCCCCCACCACCACGCCTGGCTAGTTTTTTGTATCTTTTAGTAGAGATGGGGTTTCACCGTGTTAGCCAGGATGGTCTCGATCTCCTGACCTCATGATCTGCCTGTCTCGGCCTCCCAAACTGCTGGGATTACAGGCTTGAGCCACCGCACCCAGCCAGTTTTATTCTTAAGGCCTTCAACTGATTGAAAAAGGCTCCCCCATATCACAGACTTCATTTAAGTCCACTTCGCTTAAGTCTACTTTAAAGTTGACGGATTAGTCAGGCGTGGTGGCTCATGCCTGTAATCCCAGCACTTTGGGAGACTGAGGTGGGTGGATCACCTGAGGCCAGGAGTTCAAGAACAGCCTGGTCAACATGTTGAGACTCTGCCTGTACTAGAAATGCAAAAATTAGACAGCACAGTGGCGTGTGCCTACAATCTCAGCTACTCAGGAGGCTGAGGCAGGAGAATCGCTTGAACCCAGGAGGCGGAGGTTGCAGTGAGCTGAGATTGCACCACTGCACTCCAGTCTGGGCAACAGAACAAGACTATCTTAAAAAAAAAAAATAAAAAAAATAAAAAGTAAAGTGGATGATTGTAGTTGTTAATCATATCCACAAGACACCTTCACAGAAACGCCTACATCAGTGTTTGATTCCATAAGTGGGTACCACAGCCTAAGCAGGTTGACACATAAAACTCACCATCACCCTACCCTATTGCCAGGTTCCCTAAATTGGCATCCCAACTCTAGTCTGCCCCCATTCTGAGTGCCTTCCATGCTATTTCCGGGCTCAGCTTACTAAAGGAAATCAGGTCTCTCCTTTGCTTAACTTCCACCACCCCTAGATGAAGACCAAGACTGGCACCTGCTGCTCTTTCGACTGTGGTCCAAGCTCCCCTTACCCCTCTTCCCTGGCTTTCTGTCGGCATGAACATCTCATCCATGCTCCCTCTTGCTCCCTGCTGCTCTCCATCCCATAGCACCCCCATGCCTGGGTTTTTCTGTTACTGCGCCCTGTATTAGGCCATACTCGCTTTGCTATAAAGAAATACCTGAGACTGGGTAATTTATAAGAAGAGAGGTTTAATTGGCTCCTGGTTCTGCAGGCGGTATAGGAAGCATGGCGGGATCTGCTTTTGGTAAGGTCTGAGGGAGCTTTCAATAATGGCAGGAGGCAAAGGGGGACGCAGGCCCTTCACAGGCCTGGAGCAGGAGCAAGAGCTGGGAGCGGGGTGGGGATGGTGCTACGCACTTTCAAACCACCAGATCTTGCGATAACTCACTCACTATCATGAGAACAGCGCCAACTGGATGGTGTTAAACCATTCATGAGACATCCATCCCCACCACTCAATCACCTCCCACCGTGCCCTACCTCCAACTTTGGGAATTACAATTGAAAATGAGATTTGGGTGTTGACACACCTCCAAATCATATTATGGCCTCTAAAAACATGCCACTCCCATCAGTTGGCACATCTTCTTCTGGCTTTGCCTGTTAAAATCCTATACTCTTCAGTCAATATGTCCACTCTCCAACCTTATCTTACTCTGACATGTGCTTCTTCCACTGTATTTCTGGGGCTCAGTTAATGTATTCCTTCTCCTGGCATAAGCTAGAAATTGCAAATACAAATTAAATAGATGGCAGAGTGAGAAGGTATTCCCAATGCCTAAAACAGTCAAGGGAATAATTTCTGGAATATACAAAGAAATCCTGCAAACCAACAACAATAACAACAAAAAAGGACAAAAGAAAAAAAAATATTTCTATTGCCCAGTATATTTCAAGGCAATTCACAGAAGAACGAGCTCTGGTAGGCAAAAAGAATATAGATAAATACTTCAATAAATGAAAAGTAGAACAGCACTGAGATGCTGTCTTATAATGGCTCAGATGGCAAAAATTAGAAAGACAGGTAATACCAAATATTGTACAGGAGGTGGCTGACTTCATGTCTTTCTCTGTCTTTACCTATCACTCTATCGATTTTATTGAATTCCTTAGCTCAGCTTTGTCTTTTAACCCTACACATGCAAATCCAACCCATTTTAGATATCTCTGCTTCAAAGTTCCATTGGTTTGTTAAATACAACATGTCCCATACTGAACCTGTGCTATGCTTCTCTAAATGTGTTTCTCCTCCTCTGTGTCCTGTCCCAAAGAGCCACCCATCATTCTCTACTCTACCTAAGTCATTCAAATCTCTGGCTCCTCCTCCTCCTTCACCCCCACCGTCTGTGACAAAGTCCTGTATATTTTACAGCTAAAGTGTAGCAGATATCTGTTCCCTATGTTCCATTCTTTTCTTTTGAGATGGAGTCTCGCTCTGTTGCCTGACTGGAGTGCTGTGGTGTGATCTCGGCTCACTGCCACCTCCGACTCCCTGGTTCAAGAGATCCTCCTGCCTCAGCCCCCCGAGTAGCTGGGATTACAGGCACACGCCACTACGCCCAGCTAATTTTTATATTTTTAGTAGAGACGAGGTTTCACCATGTTGACCAGGATGGTCTTGATCTCCTGACCTCATGATCTGTCCGCCTCAGCCTCCCAAAGTGCTGGGATTGCAGGCATGAGTCACCGCGCCCAGCCTCCATACTTCACAAATGTGACCCTAGCTCAGGCCACTCTCATTTTTTGCCTGAACTACTAAAATTGTTTGTCATTTGTTTTCCCTCCCTACCATCTTGCGAGCTAATATAATACTGGCAGATTTCTAAGAATAAGGCACACTCCGTGACCTCAAAACACTTGCCCTTCTCTCTGGTGGGAGGGAAGGACACGTGAGCAGATAATTACAATCCCATCCCAGGAGAGGCTTGCAATGAGGGAGGGGAGAAGCGTAGTAACTACAGGATCAGGGAGGAAGACTAGCCAATCTTACCACCCACCCATCTCTCAAAAACCATGCATGTGACCTTCCTAAAACGCAGGTCCCACCAAATGCCCCAGTCTTTTAAACTTTCCGAAGGCTGCTTTTAGGATGATCTCCTTGACGCAATGTAAGCCCATGCATGGGCCATCTTTGCCTACTTGTATAACTTTTTTTTTTTTTTTTTTAGACAGAGTTTCGCTCTTGTTGCCCAGGCTGGATGGAGTGCAATGGCACGATCTTGGCTCACCACAACCTCTGCTTCCGAGATTCAAGTGATTCTCCTGCCTCAGCCTCCCGAGTAGCTAGGATTACAGGCATGCACCACCACACCCAGCTAATTTTGTATTTTTGGTAGAGACAGGGTTTCTCCGTGTTGGTCAGGCTGGTCTGGAACTTCCGACCTCAGGTGATTTGCCCACCTTGGCCTCCCAATACGCTCAGATTATAGGCATGAGCCTCCGTGCCCGCCCTTTGTATAACTCTTTTACAAATTCTCAGGCAATGATAGACTACTCATAATATTCCACACACACACACACAAACCATCCTTTCTATTCCCCTTTGATAGTCCAACCTTTACAAACTGCTTTAAATTGAATGTTACTTTGGGTTGGTGAAAGAAAATGTTCCAGTTCGGATGAAGTTGTATTTAAAATATTTCCAGTTGCCTCCTGTTACTTCCTTGATCATGGAGGTAAATAATAATGCAACAGTCATTACGGTCATGAAATGCCAGCAGTGTGCAATGCACTATGCTAAATGTTGCGGGGAAGGCAAAGAGAATTTAGCCAAACTGAACCACCTGCTCTCTCCCGATCTCCCCAACTCCACACCAACAAGTTGTCTCTAGGCAGACTTGCAAGCTCTCTGTCCTTCCATCGCTCCACACTGAACTCCTGCCTCTCCCGTGCAGCACGATTCCGTCCTATTCTGTGTTATTCCTGCTTATGCACACAGCCAATCCCTGCCCACGTTCAGAGTCTGATCTCCTTCAATGGAGGGGTGCTCTCTGATTTAACTTTGTATAGTATCACAGTCTACTACTGAATCAATTCACTGACTTAATGGGAAATAATTATTGTTTTCCTTTTTTCTTTTCTTTTCTTTTTTTTTTTTCTTGAGACAGTCTCACTCTGTTGCCCAGGCTGGAGTGCAGTGACACGATCTCGGCTCACCGCAACCTCCGCCTCCTGGGTTCAAGCGATTCTCCTGCCTCAGCCTCCCGAGTAGTTGGGATTCCAGGTGCCCACCACCATGAGTGGCTAATTTTTGTAATTTTAGTAGAGATGGCGTTTCTGTATGTTGGCCAGACTGGTCTTGAACTCCTGACCTCAAGTGATCCACCTGCCTCAGCCTCCCAAAGTGCTGGGATTACAGGCATGAGCCACTGCGGCCGGCCAATACTTTTTGTTTTCTAGGAGCTCACAATTGTCTACTGACTATTATATTAAGAGCGAATTTTCCAGCCAAGATGTCAGAGCCTTCTGGAATGAGGCACTGTCTTACCTGGTCAGCCGGCCTGACTCATTCATTCATTTAAACAATGTTCATTGAGATGAATACTAAAGACATATATTCAGAACCTAACCCACACTAGGCCTGGTTCTAAGATGCTCAGGATAAAATAATGGAAAAGAAAGATTGGATGTGACTCTTGCCCTACTAGCATGTACAGGAGAAGGAGGATACCAACCCTAAATAAATGAACAATAATTACAAATTGTGAAATGCTCTATGAGAGAAACAAATGGTGTTTTATGAGAGAGCTTAGAGCGGGGCGCTCAGCTATTTCCCTGGCTGGAATGTTCATTGACCTCTCTCTGACTATCTGAACCCCAGATCTCTTTAAACCCACGGCTGAATTCTGGGAAGTCTTCCCTGATTACTGCAAACCCTGCCTGACTCCTAAAACATTTATTATGTGCACCACCAAATAGGCATAACTCTTCCAACCAGGAAAGCTGCGTGGAGCCTTATCTGGTTCCATGCTTATCTGGTACATGAGCTACAGAGGTGATCACTATGGCCACCAGGCTTCCCTTCAGTCAGCCATCATGCAAGCCCTTCCCTGTGAATAGAACCAGGTTCATGGGCAAAACAGTGCAATTTCTGGGATCATTCTGCGTACTCATTTAGCGACAGAGAGAAAAGTCCCACCCAACGCAGCCACCCCAAAGGCACAATCGCAGCAAGTTGATTGCAAAGTTCTATATCCATCCCTCTAACTTACCCTTTCTTGACCCTAGCTTGACTCATCCTCCCTTGGAGGTAGCCATACATAATCTTTCTTCCCTTTCCCGCCATCTCTACCTCATGCTGGAGTTTACCCATGATTAACTCATTTGTAATAGCTCAGTCATTCCTTGTTGATGCTTGGGATAGATAGCTCAGTTCTCAAAAGCCCAACAGACACTCCCCCTGGAATTATACCTCTTGCATGGGTCTCTTTGGCAAGGCAATGAGCAGTTTTATATGAAGACCATTACACTAGGCAATCATGAATAAACAGTTGGGAGATGAGGTTGGAGGGGTCTGGAGGACACTAGTGTTTGAGATACCATAGATCACATTTTCTATTTATTAATTCTAATTTTAAGCATTTCTGTAAGGTAATATGATAATTCCTTTTTTATTATTTTTTTTTAGATGGATTTTCTCTCTTGTTGCCCAGGCTGAAGTGCAGTGGTACGATCTCAGCTCACCACAACCTCTACCTCCCGGGTTCAAGCAATTCTCCTGCCTCAGCCTCCCGAGTAGCTGGGACTACAGGCATGACAGGCATGCGCCACCACGCCCGGCCAACTTTGTGTTTTTAGTAGAGACAGGGTTTCTCCACGTTGGTCAGGCTGGTCTCGAACGCCCAACCTCAGGCGATCCGCCTGCCTCGGCCTCCCAAAGTGCTGAGATTACAGATGTGAGCCACCGCACCCAGCTAATCATTCCTATTTTTAACAGATGAGGAAAATTAGGACACAGGAAGGTAAAAGAAGTTGGCTAAAAGCTAACTGTTATAGGACAGAATCATATGTTTAAGCAAGTGGTTTTGAAAGTGTAGGAGGCAGGGTAAAGTGAAAGTTTGCATCGCGCTATGGTTCTCTAATGTGAGCGTGCATCAGAATCACGCGAAAGGCTCCTTCAAGCACAGGTTGCTGAGTCCCAGCCCCAGAGTTTCTGGTTCAGTGGATCCACGACAGAGCCAAGTAATTTGCATTTCTAACAAATGCTAAGGGACAAAAAGCTCACTATAATAATATTAACAACAACAAGTGGTATTTCTCCAGCCCTTACTAAAGTGATATTGGCCTAATATGTGCCCAGATGATGCTATTGCTACTGGTCCAGGGACCACACTTTGAGAAGCAGTGGCATAAAATATGGTGTGAGCCCAGAGGAGAGATAAATGACCAATGCTTCAGGGAGGCCAAAGGATGGCTTCGCAGGGAAAGGGGCATCTAGGTTGGGCACTGAAGCTCACACAGGAATTCTAACTCACTCTTCCGTCTACATTTGTTGGTCATAGAGGAAAGGACCTGAGCACATGCTATGTTCAGACTTACAGGTACACAAGTCAAGCTCAAATGTGGTGAATGTTCAGTGAGCGTATATAATTTCGGGTGGCTCAGCAGAGCTTGTACTGACAGGGGGAGGCTGGTAGGTGAGCCTGGGGCCAGATGGAAAGCCACACGAAATAGTTTAAATTTCATCCTTTGGGTACCAGGCTTTTAATCAGAAGAGTAATGCAATTCTCTTTGCTTAATTGTGTTCTAATTGTTCATTCATTAACTGTAAGAAGGTGTTAATCACTCACTACACCAAGGAATGTTAAGGTATAAATCACTATACAAATAATAACAACAAGAAGAGGTGGTATTTCTCCAGCTCTCACTACAGTGATACTAGCCTTGTGTGTACGATATGATTTATTCCCTACAGCAATTGTTTGCAGCAGATGCTACTGTTATCCCATTTTAGAGAGGAGGAAACTGAGGTTTAGGGAGGCAAGGACACAGTGTTCAAGAATAGCTGAATGCCAGGTGGGCATGGTGGCTCATGCCTGTAATCCCAGCACTTCGAGAGGCTGAGGAGGGAGGATCAATTGAGACCAGGAGTTCCAGAACAGCCTGGGAAACATCTCTACAAAAAATAAATATTTACAGAATTAGCTGGGCCTGGTGGCACGTGCCTGTGTTGTGTACCAGCTATGCAGAAGGCTGAGGCAGGAGGATCGCTTGAGCCCGGGAGTTTGAGGCTGCTGTGAGCTATGATCATGCCACTGCATACACTTCAGCCTGGGCAGCAAAGTGAGATCCTGTCTCCAAAAATAAAATAAAATCAAGAAAGCAGCTTATAGGGATTTTGGTTTAAGTTTAAAGGGTCATTTTGTTTGTTTGTTTGTTTTTGTTTTGTTTTGTTTTGTTTTGTTTGAGATGGAGTCTCACTCTGTCGCCCCAGGCTGGAGTGCAGTGGCGCAATCTCGGCTCACTGCAAGCTCTGCCTCCCGGGTTCACGCCATTCTCCTGCCTCAGCCTCCCAAGCAGCTGGGACTACAGGTGCCCCCCACCACGCGCGGCTAATTTTTTGTATTTTTAGTAGAGACGGGGTTTCACCGCAGTCTCGATCTCCTGACCTCGTGATCCACCCGCCTCAGCCTCCCAAAGTGCTGGGATTACAGGCATGAGCTACCGCGCCCAGCCTAAAGGGTCATTTTTCACATCTTAAACCTTGCTTTCCATTATGACATCCTTGAGTTCAAGGACTGTGTCCCTACCTTCCCTTTCACCCAAACTTGTTGCCTCTAATATGAAGTCGCTCCTGCTGTGCTTGGCAAAAGTAGCCCAGGCTCTCCCAGCAATGCCCTTTCCCTTGCAGGTATCCTGACCTCTACATAAAGGCATGAGGCAAACAGGAGCTACTGCTTGTTATCAGAGGATCTGCGGTCTTCATAGTGCAGGAATGTCATCCCTGGGGGACTGTAGGATCTGTCACTGTCAAACCTGAGGCTTTTTTTTTTTTTTTTTTTTAAATTCTTGCAAACTCAGGGCTTTTCAGATCTTTAGTGCTGATCAGAGATAGGGCACTACAATAGAGGCTTAAATCGCAGCAAGTGGGGAGAAGAGGCAAAGAGAGATACCACGCATAAAATAAAGTACACTGACTCTTTTTGGGAAGATAACACATAACTCTTGGTACACGCTGCACAATAAAAGTCCTTGGAGAACAGAGAAGATCTTTGTCAGAAATTGTGTCTCATTTAGCAACATTGTTTCACTGTGTTCCTTTCAGAATGAAAGTGATTCATCTTGCTTTTGTTTCCGGTCACCTTTTATTTTTTCCCTTCCTGGGAAATTTCTTTTCCATTAGGAGACAGGCACTTTTTCCTTTCACCCACCTTCACAAACCAGGACTTTCATCTGCAACCTGTTTATGCTCAGCTCTCACAGTCCAATTGAACGATATATATTTTTTTTCATTTTGCCAAGTAGTGATTCACATAACATGGATAATATTGATGTGAAATGGGTTACAAAATATTTTAATGATCCTGTTCCTTGGAAATGGTGTGTGTCTGTGTGTGCATCGCGTTACAAATATCATCATCGTTTATTCAGTCAGGAAGTATTTTTGCAGTTTTTTCTAACTTCATTGCGCTGCAGTATTTGCTAGGGGGCAGTCACTGCACCAGGCATAGCTCTAAATGAAAGGCAACACAAAAAGTAGTTAATTACGTTGCAGATGTTGAAGAGCAAAATGGCATGATAAGAGATACCCCAAGGGCAACTTTGAAGCTCTGTTCACCGCATCAGGAGAAGGAAGGAGAGGATTCATAATGAAAATTCATAATTCATTTTGACTTGTATCAGAAGGCTTTTTGACAAAAGACAGAGACTGAAGTAACACGAATATCTTCTTGGAGGCCCGTGTCTGCCAGGTATTAACCACTTTATTTCACTGTCTCTATTCAGCTTCAAGCAGCCTTAGTAGCGACGTGCAGTGGCTCATACCAGTAATCCCAGCACTTTGGGAGGCTGAGTTGGGAGGATCACTTGAGGCCAGCAGTTTGAGACCAGCTTGGGCAACATAGCAAGATCCCATCTCTACAAAAGATTAAAAAAAAAATTAGCCAGGTGTGGTGGTGCACGCTTGTAGTCCCAGCTACTCAGGAGGCTAAGGCAGGAGGATCCCTGGAGCCCAGGAGTTTCAGGCTGCAGTAAGCCATGATTGTACTACTATACTTCAGCCTGTGTGACAGAGTGAGACCCTGTCTCAAAAAAAATAAAATAAAATAAAAAAAGCAGCAGACTGATTAAGGAACCTAAGTTTACAGCAATTGAGCACCTAGATTTACAGCAACTGAGCAACAGAAAACTCTATAGCTCAAGGACGGGTACAGTGGCTCATGCTTGTAATTCCAGCACTTTGGGGGGCCGAGTCGGGCTGATCACCTGAGGTCAGGAGTTGGAGACCAGCCTGGCCAACATTGTGAAACCCCATCTCTACTAAAAATACAAAAGTTGGCCGAGCGCGATGGCTCAAGCCTGTAATCCCAGCACTTTGGGAGGCCGAGGCGGGCGGATCACGAGGTCAGGAGATTGAGACCATCCTGGCTAACACGGTGAAACCCCGTTTCTACTAAAAAAATACAAAAAACTAGCCAGGCGAGGTGGTGGGTGCCTGTAGTCCCAGCTACTCGGGAGGCTGAGACAGAATGGTGTAAACCCAGGAGGCGGAACTTGCAGTGAGTGAGATCCAGGATCCGCCACTGCACTCCAGTCTGGGCGACAGAGCAAGATTCCGTCCCCCCCCCAAAAAAAAAAATACAAAAGTTAGCTGGGCATTGTGGTCGGTGCCTGTAATCCCAGATACTTGAGAGACTGAGGCAGGAGAATCAGTTGAACCCAGGAGGCAGAGGATGCAGTGAGCAGAGATCATGCCATTGCACTTCAGCCTGGCAGACAGAACAAGACTCCATCTCAAAAAAAAAAAAAAAAAAGAAAAGAAAGAAAAGAAAAGAAAAATCAAATCCTTTCAGCACTGAATGGTTTTGGTTCTAAGTCATTTGACCACATATACAAGGCTTTGTTTCTGGACTTGATTCTATTCCATTGATCTGTGGGGTCTGTCTTCATGCCCTATCAGTTCATTTTCAGCACTAGAAGGTTAGTTCCATGAGGGCAGGTGCCCTGCCTGGCTTTCCACAGCCCCACCCCTGACACAGATCAGGGGTGTGGTATCACCCTGTGGTATCAGGCTGTGATAGTTTCTAGCTTTCCCTTGCACGGCCCAGATGGACTCCCCCGCCTGCCTCCAGCTTGTCCTGTGCTGGGCATACCACCTGTCCAGGGCAGTCTGTCATGCTCTTCTTCCTTAGACGTCAGAGGGGTCCTGCCTTCCCTCTCTCCAAACTCATCTCAGTGTCTGCTGGATTAGGTTGACCTTGCCTATCCCTGTCCTCATTCTGTTCATAAGTGGAACTTGTGTGTCCGGCATTTGCCATTTGCTCACCCTTCTTCCAGGCGTCCTCCCTACACCTATGCTCCTATTTTCCTTAGACCTGTGTCCAGCAGACTCTCATGGACCCCCACCTGCTTTCTGGGATTTCCTTGTTTCACTTGAGTCCTGGCATCTCAGGGGCATGTGAGGACAAAGGAAAGTTAAGCCTGGGGCTCTGTTCCAGCCTTGTTTAAGTCACATCAAAAGGCCGTCCTGTTTTTTTTCTTGTTTTTGTTTCCAGTCTCATAAATAAGGCCTCTGTAATGGCAGGGAGGAAATCCAGACGGCAGGAACACAGCATTACATCATCACATTACCTACAGGGATGCATTTTCAAGGCCAGCAAACTCAATTAGCTCGTTGGTAATAGCAGTTCCAGCACCAGGACACACACAGCAGAGTTCATCATGCTGAAGAAGGACACGGAAGACAGATGACAATGTGGTCCACCATGCAGACCCGCTGGCAAACTAGCCCAGAGAGACAGCTCCATACCAAATGTGGTTTGCTTTCAATAATTTGGGGCTGCTCTTTTTGATATATTTAAATCTGGAGAAATAGAATGCTCTTTGTTAGCTTCATCCTCATTATTTGTTTCATCACCCATCCTTGAGCAACCTTTCTTTTCTTCTGCAAATTTCCAGCTATTGTGCTGGAGCCTTGTGGACTCCTATAGAGATGGTACCATGTCCCAGAAGCCAAAGAGGAGACCCAGAGCCAGTGAAGGTGACATAATGTCAGCGGCAGGAGGCAGACAAATTCCTAGGCAGACAGGGCCAGGTCCCTGGTGAAATCCGACCTTCAAGCCAAAGACAGCCCAAAGCCTGAAAACCTAGCTACTACAGCCCAGGACTGGAGTGAGAACGTCCTCAATGGCTTTTTAGCCAATTAAAAGATGCTTTTTCGAGGCCCACCCGTGGACCAATCAGCACCACTCCCCCATTCTGAGCCCATAAAAACCCCAGACTCAGCCACACACTGGAACTACCTGACTTGGGGAAGGGGCTGCTTACTTCGAGTTGCCCTCACATGTTGAGAGTTGTTATGTTGCTCAATAAAACTCTTCTCCACCTTGCTCATGCTCCGGTTGTCCATATAACCGTATGTCACGGGACAAGAACCCAGAGCCTGCTGAACAGCAGGAGTGAAAAGGGCTGTAACATGTTCCTGGCTGGCTCACCAAGCTGTGGGTGGTGACACGCTCTCATTTGCTGGACTGCGAGGGAAGAGCAGTAACCCTTCTGGGGGCCCAGGTCTTGGGACTCCAAGCCAGAGCTGTGATATGCTGTAACACCTACTTAGGCCTCTATGGTTGCTGGTGTCTCTGAATTTTGGGGCACCAACATGTTCCCCTCATCCAGATGAGGGGAACCCAAGGCAGAAGCCACTTGAGGCACATCTGGTCCAGCCACAGCCTTGTACAAAGCTCACACCTGTGCTGGCACCTGGAGCTGCCTGCCCTGCTATGGCAGCTGGCACACTTGGCTGTGCCCCATGCTTGCTCACTCACACACCCCTCACCACTCTGCACTTGGCTTACTCACAGGGGGTGTGGGATCTGGGTCGGTAGCAAGAGCCCAGCACAGCCAGCCCAGCACAGCCCGCTGGGCTGAGTGGGCAGAGCCAGCCCAGCAGTCATGGGCGAAACTTGGGCAGATGTGCTGCCAACCACAGAGATTTCCAGCTGGCAAAGTGGCATCCAAATAATCTTGTGTCAATAGGGTTTATTGAGGACTTACAAATGGGGCAGTCCAGGAGTGGCAGGCTGGACAGGAGACTCCCTACTTTTTAAAAAAATGCACACAGGGGCCGGGTGCAGTGGCTCATGCCTGTAATCCCAACACTTTGGGAGGCCGAGGCACATGGATCACCTGAGATTGGGAGTTCAAAACCAGCATGACCAACATGGTGAAACCTTGTCTCTATTAAAAATACAAAATTAGCTGGGTGTGGTGGTGCATGCCTGTAATTCCATCTACTTGGGAAGCTGAGGCAGGAGAATCACTTGAACCCGGGGACCGGAGGTTGCGGTGAGCCGAGATTGCACCATTGCACTCCAGCCTGGGTGACAAGAGTGAAACTCCATCTCAAAAAAAAAAAAAAAAAAATGCACGCAGGTTCTAATACTTTGTTACTTAGCAGCCTCCACCTAGAAACCTCCATGTATCCCAAAACAAAGGACCTGGAGCCCCCATAGAGCCTGCATTTCAAGGGATGGTCCGGGGATTCTGATGTCCTTCACAGATAAACGGTGGATCTTCAGGTTGGCCACTTCTGGATTCCTTAGCTTGGATCTTTTTTTTTTTTGTTTTGAGATGAAATCTCACTTTGTCCCCAGGCTGGAGTGCAAGTGGCACAATCTTGGCTCACTGCAACCTCTGCCTCCTGGGTTCAAGTGATTCTCCTGCTTTCAGCCTCCAAGGAGCTTGGACTACAGGCACCCGCCACCATGCTTGGATAATTTACGTATTTTTAGTAGAAACGGGGTTTCCCCATGTTGGCCAGGATGGTCTCGATCTCTTGACCTCGTGATCTGCCCACCTCGGCCTCCCAAAGTGCTGGGATTACAGGCGTGAACCACCGCGCCTGGCCGGAACTTTGAACACACCTTTCCTTAGACCATAGTGTTATTCTCGAGTGTGCTTAAGTTATTGCTCTCAAATGTGTCTTCCATACACTGGCATTGAGGCCTAGAGAGGTTAGAACACTTACCTACATACATTCAGCGAGTGACCTTTCTCAGTCACAGTTTAATCATTGTTCAGCATATCAGATCATCAGCTGTGCTAATGCTTTGGGTAAGTTAGAGCAGGCATAAAATCCTCATCCAGAATCAGTGGGGAAGAAGGACAGTCAGGATTACTGAGAAGTCAAAATAACACACTATTTTAACCAGGGTGTCATGAGAGCAGAGAATGTTTTAGGCTAACAGTTCTTAGAATTTAACTTGTCCAACCTTGTAATTTTACAGATGAGAAAACCAAGAGCTATAGAAAGTTAAATTATGTCTGCCAGGCGGGCATGGCTCATTAGCACACGTGCAGAATGACTATAAATAAGCCACAGGCCACTTACAGAAAAGCCGCTCTTGCAGAGTCTCTTCAGAGCATGCTTTATCACCCAGAGATGAGGCAGATTCCAAAGCAGCACACAGTGGGCCTTCAAGTGCTGTCGATGTTATGTTGATAGGTTATTTGCTTTTGTCTGAAAACTAAACAAGCACTTCAGAATCTCAGTTAACTTTCTATTTTCGATAAGGAGTTCCTTGTTTATAGTGCTAAGAGAAGTGTTGGTTATACTGCTAAACATCAAAACTGTTGAATTAGAGGCATTCAAATACTTTTGCAGGAAGATTATGCGAACCTGAAAATCTGAGACAGGTCTCAGTTAATTTAGAAAGTTTACTTTGCCAGGGTTGAGGGCGCACACCTGTGACACAGTCTCAGACAGTCCTGATGACATATGCCCAAGGTGGCCGGGACACAGCTTGGTTTTATACATTTTAGGGAGACATGAGACACCAGTCAATAGGTGTAAGATGGCCATTGGTTCAGTCCAGAAAGGTGGGACAACTCGAGGCAAAGACCAGGCAACTCCAAGTGGGGAGGGAGCTTTCCGGTCATAGGTCAATAAGAGACAAATGGTTGAATTTTTTTTTGTTTCTGATTAGCCTTTCCATAGGAGGTGATCAGATATGCACTGATCTCAATGTGAATAGAACGGGAGGCAGATTTGCCCTAAGCAGTTCCAAGTTTGGCTTTTCCTTTTAGCTTAGTGATTTAGGGACCCCAAGATTTATTTACCTTCCACAGTTACTCATACTTCTCTCAAAGCAACCTCTGTTTCCCAGGCCTCTTTAGCCCTAAGACGCATTTCTCACCTCCTCCCTTTTTTTGGAAAAAGAAGAGGAATCCTGTGTAGAGAGGCCCTTGTATCTTGGCTACCAACAATCCCTGCTTCTACGCAGAACGCACTTAGAAAGCATGTGGATTCCGGCATGTGTTCTAAATGGCTCATTAATCATGCATTTCCTTAGGAAGGATTGTAAGGAGCTCCGATTTGCTGGGGAGCATTCGCCTTCTCCCCTCAGGCAGACTAGCAAGTGCGGAGTCTTGCAGTTCTTTCATCTATTTACAGCTCAGAGAAGCCACCCAGATGGAGATGACAGTGATGTGCGATTCCTAAGGAGAAATCACTCAAATGCATGAAGATTCTCCCTGTGCATTTATAATGTAGGCACATCGTTAAATGCGCTTTGTTGAAACTATGCTAAAGTGTTGGACATTTCAGTGGGTAAACAAAACAATAAAAACAGTCAAGATGGTTTTCTAGTCATGAGACTCTTAATACTCCACTTGAATTTAGCAGGGATTAGGTATATGTGTTTGTGTTGCTTCCTTCCTCCTCCCTCACTCCCTTCCTCATTTTTTCTATCTTTATCTTTGTAATGAGGCCATGCATGTTACTGGGAAATACAGTCAATTTGGAGACAGGCTTGGGTTCCCATCCAAGGTCCATCATCACTCACAATTGAGTGATCCCATACACATTATATGACTGTTCTGACTCTTAGTCATTGAAGGATAACAATAGAGAAAAAATTGTATAAGATTATATATAAATGGATAAGATTATATATAAATTGCATAAGACTATATATAAACAGATAGATAGATGGACGGATGGATGGATGGATAAATGGATAGATAGATAGATAGATAGATAGATAGATAGATAGATAGATAGATAGATAGATAGATGGATGAATGGGTGGGTGGGTGGATGGATGGATGACTGGATGGATGGATGGATGGATGGATCAATGGATAAATGGATGGATAGATGGTGGATGGATGGATGCACGGATGAATGGATAGATAGCTAGATGGATAGTTGGATGGATGAATGGATAAATGGATGGATGAATGGATAGGTGATAGATATGTAGATGGATAAATGGATAGACAGATGAATGGGTAGATGGATGGATGGATGGATGGATGGATAAATGGATAGATAGATAGATAGATAGATAGATAGATAGATAGATAGATGGATGAATGGGTGGGTGGGTGGATGGATGGATGACTGGATGGATGGATGGATGGATCAATGGATAAATGGATGGATAGATGGTGGATGGATGGATGCACGGATGAATGGATAGATAGCTAGATGGATAGTTGGATGGATGAATGGATAAATGGATGGATGAATGGATAGGTGATAGATATGCAGATGGATAAATGGATAGACGGATGGATGGGTAGATGGATGGATGGATGGATAGATAGATAAGTAGATAGACAGATGATAGATTCATGAATAGAGTCCACAGGACAGTGCATAATAGATCATAGACTCTTTACATTCTTTTTTTGTTTATTCTTTTTTAGTGATGAAGTCTCATCTGTCACCCAAGCTGAAGTGCCCTGGTGTGATTATAGCTCATTGCAGCCTGAAACTCTTGGGCTAAAGCAAGTATTTGTCATTATGCTTAGCAGTTTAAAAACATTTTATTTTTAGAGATAGGGTCTTGCTATGCTGGCCAGGCTGGTCTCAAACTTCTGGCCTCCAGAGATCCTCTCATCTTGGTTTCTCAAAGTGTTGGATTACAGACATGAGCTACTATTCTTTATTCAATAAAAATCAGTTTCATTGAGCACATTCTTTGGCCATCCCACTTGTAAATGCTAGGGATATAACACTGAATAAAACTGACAAACCTCTGCAGTTTGTAGAACTGATATTCTAGTGAAGGAGCCAAACATGAATCATAATATATAGAATGCAACACCTGTCATAGAAATAAACAAGTCAGGGAAGTAGGGCAAGAAGTGTGGCTGGGGAAGAGGTGTTTCAAATTTTAAATGAGCCATCAGGGAAGGACTTATGCAGAGGATGGCATTTGAATAGTGGCCTTGAGTGGTACTGGAGGGTGCAGCAGATAGCCAGGGAGGAAGGATCCCTGGCAGGGGCCTACTGCAATACACAGTGATAATTTATGTGTAAAGAGAAGCTGTTCTGCCTTCTTGTGAATGGGATGAAGTTACAAAGCAAGCACAGTTCTTTACACCCATCCCTTTCCTATTTTTCTTCCTCAGATGTTGGAGCACAGGGGAATGAGTTGACCAGTGACCCAGCTGCTGCTCTCAGAAATCTACCAATCACCGTGTTTCCACCGAGGCCACTCTTTCCTCACTGCTCCCAGACAGTGATTGAGTATGGCAGGATTCTCAGGCAAGCCCACTCCTGGGAAATGCACCACTCCTGTCATGGGCTCCCCATCAGCTTTGCAGAAACTTTTGCAGAACCTCGTGTGAAGTCTTGCCCTGCCTGTGTTCCCATCTTTCCCTTCTCCCCTGGTGCTAGACTTGCACTGTGGTCTGATGACTCTCCTGGACTCCTCTGGCTTCCTTCCCATTTTCTCTTGCAGGAGTTTCTTCTAATAAATCTCATACACTCCTATTAGAGTTTTCTCTAATAAATCCAGACTTGGCATCTGCTTGGAATACCAAGACTGACACAGGCACCATTGAGGAATTTTAGATGCCTGGCTAACAGCCAGTACTAACTGTTGGACCTGTGAGTGAGGCCAGCTTGGACCTTCTTGTGCAATTGATACCCCCATAAATTACAGCCGTGTGCGATACTGAAATCCTTGTGAACTATTGGTAGGAATGTAACATGCTACAGCCATTTTGAAAAGCAATGTGCTTTTCAAAGCACATTGAAACATAATCCTGGAAACATTAAAAATAATATTGGCCTGGGCATGGTGGCTCACGCCTGCAATCCCAGCACTTTGAGAGGCAGAGGTGGGCAGATCACCTGAGGTCAGGAGTTCAAGACCAGCCTGGCCAACGTGGTGAAACCCCACCTCTACTAAAAAATGCAAAAATTAGCCGGGCATGGTGGTGGGTGCCTGTAACCCCAGCTACTCGGGAGGCTGAGGCAGGAGAATTGCTTGAACCTGGGAGACGGAAGTTGCAGTGAGCTGAGATCGCACCACTGCATTCCAGCCTGGGCAACAGAGAGAGACTCCACCTCAAAAAATAAATAAATAAATAAATAAATAAATAAACAAATAACAGAATTACCATATGATGCAGCAATTCTACTTCTGGTTATATACCCAAAAGAACTGAAAGCAGGGACTCACAGAGATCCTTCTGCAGCCATGTTCATAGCAGAATTATTTACAATGACCCCACTGTCCATTGCACATGAATGGATAAATAGAATGTAGTATATATATACAATGGAATATCATTCAGCTTTAAAAATAATGGAAATTCCAACACATGATACAACATGGATGAAACTTAAGGACATCATGCTAAGTGAAATAAGCCAGTTCCAAAAAGGCAAGTACTGTATAATTCCATTTACATGAGGTACTTAGAGTAGTCACAGTCATACAGACAGAAAGTTGATTGGCAGTTTCCAGGGACAGGGGAGACAGGAAAATGAGGAGTTATTGTTCAATGTATATAAAGTTTAATTTATTTCATTTTATTAATTTATTATTTTTTAGATGGAGTTTCACTCTTGTTGCCCAGGCTGGAGTGCAGTGGCGCAATCTTGGCTCACTGCAACCTCCACCTTCCAGTTTCAAGCGATTCTCCTGCCTCAGCCTCCTGAGTGGCTGGGATTACAGGCACCCACCAGCACGCCTGGCTAATTTTTGTATTTTTAGTAGAGACATGGTTTCATCATGTTGGCCTGGTCTCGAACTCCTGACCTTGTGATCTGCCTGCCTCGGCCTCTCAAAGTGCTGGGATTACAGGCATGAGCCACCATGCCAGGCCTAAAGTTTAAGTTTTTAAAATGAAAAGAATTATGGAAATGGATAGTGATAAAGATTGTACATTATAAATGTATTTAATATTACCAAAATGTACACTAAAGAACTGGTGAGTTAGTCTGTTTTGCCATACTGTAAAGGAATACCTGAGGCTGGATAACTTACAAAGAAAAGAGGCTTACACCTGCAATCCCAGTGCTTTGGGAGGCTGAAGCTTGTGGATTGCTTGAGTTCATGAGTTTGAGACCAGCCTGGGCAACATGGTGAAATCCTATCTTTACAAAACATACAACAATTAGCCAGGTATGGTGCACACTTGTAGTCTCAGCTACTTGGGAAGCTGAGGTGGGAGGATGGCTTGAGCCTGGGAGTTTGAGGCTGCAGTGAGCTATGATTCCATCACTGCAGCACTCTACCCTGGGTGATAGAGCCAGGCCTTGTCTCAAAAAAAAAAAAAAAAAGAGGTTTATTTGGCTCATGGTTCTGCAGGTTGTACATGCATGACACTAGCATCTGCTAGGCTTCTTGTGAGGCCTCAGGAAACTTACTCATGATAGAAGGTGAAAAGAGAACAGACAGGAACATCGCCTGGAGAGAGAGAGAACAAGAGAGGGAGAGAGAGGGAGCAAGAAAGAGAGAGCGACAAGGAGGTGCCAGCTCCACGAAACAACAACTCTTGGGTGAACTAACAGAATGAGAGCTCTTTCATCACCATGGGGAGGGCACCAAGCCATTCAGGAGGGATCCGCCCCCACGACCCAAATACCTCCTGCCAGATCTCACCCCTCCCCCAACATTGGGGATCACATTTCACCATGAGATTTGGAGGACGCACACATCCAAACCCTATCAGATGGTAAATTTTAAGCTGTGTGTATTTTAGCACAATTAAAAAAAAGAAAAAAATATTATAGCCAGATGAAAGAGCCCAGGAAAATCACCAAAATAAACCTGTACCCAATGCAAAGAAGTGTAATTTTGTTTTCGTTTTTGTTTTTGAGACAGAGTCTCACTGTGTGGTCAGGCTGGAGTGTAGTGGTGTGATCTGGGCTCACGGCAACCTCCACCTCCCAGATTCAAGCGATTCTCCTGCCTCTGCCTCCTGAGTAGCTGGGACTACAGGCGCACACTGCCACCACACCCAGCTAATTTTTGTATTTTTAGTAGAGACAGGGTTTCACCATGTTGGCCAGGATGGTCTCAATCTCTTGACCTCGTGATCTGCCTGCCTCAGTCTCCCAAAGTGCTGGGATTACCTGCATGAGCCACTGAGCCCGGCCGTTATAATTGTTTTAAGGCCCTAATGTTTGGGGTGGCCTGTTAGGTAGCAAAGGCTAGGGATGCAATACCAGAGGAAGACTTAGAGGAACCAGGAACAGAGGAATAAACTAGCAGCTGAGGCAGGAGAATCCTTGAATCCGGGAGGCAGAAGTTGCAGTGAGTTGAGAGTGCACCACTGCACTACAGTCTGGGAGACAGAGGGAGACTCAGTGAAAAAAAAAAAAAAGATCTCACGGTTCTGCAGGCTGGCTCAGGTATGAAGAGAAGATATGACCAACCCAGCACATGCTGAGGAGCCCTGCCTGGGTCCTGCTCTGAGCAACCATTCCCAGACCAAACTGTCTTTCCACAACCTACTCCTGTTGACCTAATTGTTTAGTAGAGTGTCATCCTATGCCTGTGTTCACACTTTGAGTTAGGCCTCAGTAAGTCCCACATTGGATTATGTTCCTGCCCCTAACTGGGCCGTTTAATGTCCACCCATTCCTGCCTTAGCAATGTATATTCAGACTTGGGCTTTTTAATTAAATATTCAGCTGGGCACAGTGGCTCACACCTATAATCCCAACATTTTGGGAGGCCGAGGCAGGAGGATTGCTTGAGGCCAGGAGTTTGAGACCAGCTGGGGCAACGTAGTAAGATCCCCAGGTCTACAAAAAATAAAAATACTAGCTGAGTGTGGTGGTGCATGCCTGTATTCCCAGGAATTGGAGGCTACAGTGAGCCAGCAGTGAGCCGTGCAGCCTGGAACTCCTGGGCTCAAGTCATCCTCCAGCCTCAGCCTCCCAAGTAGCACTTGTGCCACTGTCCACCAGCCTGGGCAACAGAGTGAGACCCTGTCTCAAAAAATAAAATATAATATAAAATAAAATAGAGCAAAAATATTAAATATTCACCTGCATGCACCATCTTTTGCTGTTTCCTGTTGATCTCCTAAATCTGACCTGGCTCACCACCTCCTTGTTCTGGTCCTGGGTTTTACTTTCTTACTCCACCCCATCAAGTGCCTCAGCAAACTTTGCATCAAGAAATTGGCATCACAGCTGAACCTTGGGGCTGGAACCCAGCCTTAGTTGTCTTTCATCGTTTCCTCTCAACATTGCACTCCCTTCTGCCACTGGAAGGTTGTCTTCTTCTTTTATTTTTTTTGGATGAAGTTTTTGCTCTGTTGCCCAGGCTGGAGTACAATGGCACGATCTCAGCTCATTGCAACCTCTACTTCCTGGGTTCAAGCAATTCTCCTACCTCAGCCTCCTGAGTAGCTGGGATTACAGGTGCCTGACATCAAACCTGGCTAATTTTTTTGCATTTTTAGTAGAGACAGGTTTTCATCATGTTGGCCAGGCTGGTCTCGAACTCTTGACCTCAGGTGATCCACCTACCTCGGCCTCCCACAGTGCTAGGATTACAAATGTGAGCCACCTCGCCCGGCCCTGAAGGCTGTCTTCTAATGACCTCCTGAATCCCTCATTGTTTGTCCCTGTGTTCTCATGGCTAACCTGCTTTCCAGCACATCAAGATGTCACTTACTAAGAATTTCAACTTCTGCCAGCCAGAAGTTGAAGGCAGCCAGTGGCAGGCAGCTTGATGCAGGCACCTCTCTCCACCTGACCCCACAGAAGGGCAGCATTTCCGAAGTCAGCTACTGCTTCCTCCAAAGCATTACTCAGGACTTTCCTGGCAAGGGGAATGAATATGCCTGCCACAAAACTTATTAACTTGTGAATCCTTGGCAGAGGGATTGCGCCTGAAAACTGTTTTCAAGTATCAAGAATGCGCTTGATTCATGGAGACAGGCATTTTTTATTTGAAAAAAAAATTAAAAAAGTAAATGCCTTTTCTGCACTCCGGTAAATGAAAAAATCCATACTATTAAATAGCACTAGGAAAAACTAGCTCTTAGAGGACTCATGAATACTTTCAAATTATGATGAAACAAAGACACACAGAATACAATGTCACAAATATAAGATACTCTTCATTTTGAAACAGGGTCCTGCTCTGTCATTCAGGCTGAAGTGCAGTGGTATGATCATAGCTCAATGCAGCCTCCAACTCCTGAGCCCAAACAAACCTCCTGCCTTAGCCTCCCAAGTAGCTGGGATTACAGGTGTGCACCACCACGCCTGGCTAATTTTTGAATTTTTTCTAGTGATGGGATTTCACCATGTTGGCTAAGCTGACCTCAAGTGATCTGCCCACCTTGGCCTTCCAAAGTGCTGGGATTACAGGTGTGTGCCACTGTGCCTAGCCCGTATTACTTTTTGATCCTCAAAATCCCATTATATGTCTTTGGGATATTTAAGGAGATGGGTATTAAACAGATTTAGTTGGCCAGGCACTGTAATCCCAGCACTTTTGGAGACCGAGGTGGGCAGATCGCCAGGTCAGGAGATCAAGATCAGCCTGGTTAACATGGTGAAATCCTGTGTCTACTAAAAATACAAAAAATTAGCCAGGCGTGGTGATGGGCACCTGTAATCCCAGCTACTTGGGAGGCTGAGACAGGACAATTGCTTAAATCTGGGAAGCAGAGGTTGCAGTGAGCTGAGATCGTGCCATTGCACTCCAGCCTGGGCAACAAGAGCAAAACTCTATCTCAAAAATAAATAAATAAGTAGTAGAAGTTTCCAGGTGTGCATTACAGGGTAACAGGAAGCTTTACTCCATGTAGTAGCTCAGGAATTCAAGCTGATGGCTTCAAAAGTCACTCTGAGTATCACCTTTTCTGACAGTGTGAAGATGGAAAGAATAGAAGTTTAAACCCCCAAATTTCCTTTTCAGTAAATGAGGCAGAAATTGCACGTATTATTTCATTTCCAGTTCCACCAACAGGAGTGTAGTCATACGGCCACCCTTGTCAAACAGGGCTGGAAAATGCAGTCCCAAGTTGGACTCAGGTCTGCTACAACAATAGCAGTAGATGTGTAGATCTGATTACAGTTACAGCTTGCATCTCTACCACACCATGACCGGCACAGACAAATTGTGATTCACATCCCATTGTGGGTGGCGGACATTCCTTCTTGAGATCAAAGGATGAGATACTACTACCTGCACTCAGCATGGAGATTTCATTAGGGAAAAAAGTGAGAATTGGCTGTAGGTGAGGTAATAAATAGTGTCTACTGTATAGTTTTCATATAAATAAACTGACAGTTGGAAAAAAATAAATTAAGGCATTATACCTCTGCTTTGGTTTTATTACTCTGTGTCTGACATGTTTAATTCTACGTGGGTCTTCAGGACCAGACTCTGTCCTCTGAGGACGAGGATTTTGTTGGTGACAGCCCTTTGCCCCCAACCTCTCCCTGTGGCTCCATGCTTAAAACACAGGAGGTGTTCCTTGTTTGCTAATGGCCAGAATGTACAAGGTTCAGGTTTGCTGACTGTCACGCGCGTGCGTGTGAAGAGACCACCAAACAAAAAAGAACTGGAATTGGAAGGACGGGGAGATTGAAGGCTAGCGAGAGAGGCTGGAGAAGAGAGTGAAAAGGCCACTTTCCCGATTTGAAATTGGTGAGATGTTCCTTGCGCTGGCCTGAGGACCTGAGGTCGTAGGTAGATCTCCTCATGGAGTGAGGGTGAGGACAGGGAACCAGTCTCTTGAAGAAGTCCTCCTGTCCCGGGTTTTGGCACCAAATGTCACACGTGTCCGTGTGAAGAGACCACCAAACAGACTTTGTGTGAGCAATAAAACTTTTTAATCACCTGAGTGCAGGCGGGCTGAGTCTGAAAAAGGAGTCAGCAAAGGGAGATAGGGGTGGGGCAGTTTTATAGGATTTGAGTAGGTAGTGGAAAATTACAGCCAAAGAGGGTTGTTCTCTGGTGGGCAGGGGCAGGGTCACAAGGTGCTCCGTCGGGGAGCTTCTAAGACTCATTGTCCAGGAGAAGGAATTTCAGTCAAGGTGGGGCAGGAACAAATCACAGTGATGGAATGTTATCAGTTAAGGCAGGAACCAGCCATTTTCAATTCTTTTGTGGTTCTTCAGTTGCCTTAGGCCATCTGGATGTATATGTGCAGGCTTGGGCTGGGAGGCCTGACAGGCCTGACAATGACCATAGCCCTGGGCTCTGTATCTACCCACACCAAGGAAAACAAGGAGCTGGGAATCAGGGTGCTTCATGGTTTTAACCATTGAGCCACTTATGCCAATGGTTGAGGACAGAAATGGAGTGATAGTAAAGTGAGCACACATGGTTATAGTAATTGCAACATTGGGGTGGTATCATCCCTGACCTCTATGTGTTGGGTTGGTTCTGTGTCTATGTATTGTCATTTTCTCTGCTTCCCACTCTCCTGTGGTGTATACACTTGGTACATTGCTTTGTATGACTCAGTCATGTTGCCAAAATAACCAGCTGTGTGCATATCCCTTCTCTTTTCCTTGAGAATTTAGGATCTTCAACATCAAGGGACATTTATTAATCTTATTTTTCTCCAGCATCTTTTATAATGCCTAGGAGGAAGGGTTTATTATTATTTTTTTTAATGTTGAGAAAACTGAAGGAAAAAACAGTTTGCTTATGCTGACATAATACATCTTTCAAAACTCCTGACATGATTGGCCAATTATATAAATATTACTCACCATGACTTCGGGGCAATAAGCAACACCATTGAATTTATAGATTAAACACATATTTATTGAGCATGTATTATGTGCAATAAAGTCGTCTACTACACAGCAGGGAGTAGTTGAAATGCAAAGTGGCTCCATGCAGCGAAGGCATTATCTAACACTCCTAATTATAGGAATACAAGCCCTTTTTCTATTTAAAGTTGAATTTAGGGATTAGTGAGATGTTATGGGGATTTCTACCAATAGTGAACTTTCTATAATTAGCCATTTCGAATTAGATGGAGAATGATCACCTAAACAGAGTATTACTCAAGGGAGGTAAAAGTCCGTTTCTGAAAAAGCCTCCTCCAAAACAAAGTTTCCAAAATTATAAAGGGCAAAGGGTCATTCTTTGGCTACATTCTATAGGAACTAAACTTACACTACCTTGTTCAACCATTGGTAAGGACTTTGACCATTCACTAATGAGTTGAAATACCAGGATAATTTTTTTTTTTTTTTTTTTTTTTTTGAGACAGAGTCTCACTCTATCGCCCAGGCTGGAGTGCAATGGCATGAACTTGGCTCACTGCAACCTCCCCCTCCTGGGTTCAAGTAATTCTTGTGACTCAGCCTCCTGAGTAGCTGGAATTAGAGGCACATGACACCACGTCTGGCTAATTTTTGTATTTTTTGGTAGAGATGGGTTTCACCTTGTTGGCCAGGCTTGTCTCAAACTCCTGACCTCAAGTGATCGACCCACCTTGGCCTCCCAAAGTGCTGGGATTACTCAGATAAGCCACTGCACCTGGCCAATACCAGGAGAATTTGATAGTGATAATATGGTGTTTAGGGCCTAAGAATGATCTAATTTTGTCCAATGCCCTAATCACTCATCATGGTGATATAGGAGTTAAGAAGAAATTACTTAGGCAGATAGTGAGGGTGAAGGTGTCCTTGGTAAGGTTTCCCTGTTTAATGAAAAGCAGCCTCAGAATCATTTTCTAACAAAGAGGAGCCTGTAAAATCAAGCTGCAGACAGAGACAAGCAAGCTGGAAGCTTGCACAGGTGAGTGATGGTAGGAAAAAGGTACCTGAAACTAGACATATTCAAAATAGCCATCTTCCCTTCCCTTTGCCAGCCATGTGTACAGTAAGAAGCAGACAAGATGGCGCCTGCCAAGGGGACAGTCCATTTGCATAGTAAGATTAGGGTGGGATAGCCAACCTTTCTAGCTACTATGTGTACCTAACACCTGATCAGACCAATCCATGAGCCTTACGTAAATCAGACACTCCCTCCTCGAGCCTGCCCGTAATTCCAGGGCACCCCGCCCGGCCGGTCTTTTTCCTTTTCAGAAGTCCTTCTCTCTCACTAGAGAGAGAGCTTTTCTCCTTTCTCTTTCCTCTGCCTATTAACCCTCTGCTCCTAAACTCCTTGCATGTGTCCATGTCCTGAAGTTCTTGGTGCAAAATGACGAACCCCAGATATTTGCTCCAGACAACGATGCCAACTCAATGGTGAGTTTCAGAAGGAAATGTCCTCACTTTAGGGGCAAAGCCAAGAGAAAAGAAAGAAGAAGAAGAAGAAGAAGAAGAAAACCAACGTGACTAAGGATAGCTGGGCCTGGATCCTAGACCCCAATTCAGAGCTCAGGTAAGCTCTACTAGACCACATGTTAAAACATTTGTCTTAAATTCTTAGGTATTAGCTTCTTCACATTAGAGTCCAGTTTCCTATACCTGCCAGTTCCACTGGAGAATCAGAGGACATATTCATTAAGATTGTCAGTGCTGGCCGGGTGTGGTGGCTCACACCTGTAATCCCAGCACTTTAGAAGACCGAGGTGGGTGGACTACCTGAGGTCAGGAATTCTAGACCAGCTTGGCCAACATAGTGAAACCCTGTCTCTACTAAAAATACAAAAATTAGCCGGGTGTGGTGGCGGACGCCTGTAATCCCAGCTACCTGCAGTGCTGAGGCAGAATTGCTTGAACCCAGGAAGCAGAGGTTGCAGTGAGCCGAGATTGCACCATTGCACTCCAGCCTGGCTACAGAGTGAGACCATATCTGAAAAAATTTTTTAAATTAGCCAGGTGTGGTGGCATACACTTGTAGTCCTCCTAGCTACACAGGAGGCTGAGGCAGGAGGATTGTCTGAGCTCAGGAGTTTGAGGTTTCAGTGAGCTATGATTGTATCACTGTACTCAGTCTGAGTGACAGAGAAAGGTCACATCTCTAAAATATTTCAAATATTCACTGGGCATGATGACATGTGCTTGTAGCCCCAGCTGGCACTTTGATCTTGAACTTCGCAGCCTCCAGAACCAGGAGATATCAATCTCTATTCTTCATACATTACCCAATCTGTGGTATTTTGCTACAGCAGCACAAATGAACCAAGACACTACTGACAAATGGAAGAACAATGGGGCACAGAGGCCCCCCTGGGCTGGCTGTCACCTGCACCCTTTGTCACGGAAGCAAGAGAGGTGGACACTGCTTTCTAGCCTTCAGGTTTCCAGAGCAGAGACAGAAGAGTATTGATAAAGGGAAGTGTCACAGAAAGTCAGATAACTTCTGGCAGGTCTCCACTAGGACATTATTTTGTAAACGGCTTTAATTAGGAGACTTTCAGGCTGGGTGCAGTGACTCATGCCTGTAATCCCAGCACTTGGGAGGATCACCTGAGGTCAGGAGTTCGAGACCAGTCTGACCAACATGGTGAAACCACATCTCTACTAAAAATACAAAAATTAGCTAGGCATGGTGGTACTTGTCTGTAATTCCAACTACTTGGAAGGCTGAAGCAGGAGAATCACTTGAACCTGGGAGGTGGAGGTTGCAGTGAGCTGAGATGCACCATTGAACTTCAGCCTGGGCAACAGAGTAAGACTCCGTCTCAAAAAAATAAAAATAATAAGGAGACTTTCAGAGGCTGCAACCTAGAAACTCAGCCTAGGGTTGGCAACAGGCAGACACTTAATCAAGTTGGAAAGTGCATTCTAATGCAAAAGGAGAAGAATAGGCAGACAGCTAGCAGGGACGCTGTGCCCTGCTAGGCACCTTTAGCAGGTTGCAGCCAAAAAACAAGAAATGGGTCACATGAAGGAACTTTCAATGGTCTTCAGCAAATGCCGCCAGTCAATGGCTTACAATGCAATTCCCTGAGATTCTTTTCCCTACTCTGGATGTGGAAGGGTATAGAGGGGTATGAAATAGTATCCCTCCAGGCTGAGCTCATGGGCCAAGCCTGATGAGATGGAATGTAGTAGATATAAATGCAAACTTCTTCACTTTAGTTCTAAAAACAATTGCATGAATATCAAACAGGGAACTTGGCTTTGACTCATTGTTTTTGACTGGCTCAACAAAGGTTTTTTATTCTGATGTTTAGTTGTGTAGAGATCTGCCTTATTGTGCATGGGCTGGACAAGTTCAAATTTAAATGTTATATTTAAGAGGAATAACACAGGCAGCCTGTATATTGTTTAGAGGACATTAATAAATGGTATAGGAAATTGAATTAGCAAGTGTCTAGTTTACTTAATCTTTAATATTCCAGGATTTCAAGCTTGTGAAAATAGAGCTTAAAAGGATGTGGACCCTGGCAAAGCGGCTCATAGCTGTAATCCCAGTGTTTTGCAGGGCTGAGGTGGGAAGATCACTTGGGCCCCTGAGTTCAAGACCAGCCTGGGCAACATAGCAAGACCTCATCACTATAAACTTTTTTTTTTTTTTAATTAGCTAGGATTGATGGTATGTACCTGTAATCCCAGCTACTCAGGAGACTGAAGCAGGAGGATCACTTGACCCCAGGAGTTGGGGGCTGCAGTTAGTTATGATTATGCCACTGCACCCCAGCCTGGGCAATGGAGCAAGACCCTGTCTCTAAAAAATAAATAAATAAAATAAATAAAATAAAAAATAAAGGGGTTTGGGGTTGTTGAATTCTTACCATATTCTAACCACTATGGTATATGATGCAGTGACTCTGTTCTCCAGTTTGATCATTCTGGTCATTGTTCTCATTTCACAGATGAGGAAACCAGGGCTTTGAGAGGCTAGGCAGTTTTCCTACTCACCCAGCCAATGAACAGCTTACCTTCTTTCTGCTTAAGTCAATTCCACAACATCAAGCATATCACATTCTGTGATTCTAAGATTCATTGCTTTAATGGTCCTATGAATGATTCTTTTTTTTTTTTTTTTTTTTTTTGAGATGGGGTTTTGCTCTGTAACCCAGGCTATGGTGCAGTGGTGCTATCTCGTCTCAATACAACCTCTGCCTCCCAGGTTCAAATGATTCTCCTGCCTCAGCCTCCCAAGTATCCGGGATTACAGGCACGTGCCACCACCCCCAGCTAATTTTTGTATTTTTTGGTAGGGGTGAGGTTTTGCCGTGTTGGCCAGGGTGGTCTTGAACTCCTGACCTCAGGTGATCTGCCTGACCTCAGGTGATCTGCCCGCCTCAGCCTCCCAAAGTGTTGAGATTACAGGCATGAGTCACCATGCCCAGCACCTATGAATAATTCTAACATTGCAGTGTTCAGAGACTGCACAGAATGGCTGTGCAGGAATAGAAAGGTTGCAAAGGGGGACAGGGAGCATGAGGTGGAAGAAGGAACAGAGAAATTACAGAAGTGGTCATTCATTTGGTCCCCTGACCCGCAAACAAAACATTCCTGTTTATTTCTCTGCATTTCTGCCAGGCATGCATGTGACCTGAGAAGAGCTCCCTTGTGAGATAGGATTTTTCTCATTTCCTGGCTCCTAATCTAATAGAAATGTCTAAACTAGTTGGCTGGCTCTGCCTGAAGAGTGGGGAGGGGGGAGAAAAGGTAGAATCAATCATTCCATTTGAAATTGCATCTGCTGAAAAGATGTCACGAAGAGGCGGGGAGGACCAGAATTCTGTTTACCCAAGCACTTCTCCTAGCAACCGCTGGCCCATTTCTTGTTTCTTGGCTGCAACCTGTTAAAAGTGCCCAGCAGGGCCTTCCAGAGCCTGGCCAGGGCACAGCGTCCCTGCCAGCTGTCCGCTGATTCTTCTGCTTTTACATTAGAAGATGTTTTACAACTTGATTAAGTGCCTGCCTGTTGCCAACCCTAGGCTGAGTTTCTAGGTTGCAGCCTCTGAAAGTCTCCTTATTAAAGGCATTTACAAAATAATATCCTAGTGGAGAGCTGCCAAGAGTTATTTGAAACTCCAGTTATTCCCATGGGACAGTCAATGTAAGTTTTCCCCAGTTAAAATTCATTTGGCTGGAAGACAGAGTCCTTGATACACACTTGTAAAAGTAATTTAATATTTGTGGTGTGTTTTTCTGTTTGTTTGTTTGTTTTACTTTTTATTAAATCTTTTTTTATTTGTACAGATTTATGGGGTACAAGTGTGATTTTGTTACATGCATAGGTTGCGTAGTAAGGTCAGAGCTTTTTGGGTATCCGTCACTCAAATAACAGACATTTTATCCATTAGGTAATTTCCCATTATCTGCCCTCCCTATAACCCTGCAACCCTTCCCAGTCTCCATTTTCTATCATTCTACACGTCTACATCCATGTTTAAATATTTGTAATTAAAGGAACTGCAATTGTGATTCAGCTCTGACGTGGGTGGCAGAGACCTTACTTGTGTCCTAGTTACAAACGAAAGCTGCAGAATCTATCAGTTCTTGGGCGTTTACAGTGCTAGATCTCAGGAGGCAGTTGAGTTCTGCAATGAGCTCATGCTTCCTTGGATGTTTAAGATCACTGCATAGGCTGAGCACAGTGGCTCATACCTGTAATCCCAACATTTTGAGAGGTCAAGGTGGTTGGATCACTTGAGGTCAGGAGTTTGAGATCAGTCTGGCCGATATGGCGAAACCCCGTCTCTATTAAAAATATGAAAATTAGCCAGGCATGGTGGTGCACGCCTGTAGTCCCAGCTACCCAGGAGACTGAGGCACAAGAATCACTTGAACCCGAGAGATGGTGGTTGCAGTCTTGCCACTGCACTCCGGCCTGGGCAACAAGAAGGAGACTCCATCTGAAAAAAAAAAAAAAAAAGAAAAGAAAAAGATTCTATATCCTGTGGCTCAGAGTTTTGGCAGAGATCACAAAGGCCAAGACAGGCATGAAACATGTCAAGGACACAAACATCCTTCATTAAGGTCCTATACCATGCTCAGGACATGCTAAGAGATGCCAAACCTCTTCAGCCAGCATTGGTCCTATGACAGGCTGCTCATATAGGAATGGATTAAGAAGAGTATGGAGAATTTCTCTGGAGAGACTTGTTAGTATGCCATATCTCCACTCCCTGTGGGGGCCTCAGGGCAAGAGAGGGGGCTAGAAGAAAGCCATCTGGGACTGGCGTGGTGGCTCACGCCTGTAATCTCAGCATTTTGGGAGGCCGAGGCGGGCAGATCACGAGGTCAGGAGATCGAGACCATCCTGGCTAACGCAGTGAAACCCCATCTCTACTAAAAGTACAAAAAATTAGCCGAGCATGGTGGCGGGCACCTGTAGTCCCAGCTACTCGGGAGGCTGAGGCAGGAGAATGGCGTGAACCTGGGAGGCAGAGCTTGCAGTGAGCCGAGATCGCGCCACTGCACTCCAGCCTGGGTGACAGAGTGAGACTCTGTCTCAAAAAAAAAAAAAAAAAAAAAAGCCATCTGGGGGTATTCTGTGTGGCTCTGGGGTTAGAACATCATAGGGAACGAGGCATCTGACTCACTTGTGACTGAGCTGCAGAAAGGGGCTTACACTCCCACACCTGTCCGTCACGCAGAGAAGGAACTGTACCTGAATGGCCTGTATGTCCAGAGTGGGCAGGGCAAAGTCTAGTGAGGTCTCTATGTGCCAGATGTGGACCTGCTAAAGGGGTTCTTCCATCAGGGACAAGATGACCCCAACAGAGGGTGAACTTCAGGATAGGAGCTAAGCAGAGCGCTAAAAGCCATGAGGGGAAGAGGCATTGCCCACTTCAAGGGAAGCTCAGGTGAGGGATTCCTGATGACCAGGAAGGGATGCCCAAAGAACCCTCAAGAGTCCCCCATAAGGAAGAGAATTAACACACACCTAGAAGGTCCAATGGTAAATCCAATGGCATCAGTCAAGTGTACCTTTCCTGTCCTCCCTCATCCTTTCCAACTTTGCAGGGACCCAAATTACAGTCAGAGAGTGACGGAGGGAAGGAGAAACAAAGGGAAGGAGGCCACTATCGTCCACTGCCCACTCCCCACTGCAGGTTTCCCAGACACAAAAAGGCTGAGCTAGGAGACTGAAGGGGGTACATTTTATTGCCCAAGAATGACCTTAAAAGTTGAAGGAACCTAACTGAATTTTATGTAGCATTAGTGGAGATGAAAAAGCCAGGGGAGTGGTCAAAAGTTAAAGTACAGTGACAGATAGAATCATGTTACTGTTTGTCTACACCCAAGTCTAGTTTAATTATTAAACCTGTTGTATAGAGTCTTCCTAAAAGACAGAAGACTCCAGAACCAAAACAACAAAACAAAAATACGTGCATTATCAATCAAAAACTACAGTAATCATATGATTGGGACATATAATATACATTTTTTGGGGGGGTTGTTTTTTGTTTTTGTGTTTGTTTGTTCTGAGATGGAGTTTCGCTTTTGTTGCCCAGGCTGGAGTGCAATGGTGCGATCTCGGCTCATTGCAAACTCCGCCTCTCAAGTTCAAGCAATTCTCCTGCCTCAGCCTCCCAAGTAGATGTGATGACAGGCACCTTCCATCTCACCCGGCTAAGTTTTTGCATTTTTAGTAGAGACTGGGTTTCACCATGTTGGCCAGGCTGGTCTCAAACTTCTGACCTCAGGTCATCATCCACCTTGGCCACCGAAAGTGCCAGGATTACAGGCTTGAGCCACTGCACCCAGCCTGAGTTTTTATATATGAGAAAAACTGTTAGCACAAGATCATGCCTCCTTCCTGCTACCTAAAAACATTCTCATGAGTCATTGAAGGGATAAACTATTCTAACACTTAGGCCATGTTAGTCTCAATCTCACAATGTCCCTGTTGTACTCTTATAATGCTACATACCACTGGAAATGTTCTGTTCAGAGTGTTACATTCAATACCCTGTCACTGATTTCTTTAAGAAATAGAATACAGTTTTATAGCTTATGAAAGCATTGGTGTGCAGAAAAACATACCGTAGCCATATATTTTCTTTCTCATACCCTCACATTTCTGGAAAAACATAGTCTGCCCATTTAGTAAGAAATGCAAAATTCTGCATGTGGTTGAAAGAAGCCACTTTTTCATAAGAGATTTTATAATTCCTGAGTGTCATGTACAAATGACAGAGAGTTATTCCCACAGCTCCCCTGCCAAGCCCCCTCTTGCAGTAGATGAGATGTATTATTCCTTTTCTTATCTTGCATACAGAGTTGACCACTGACAACTTATAATAGCTCCAGCTGACATGGGTTTCTCATATCTGGCCAGATACTCATTCTTCTTTTCCTTTTTATATGTACTGGTCTTAAGACATGTATTTAAATTTGTTGACATTTCTACCCATCAAGTCTAGTTCTCCTCCCCTAGAACATGAGCTGGTCTTAAGGATTCACTTCTTAAAAATAGAAAATGGTAGAAGTGATGTTGCATCACATTCAGAACTAGATCATAAAAGACAATACAGCATCAGCTTGAAATCATCTGGAACCCTTGCTCTTGGAAATCAACCACCATGCTGGATCCCAGGCCTTATAGAACAAACTCATGTCAGTGATCCAGCCAACGGCATGGCTCACACTCCAACTCACAACTAGCATCACCCACCAGACATGTGAGTAAGGAAACCTCAGCTATGGTTTGACTACAACTCCATGAGAGACCTTGAGTGAAAACCACCCAGCTGAGCCCAGCAACACGAGAGATTATGAAACATAATCACTGCTGTTTTATGCCACAAAGTGTATGGTGGTTTGTGACACAGTTGTAGGAAATCATCACACTATCAAGATGCACTATTAAAGATACTTTAAGCATGTTTGCACTCTTTGAACACTGTTTCTGTTCTCATCATACACCCTATGATATAGAACCCAAAATTTGGGGAAAAAAACTGTTTTATAGAGATTTTTCAATAGTAAAGTATTGGATAAAAAAAATGTTTCTTTATATTTGGACTATAAGCCCAATCCAAAGTTATATAATGAAATATGATGATGCCATTAAAATATATGTATATGCTCTCGGATTTCTGGTCTGGACAAATGACATATTCATAGCTTTCTGTTCCTCCCCATTAAATACAACTGTAAACTCCGAAAATAATGTAAGAGGCAACCAAAGAAAAACTCTGAAAGGTTGTAAGAGGAAGGCAAGCTGATTTGGCATCCCAGCACTGAAGGTAAAGCACAGTAGCAGGTTGTCTTATGTCCCCAAACCAAACAGAAGGCAACTTAGAGCTACATTTCTCAACCCCCAACCAAACAACAGATGGCAGCCCACATAGATTGAGTCTTCCCTGGGATTGAACTGAAGTCCTATGGGCTACCCCAAGTGAGGATGGCATAACTGCAGTGCGGCTGATCAAGTAACCTGCTAGTAAATGGCCAAGGAAAGAGCCTACTTTTCCCTTGGGCTAGAGACTCCCCTTCCCCGTTGAGAGGTATTGGGACAGAGAGGTGGCACTGGAAGAAGGAACCCTTCATAATAAACAGCCCAGTTCAGGAAGCCTGTTTGCCTCATGGACATGAGACTGTCCTTCACCACCTAGAGACATTGGGGGACTGTGGGGAACCAGAAGGAGGAATCTAACCACAAGTTGTGCCTCCGGTCCAGGAAGCATTCTTAGACCCTCACGAGAAGGGGACATGCCACTAATGCAGTACTCAATCAGAGAAGCTGCTTCATGCCCAAGGTCTGAGACTCCTCCATCCTGAGGAAGCCCTTTTCATCCCCTCAGGCAACACTAGGAAGAACCAGAGGGATCCCAAGCAGCACCAGATAAAGCAAAGATAATAAAATAATACCACAAAAGCTCTAAAACTCAAACTGTCATTGGAACCACAGTCCACAAAAGTAGGCCAGGATCCATGTCTAAACCTAAATAAGGTGATATTCTGCTAAAACGAAAGATTAAAACCAGACCCCAGAGTCTTCCAGTATAGTAGACAAACTGGGAAGGATATTATAGAAAATCACTCATGACATTAAGAACTATTAAAAAATGCAACTTGAATGAGAAAATACAATCAACTGATAACAATAGTAATGTGAATCCAATGTCAGAATTATCTGATAAGGATTTTAAAGCTGTTGTCATAAAAATGCTTCAGTTACCAGTGACAAATTTTTTTGAAACAAATAAAGAAATATAAAATCTCAGCAAAGAAATAGAAGTTATGAGAAGGAATCTGTATTAGTTCATTTTCATACTGCTATGGAGAAATACCTGAGAGTAATTTATAAAGGAAAGAGGTTTAATAGATTCCTGGTTCCACATGGCGGGTGGGCCTCACAGTCATGGTGGAAGGCAAGGAGGAGAAAGTCACGTCTTACATGGCAGCAGGCGAGAGAGAGTGTGTAGGGGAGCTGCCCTTTATAAAACCATCAGATCTTGTGATACTTAGTTACTATCACAAGAACAGCATGGAAAAAACTGGCCTCCATGATTCAATTTCTTCCCACTGGGTCCCTCCCATGACACATGGGGATTATGGGAGCTACAATTCACGGTGAAATTTAAGTGGAGACACAGCCAAACCATATCAGAATCAAATGGAAATTACAGAATTTAAAAATACAACAGAAAATAATTTTCTCAGTGGGCTCAATAGTGGAGTTGGTAAACCATAAAAGGTTTGGATAAAGGTTGGATAAAGCATAGAATCAGTGGATTTAAGGCTAAGTGAATGACATTTGTTCAATTTGAATAATATACAGAAAATAGACTGAATAAAATGAAAATAGCCAGGGTCTCAGAGACCTATGGAACACTAACACAAGATTTGTTATTCATACCATGAGAGTCTTAGAAAGAGAGGGAAAACACAGCAAGACTAAAGAAGCATTTCCAAAAATAAGGAGTAAAAACGTTCAAATTCTGGAAAAAAAAAACAAAAACAACTTATAGATTCATGGAACTGAAAAAACCCCAAACAGCGTAAATACACATACACACACACACACAAATCATGCCAAGACACATCATAGTTAATCTTCTGCAAACTAAAGACAAACAAAGTATCTTGAAAAAAGCCTGGTAGAAACAACACATTACCTATAAGGGAATACCAATTATAATAACTGAATTTCACATCAGAACCCCTGGAGGCCAGAAAAAGGTGGCAGAATATTTTTTGAGTGCTGAAAGAAAAGAAACAACAGCCAAAAATTCTATATCTAGCAAAACTATCCTTCTGCAAGGAAGGAGAAATGACATTCTCATAGTAAAGAAAACTCTTTAAAAAGTCCCTGGCTTAAAGAACTGGCTAAAAGAAGTTCTTCATACAAAAGAAAATGATAAAAGAAGAAATCTTGGAGCATCAGGATGGAAAAAAAAAACAATGGAAAGAGCAAATCTGGGTACATACAACAGACTATTGTTTTCCTCATGTGCTTTATAAATCATATTTGATGACTGTAACAAAAATTATGAAACTCTTTGATACTCAGGACTGACATGTAAAAAGGTAGAGAAGGCAAAGAGACCCAACTGGAAGTAAGATTTTCATGCTTCACTCAAAGTACTGGAAATTCTGGTACTCTTAGACCATGATAAGTCACATTATGTGTATTTTAATTTCCACAGCAACCTCTAAGAACACTATACAAAGAAATACAGTCAAAAACATTATAAATTAACTGAGATGGAATATTTAAAAAATATTCAAGTGATCCTCAGGAAGGCGAGACAAGAAAAACAGACGGAACAATCAGGAAAAAAAAAAAAGCACTAATATTTAAGCACTAATAAATCAATAATTACTTTCACTGAACGTGGCCTTATCATCAACAAAATGTAGACATTGGTAGGGTAGATAAAAACATTGTGACACAACTATATGGTGTTTACAAGAAACTCACATCAAATCCAGACATAGGCAGGTAAAAAGTGAAAGAATAGAAAAGATACACCAGGAATACTATAATAAAAGAAAATCAAGGGTGGCTGTAATAATATCTGTTAAAGTAGACTCATAGCAAAGGAAATTACTACAAAGAGAGACATATCATTATTATATATGATGAGCAGATCAGTTCTCCAGGAAGACCTGGATGTGTATGGACCAAAGAATAAAGCGTCAAGATCCATGAAGCAAAAATTAATAGAGCTGACAGGAGAACTAGACAAATCTACAATTAGAGTTCAAGAATTTAACACTTCTCTCCCAACCACTAATGGAACCACTAGGTAGAAACTGGCAAAGATAGAAGATTGGAATAATGCAATCAACCAACAGGTTCTAATTGACATATGAAGAACACAGCAAAAAGCAATAAAATAATACACTATTTTTTTCCCCAGTGCCCATGGGACATATTCTAAGATAGACCATATCCTGGACCACAAAATACACTTCAACAAATTTTTAAAAATTGAAATTATACCGGGCATAGTGGCTCACACCTGTAATCCCAGCACTTTGGGAGGCTGAGGTCAGCAGATCACGAGGTCAGGAGTTTGAGATCAGCCTGGCCAGTATGGTGAAATCCTATCTCTACTAAAAATTACAAAAATTAGCCAGGTGTGGTGGCACATGCCTGTACTTCCACCTACTTGGGGGACTGGGGCAGAAAAATTGCTTGAACCTGGGAGGCTGAGGTTGCAGTGAACCAAGATCATGCCACCGCACTCAAGCCTGCCAACAGAGCAAGACTCCATCTAAAACAAAAAAACAAAAAACAAAAAACAAAAAAAAAAACCACCACCAACAAGAACAACAACAACAAAAAACATTGAAATTATATACAGTGTGATCTCTGGTCATGGATTCAAACTAGAAATCAATAAGACAAAAACAATGAAAACTAAACGGGAAAAATTAAACAACACACTCCTAAATAATCCATTGGCCAAGTAGGAAGCTTCAAAACAAATAAAAATGCACACAAGCAACCAAAAAGAAAACATAACAAAATATTGGGATGTAGCTAAAGAGATTTTGAGAGGAAAATTTATAACACCAAATGCTTACATAAGGAAAAAGGAAAGATCTCAATAAGTAATCTAAGTTCCTATGCCTCAGGAAATCAAAAATATCAAAATCTAAAGCAAGCATAAGGAAGGAAATAATAAAAATTACGTCAGGAATTAATTAAATTAAGAAAAGAAAAACTAGAGAAAAATCAATGAAACAAGAAGATGGTTCTTCAAAAGAGTTCATTTGATAAACCTTTAGGAAAAACTGACAAAAATAGAAGACACAAATCATCAATATAAAAAATATAACACCATACATATAGAGTATATTAATATCATATTCTAGGATATCATTGCAGAGTCTGTAGCCATTAAAACATTAAGAGAACACCAAAAATCACAACTTAGGAGAAATGGGCCAATTCCTGAAAGCCACATACTGCCAAAACTCAACCAAAATGAAGTGGATCACCTGATCAGCTCCATAATGATTCAAAAATTGAATTTGTAATTTAAAAGCCTCCTCAAACTAAACTACAATGAGATATTTCTACACACCTAGCAAAATGACCAAAACAAAAAATAGTAAGAATGCTAAATGCTGGTGAGGATATGGAGAAACTGAATCACTCAGTCACTGTTGGTAGCAATGTAAAAAGGCACAGTCACTCTGTCAAACAGTTTGGCAGTTTCTTATGAAGTTAAATACACAAATGTTACGCAATCCAGAAATTGTGTGCTTGGTCGTTTATCTCAGAGAAATGGAAACTTATGTTCACACAAAATCCTGAAAATAGTAGCTTTATTAATAACAGTCTAAAATTGGAAATAGCCTAGTGTATTTCACCTGGTGAATGATTAAACAAACTGTGGTATATGGATACCGTGGGTACAATGCAGCAATAAAAAGGGAATCAATTATTGATTTTTTTAAATGAAAAAGCTTGGATGAATCTCCAGGGAATTTACGCTAAGTGAAAAAAACCAACCCCGAAGTGTTACATATTACTATATGATTTTATAGAATATTTTCCAAATGACAAAATTTTAGAAAAGACGAGATTACCAAAGGTTAGGGGTGGGAGAGGAAAGGAAGGTGGGTGTAGTTATGGAAGAGTGACATGGCCTGGTGTGGTGGCTCATGCCTGTAATCCTAGCACTTTGGGAGGTCCAGGCGGGTGAATCATGAGGTCAGAAGATCGAGCCCAGCTGGCCAACATGGTGAAACCCCGTCTCTACTGAGAAATACAAAAAATTAGCTGGGCGTAGTGGCGGGCGTCTGTAATCCCAGCTACTCGGGAGACTGAGGTAGGGCAATCACTTGAACCTGCGAGGCAGCAGTTGCAGTGAGCTGAGATCACTCCACTGCACTCTAGCCCAGACAACAGAATGAGACTCCACCTCAAAAACAAAAGAAGAAGAAAAAGAAAAGATAGAGTGACATGAGGTGTCCTCCCGGTAATGGTGTTGCTCAATATCTTGATGGTGGCGGATAAAGAAAGCTTCAGATATGATATCTTTGCATAAAATTAAATGTGCATGCACTCAGACACAAATGAGTTATACATAAAATTGGGGAAATCTGAAAAAGATCAATTGATTATATCAATGAAATCCTGGTTGTAATATTGTACTATAGTTTTTCAAGATGTTACCATTGGGAAAGCTGGGTATAGAGTGCTCTGTAATTTTTCTTAGAACTGCATGTGAATCTATAATTGTATCAATAAAACATTTTTTTTTTTTTGAAACAGAGTCTCGCTCTTTTGCCTAGGATGGAGTTCAGTGGCACAATCTCAGCTCACTGCAGCCTCTGCCTCCCGGATTCCAGTGATGCTCTTGCCTTAGCCTCCCGGGTAGCTGGGATTACAGGCACGCATCATCACACCCAGCTAACTTTGGTATTTCTAGGAGAGACGGGGTTTCATCATGTTGACCAGACTGGTCTCGACCTCCTGACCTCAGGTGGTCCGCCTGCCTCAGCCTCCCAAAGTGCTAGGATTACAGGTGTGACTCAATAAAACTGAACTAAACATTATCTTTATAAAGTGGTTGTGATTTAGACATGAAATCTTTGCCCATGCCTATGTCCTGAATGGTACTACCTGGGTTTTCCTCTAGGATTTTTATGGTATTAAGTCTAACATTTAAGTCTCTAATCCATCTTGAATTAATTCGTATAAGGAGTAAGGAAAGGATCCAGTTTCAGCTTTCTACTTATGGCTAGCCAACTAAAACACCAAAAGCAACGGCAGCAAAAGCCAAAATTGACAAATGGGATCTCATTAAACTAAAGAGCTTCTGCACAGCAAAAGACACTACCATCAGAGTGAACAGGCAACCTACAGAATGGGAGAAAATTTTTGCAATCTACTCATCTGACAAAGGACTAATATCCAGAACCTACAAAGAACTCAAACAAATTTACAAGAAAAAAACAAGCAACCCCATCAAAAAGTGGGCAAAGGATATGAACAGACATTTCTCAAAAGAAGACATTCATACAGCCAACAGACACATGAAAAAATGCTCATCATCACTGGCCATCAGAGAAATGCAAATCAAAACCACAATGAGATACCATCTCACACCAGTTAGAATGGCAATCATTAAAAAGTCAGGAAACAACAGGTGCTGGAGAGGATGTGGAGAAATAGGAACACTTTTACACTGTTGGTGGGATTGTAAACTAGTTCAACCATTATGGAAAACAGTATGGCGATTCCTCAAGGATCTAGAACTAGATGTACCATATGACCCAGCCATCCCATTACTGGGTATATACCCAAAGGATTATAAATTATGCTGCTATAAAGACACATGCACACGTATGTTTATTGCAGCACTATTCACAATAGCAAAGACTTGGAATCAACCCAAATGTCCATCAGTGACAGATTGGATTAAGAAAATGTGGCACATATACACCATGGAATACTATGCAGCCATAAAAAATGATGAGTTTGAGTCCTTTGTAGGGACTTGGATGCAGCTGGAATCCATCATTCTTAGCAAATTATCACAAGAACAGAAAACCAAACACCGCATGTTCTCACTCATAGGTGGGAACTGAACAATGAGATCACTCGGACTCAGGAAGGGGAACATCACACACTGGGGCCTATCATGGGGAGGGGGGAGGGGGGAGGGATTGCATTGGGAGTTATACCTGATGTAAATGACGAGTTGATGGGTGCAGCACAGCAACATGGCACAAGTATACATATGTAACAAACCTGCATGTTATGCACATGTACCCTACAACTTAAAGTATAATAATAATAAATAAATTAAAAAAAAAAAGTGGTTGTGATAGTATGAGATAAATTGTAAAATAGTCATAGGCTTGAAAGGTTAAAATATTCATGAAACTTACCTACACCGTGAATATGGTTATATTAAACAGATTCAAAGAAAGCAAAATAAAAAGGGTATAAAATGTAAAATTGGGTTGGGCATGATGGCTCACGCCTGTCATCCCAGCACTTTGGGAGGCTGAGGTGGGCGGATCACCTGAGGTCAGGAGTTCAAGACTAGCTTGGCCAACATGGTGAAACCTTGTCTCTACAAAAAATACAAATAAATGGCTGGGTGCGGTGGCTCAAGCCTGTAATCCCAGCACTTTGGGAGGCCGAGGCAGGCAGATCACGAGGTCAGGAGATTGAAACCATCCTGGCCAACATGGTGAAACCCTGTCTCAACTTAAAAAAATACAAAAAATTAGCTAGGCGTGGTGGTGGGCGCCTGTAGTCCCAGCTACTTGAGAGGCTGAGGCAGAAGAATGGCTTGAACCTGGGAGGCAGAGCTTGCAGTGAGCCGAGATTGTGCCACTGCACTCCAGCCTGGGCAACAAGAGAGACACTCCATCTCAGAAACAAAAAAGGTAAAATTAAAGGAAGAGGCCAGGCACGGTGGCTCATGCCTATAATCCCAGCACTTTGGGAGGCCGAGGCAGGTGGATCACGAGGTCAGGAGTTCAAGACCAGCCTGGCCAAGATGGTGAAACGCTGTCTCTACTAAAAATACAAAAATTAGCTGGGCACAACAGGCTCCTGTAATCCCAGCTACTCGGGAGGCTGAGGCAGGAGAATTGCTTGAATCCAGTGGGCGGAGGTTGCGGTGAACAAAGATTGCACCACTGCACTCCAGCCTGGGCAACAGAGTGAGACTCTGTCTAAAAAAAAAAAAAAGAAAGAAAGAAAGGAAAAGTCAAAAGGAGGTAAAGCATACTATGTTAAAACTTTTGTTTTTCAAATTTTTTATAATGAGCATATGAGACTTTTATAATAGGAAAAAAATTAATTTGATTATGATATATACTTTTATTAATTCTCATCCTTTCTGGGTCCCCGGAACTTATCGCATTATCAGAATCACCCACTTTTCTCTTGCTTAAGGCTGCTTACATGGCTGCCTTGTGGATTTCTTCCCCATTCCTCTACTAATGTACTTTGGGCTTGTCTTGAAATTATCCAACTGTGAAGACACAGAATTTCAAATTTGCCCGCCTATGCACAAACATCGCCATAGCTGGAGGATTCTCTTGGGAAATGTTGAAAGCAAGTGGAGATGCTAGAGGAATTTGGAGAATATTTTTTCACATGGAGAGTTCTGGGTGCAGTTAAGTTGTACTCAAAACCAGATAGGCTAGAAAATACTGAGGAGGCAAATGTGGTTCCATCCTTTATACAAAGAATAGTGTTTCATATCCAGATAAAAGAAAACCATCAGTGAATTGCAAAATCATTAGAGGCAGAAGGCACCCGAGACACAGGTCACCATGTAGAACAATTCCAGGTGGCTCCATTCACATTTAGCCTATGTACATGGTGGCCCCTGGGATTGTGCAGTGTGCAACTTACACAACTGTATGCAGGGATTCTGCTGTATCCAGTCATTACCACCCTTGCCCTTCCTCACACACAGATTTAGGATCCTTTTACAGAGGAGGCAAGTGAGGCCCAGAGGAGGAAAGCAAGTTGTTCAAAGTCACACAGCTAACCACAGAGCCAGACTAAAATCCAGATTCTTGAATTTTAGAACAATATTCTTTCCTCTCTACAATGAGGACTGGAAAGGATATTGTCACTCAAAACAGCCACCTCCACCGTAGCAACAAGTTTCATTCTTAAAAGCATCTGTTTCAGGCCAGGCGTGGTGGCTCATGCCTGTAATCCCGGCACTTTGGGAGGCTGAGGCAGGCAGATCACCTGAGGTCAGGAGTCCAAGACCAACCTGGCCAACGTGTTGAAACCCCATGTCTACCAAAACTACAAAAATTAGCCAGGCGTGATGGTGGATGCCTGTAATCCCAGCTACTCAGGAGACTGAGGCAGGAGAATCACTTGAACCCGGGAAGGCAGAGGTTGTAGTAAGCTGAGATCAAACCACTGCACTCCAGCCTAGGTGACAAGAGCAAAACTCCGTCCCCCCCCCCCCCCAAAAAAAAAGGTATTTGTTTCAGATCCACATTGCTGTAGGTAAAACCAGGGCTGTTTTTATAGCATCTCAAATTCTAAATTGAGTGAAAATTGTAAGTATACTTTTCTCACATATGAAATGACAATAATAGTATCTACCTCTTAGGGTTCTTCTGGAGACAGATGAATTAATATTTGTAGAACACTTAGAACGGTGCCCGTCATATAGAAAGTACTATATAGGTATTGGATATTATTATTATTATTACTATTAGGATGTATTTCTCCCCCATTAATGCATGGGTTCTTCAGAGAACACATGTTTTATCTGTGGATCCGTTGGACCTCGCATGGCTTTGTGGAGTGATGTTTCAATGTTGTTTGATGATGGTTGGATGGATGGGTGGATGGATGGATGAATAGATGAATGAATGGATGGATGGTTGGATGAATGGATAGATGGACAGATGAATGCGGAGATAACGGATAAAGGAGTATGGATGAATGAAAGAGGATGGATGAATGGATGGATGGTGGATGGATGGGTGGATGGATGGATGAATAGATGAATGGATGGATGGTTGAATGGATGGGTAGATGGACAGATGAATGGAGACATAGATGGATAAAGGAGTATGGATGAATGAAAGAGGATGGATGAATGAATGGATGGATGAAGGAGGATGGATGAATGGATGCGTGGTGGATGAATGACTGAATTCAAGCTCTTGTTAGTAACACAACGGAATGAGTATTTCATTGGACTTTTTTTCACGAAGAACAAAGATATGACACCATTCACAAGTGCTATGTGAATGCGTTAATTTCATTGAATTCTAGACAGTTCAAGGCCTTTGATGACTCATGTTACCTAACTTCTGGCTCGATGCAGGAAATCACATGACCAGCAGCCTGAACATGCAGCTCTAGTTTAAAAGCTGTGGCAAAGTGAGAGCTCATTCCCTGGGAGGCAGACAGTCCTGTGACTGTACCACTGTAATGATTAGCAAATTCTTCTTAGGTCCATTCTATTCCTCCAACTTACCTGGACCTCCTGGTGACACCAAGAATGAGTCTAATTTCCGCACCACCGGGTTTTTTGTTCACTTGTTCAGCAAATATTTAGTGAACATACAATGATTAAAGAGTAAACGTGGTTCCTGCTGTCTTGGAGATGACTTTGCTTTGGAAGAGACAGAAGAGGAAATAATTAGCTGAAGATATAAGGACACACTATGGAAAGTGCTACAGAGGAAATGCACAGGGGAAGCTGTTTTGACCAGGGCACCCCTGAATCTGCCCCGAGATGCAGGAGAGAGGAGGGGTGCTGGTTTTCAGTGCTACAGAGTCTACTAATAGTATAGATAGAAGCTGGGCGTGGTGGCTCACAGCCTATAATCCCAGCACTTTGGGAGGCTGAGGTGGGTGGATCACGAGATTGGGAGTTCGAGACCAGCCTGGCCAACATGGTGAAATCCCATCTCTACTAAAAATACAAAAATTAGCCAGGCGTGGTGGTGAACGCCTATAATCCTAGCTACTCAGGAGGCTAAGGCAGGAGAATCGCTTGAACCCAGGAGGCGGAGGTTGCAGTGAGCCGAGATCACGCCATTGCACTCCAGCCTGGGTGACAGAGTGAGGCCCCGTCTCAAAAAAAAAAAAAAAAGTGTAGATAGAAAAGTGTCAGGACCACACATTAATTAATTCAATGACTGTTCAACTCTCAACAAGGTAAAATAAGAAAGACAGTGTCAGCCAGGCATCTGCTTGCAGATGCTTAGGTATTCTGAAAAAAAGCACCCCCGAATTGAACAGCCGAATGGATCATCCAAGTTGGAACAGACTTCGGAGATCACCCGGGTCATACTCCTCCCTCAGCCTGTGCTCCCTGTGCACACGCACACGCACCCAAACTGATGACGCTTAACAAGAGAAAGGGGTAAACTTCAGATGCCCTGACCCCAGCTCGCTCTCTCTGACCACTGGTGCATTGTCTTTGCTCATGATGCTAACTCTTATATGCTGTGGTCCTCAGGATTTTCTTAATGAGTTCAGAAATGTCATTTTACTAACTTATTCAATCACTCATTCATTCATTCATTTGGCAAAACTGAAGCTGGGATGTTCCAAAAAGCACTATCTACCCCTCCCTTCCCTTCCAAATCCCCTACCACAGTTTGTTGTTGTTGTTGTTGTTTGTTTGTTTGTTTTTGAGGCAGAGTCTTGCTCTGTTGCCCAGGTGCTGCAGTGCAGTGCCGTGATCTCGGATCTCGGCTTACTGCAACCTCTACCTCCTGAGTTCAAGCAATTCTCATGCCTCAGCCTCCCGAGTAGCTGGGATTACAGGTGTGTACCACCACACCTGGCTAATTTTCTGCCTTGGTCTCTCAAAATGCTGGGGTTACAGGCATGAGCAACCATGCCCAGCCCCCTATGTCCTCTACTATAGTCTTAACCCCACAATGTACCTAAACAAGTAATCCCAAGAAGGAGGCTATATTAGAATCAATTCTTTATTCCTAAGATACCAATATAATCAGAATCCATGTCATCATGTCTTTCTTCTCAGTTTACTTTGCCACTAGAAGAAGGCAAGACATCCATGTCAGTACCAGCAGTGGACTCTCATCTCTTTATGTGATGCAAACCCCTACATTCCCCTGACCTTCCAAATCCTTCCACTGTTTTATCTGAAAGAGCATGGCATTAGCCAAAAACCCCCTAGTGTTAAACCTTTTCTTCAATGTTTCTCTTAACTTCTTGCTCTCACTAAATTTAAGCCATTGCCTGAGAGACGCCTGTGCAACCCTATCAAACAACAATACTTTCTCCCCACCCAACATTCTACCCAATTATTTTTATTTATTTGTGGTTTTTTTTTTTTTTTTTTTTTTTTTTTTGAGATGGAGTCTTGCTCTGTTGCCCAGGCTGGAGTGCAGTGGCCCAGTCTCGGCTCACTGCAGCCTCTGCCTCCCGGGTTCCAGCGATTCTCCTGTCTCAGCCTCCTGGGTAGCTGGGATTATAGGTGGCTGCCACCATGCCTGGCTAATTTTTGTATTTTTGGTAGAGACGGGGTTTCACCATGTTGGCCAGGCTCGTCTCAAACTCCTGACCTTAAGTGATCTGCCTGCTTCGGCCTCTCAAAGTGCTGGGGTTACAGGCGTGAGCCACTGCGCCCGGCCCTACCCAATCATGATCACTGCTTCTAGGCTACTCCTTTTAGCCTCTCCATGAAGTCTCCATCTTTTGGGGAGCTTATTCTATAAGACCATACAATCTACAGATGTGCAGGCTTCTCTTCTTCCTCATTCTTGGAAGATTTTAGTGTCTGAATCGATACCTTCCTCTCCACCAATATTCCCATTGCATTTTTTTGGTTGTTTCAACAACTATACAAGTGATCCTTCTAATAATTTGACCTTACAGTTCCTTGATTATCTCATCTCTGATGGTTGCTTTTGACCCACCTATGCAACTCACAGCCTCGGGCACATCCAAGATGCCATTGTCACTCACTGTAATTTTCCAAAATCTTGGTCCAACTACCACATCTCACCTTTCTGCCCCATTCCTTCTAAAACCAGCCCTCCAAGAGTCCTTCTACTGCACCCAGACATCCAATCCACTGATCCTCACACGCGGGCCACCCTCCTTGTGTTCTCTGGCTCATCTTCAGAGACATTCTCTTGCAGGTACCCTCAACTTTTAGGCCCACGTTTCCCAGCTTTTTGTTCTCCTTTTCCTTTGTCACAATTGTCCAGCAAAACACCAAGCCTGATGAAAATCCAGCTCTGCATACTCCACTCTTGCCCCTGAGGAGCTGCATATAGAAAGAGTGAACACAACCAGTTGCTAACTGGTCTCATTTTTCGAATTAATGACCACAAAAGTGAGTCCTCCACCCTGCTTAGCAACCCCATAACAATTCCCTAGTCAACTCATGCCTCCATGATCTGGAGAAATGAGTTTATCTTGTATTTTCTCAAACCTCTGATTCCCTGCTTTCTCCCTCTTCTTCACACTAATCCGGTGGTTCTCTAGCTTGAGCACACATCGTCATCACCTGGAAGGCTCATTCTCTTTCTTTTTTTTTTTTTTTTGAGACTGAGTTTCACTCTATCTCGCCCAGGTTGGAGTGCAGTGGTGCAATCTCGGCTCACTGCCACCTCTGCCTCCCGGGTTCAAACGATTCTCCTGTCTCAGACTCCTGAGTAGCTGGGATTATAGGCGCATGCCACCATGCCTGGCTAATTTTGTATTTTTAGTAGACCCGGGGGTTTCACCATGTTGGCCAGCCTGGTCTTGAACTCCTGACCTCAGGTGATCCACCTGCTTGGGTCTCCCAAACTGCTGGGATTACAGGCATGAATCAACGCACCTGGCCTTGGAAGGCTCATTCAAATGCCGATTGCTGGACCCCATCTCCAGGTTGTGGTTGGGTAGACCTGGGGTGGGGCCCAGGAATTTGTATTTCTAACCAATTCTCAGGTGATGCTGATGCTGTTGGTCTGGGGACCACACTTTGAGAACCAGAGCACTAACCTAACCTCACATTTCATTGGGAAATTAGAAACAAACTGAAAAGAACCACTTCGTCTTCCTACTACCAAGTATACTCATTATCTTTATGTCCACCCACCTTCTCTCTTATTACAATGGTGGCAGATCTCTGCTCCAACCCACGGCCAATCTTCCTGTGCATTTGTCTTATCCCTTCTTGCCTACAAGATGAGAACTGTGCTTTTGCAATTGCCCTTTTGGTTTTTTTCCTCCTAAACATGCAAACATGCTGCAATATCTCCTCTTTGGGGAAACTCCTCACTTGATCTCACATATTTATTTAGCTGCCAACCAATTTCTCTGCTTTTCCTTTAAAGCAAAATCCTTAATAACTCTCTGTGTACCTCCAATTAGTCTCCTTATTAGTCTGTCTTGGACCCACCATGCAGACTTTCTTCTCCTCAACTGGACCGAAACTACTATTGTCAAGGTCAACAGTGGCTTCCATATTGCTATGTATACGGAATTCTCAGTTCTCACCTTACTTAACAATGTTTGATGCAGCTGATCCCTCTCTCCTTCTTAACTTCCTTCACTTGGATTCCAGAGTACCACTTTCTCCGTTCTCCTCCTCCTACCTAACTTGGATGCTACTCCTTCTTAGGCTTTTATGTTACATTCCTGTAGTCTTCCTGGGTTTTTTTTTTTTTTTTTTTTTTTTTTTTTTTTTTTTTGAGATAAGGTCTTGCTCTGTTGTCCAGGCTAGAGTGCAGTGGCACAATCTCAGCTTACTGCAGCCTCGACCTCCTACGCTCAAGCCTCCCAAATAGCTGGGACTACAGATGTGCACCAGCACACCAGGCTAATTTTTGTATTTTTTGGCAAAGTGAGAGCTCATTTCCTGGGAGGCAGACCGTCCAACCTCCCGCCTCAGTCTCCCAAGTAGCTGGGACTACAGACGTGCACCACTGCACCAGGCTAATTTCTGTATTTTTTGTAGAGATGGGGTTTTGCCACGTTGTCAGGCTGGTCTCAAACCCCTAAGCCCAAGTGATCCACCCACCTCAGCCTCTCAAAGTGTTGGGATTACAGGCATGAGCCACCTCGCCTGGCCTCTTCTGATTTTTCAACACCATTGTGCCCAGGGCTCAGTCCCCAGCTGCCTTCTCCCTTTTATATTCACTTCCTCTCCAGGAGAACTCATACGCTCTAAGGTTTTCAATGTCATATGTGCATTGATGGATTCTAAATTAATGATTTAAGCCCAATCTCTCCCCTAAACTCCAAGTACTTAATGTTACCACTTACATTAACAGGTATCTTAAGCCAAAAATAAATTCTTGATTTCTTTCCCCAAACTTAACTCCTACCCTAGTCTATCCTATCTCTAGTGGCACTTCCAGCCTCAAAGTTGCTCAGATTAACCTTGGAGATGTTCTGAATTCTTCTTTCTCACTCTGTAGAACAAATACATGAGCAAATCCTGCCTATATTACATGCAAAATGTATCTAGTCTCCTCAACCATCCTAGACCAAGCCATCAGCACCTCTTTTTTTTTTTTTTTTTGAGATGGAGTCTCACTCTGTTGCCAGGCTGCAGTGCAGTGGTGTGATCTTGGCTCTCTGCAACCTCTGCCTCCCAGGTTCAAGTGATTCTCCTGCTTCAGCCTCCTGAGTAGCTGGGACTGCAGGTGCACACCACCATGTCCAGCTAATTTTTGTATTTTTAGTAGAGATGGGGTTTCACCATGTTGGCCAGGATGGTCTCAGTCTCTTGACTTCGTGATCCGACCACCTCGGCCTCCCAAAGTGTTGAGATTACAGGCGTAAGCCACTGCACCCTGTCTAGCACCTCTTTTAATTGGTCTTCCTGCTTTTACTCCTGTCTTCACATAGTCTATCCCCTCATTGCATAATCTGGTCCCATCTATTCTCTAACTGCATCTGTCACTGCTGTCCTACTCTCTCACTCCGATCTAGCTGCACCCATATCTTAACTGTTTCTGGGACAAGTCAAGCATGCGTTCACCTTGAGGTCTTTGCACTTGCTGTCCTCTCTATCTGAAATGCTGTCAAGTTTCAGGTGATCACTTTCATGGTTCTCACCTTACGGCTTCCTTGCCAAGCTTGTCCAACCCACCTTATTTTGTTGTTGTTGTTGTTGTTCTGTTTCATTTTATTTTAGGCTTTTGGCAGCCTGAAGCCATGGTTTTTAGTTTCTGTCTCTAGTGACAAGCGGAAAAGAGGGATGAGGAAGGGGCTTTAGTGGCCCCACCAGAAACAGAAACTAAGAACCCATTACTGTGTTCTCTCCCTTGGACACCCTTGCTTCCTTCTGCTGGTGTAGTTGAGCTAAGAAAATTAATGGCAGAGAGAATGTTGGGGCTCTCCTCCAGATATAGGGAGGTGTCAAAGATTGATGTTTATGTCTCCCCAAAATTCGTAGGTAGAAACCGAATCCCCAAGGGGATAGTATTTGGAGGCAGGGCCTTTGGGAACTGATTAGGTCATGAAGGTGGAGTGGTTGTGAGTGGGATAAGTGCCCTTATAAAAAATGCTTGAGGGAGAAGGTGCAGTGGTTCATGCCTGTAATCCCAGCACTTTGAGAGGCCGAAGTGGGCAGATCACTTGAAGTCAAGAGTTCGAGGCCAGCCTGGCCAAAATGGTGAAACCCCTTCTCTGCTAAAAATACAAAAATTAGGCGGGTGTGGTGGTGCTCACCTGTAGTCCCAGCTACTCAGGAGGCTAAGGCAGGAGAATCACTTGAACCCGGGAGGCAGCGGTTACGTGAGCTGAGATAGCACCATTGCGCTCCAGCCTGGGCGACAAGAGTGAGACTCTATCTCAAAAAAACAATAAAAAGAAAAAATGCTTGAGGGGATGAATACCCTGTTCTCCATGATGTAATTATTATTATACATTGCATGCCTGTATCAAAAGATCTCATGTATCCCATAAATATATATATACTTACTATGTACACACAAAAATTAAAATAAAAAGAAATTTTAAAAACAATGCAAATTATCCCCCTTATCCCTTCTGTCATGTGAGTACATAGCAAAAATACAGCTGTCTGTTAATATAAATCAGGAATGGGCTCTCACCACACTCCAGATCTCACCAGGCACCTTGATCACCTTCATCTTGGACTTCAAGCTTCTGACACTGTAAGAAATCAATTTCCCTCATTTGTAAGCCGCTCAGTCTATGGTACTTTGCTATAACAGCCAAATGGAATAAAACAGGGGTGACTGTGGAAGGCAACCCTGGTGGGGAGTCTGCCACCATGAGATTGAGGGCTATATCACTATCCATTGAGGCATCTGGGGCCTAGAATACCATATAAGACTACTTTGTTATGAAGGGCTTTGAGATATAGTCCCTATATGGCCCATAAACTTACCAGAACTTTTTAAAAATTTATTTTACTTTAAGTTCTGGAATACATGTGCGGAACATGCAGGTTTGTTACACAGGTATACACGCGCCATGGTGGTTTGCTGCACCTATCAACCTGCCATCTCGGTTTTAAGCCCTGCATGCATTAGGTGTTTGTCCTAATGCTCTCCCTCGCCTTCCTCCCCACCCCCCGACAGGCCCCAGTGTGTGATGTTCCTCTCCCTGTGTCCATGTGTTCTCATTGTTCAACTCCCACTTACGAGTGAAAACATGTGGTGTTTGGTTTTCTGAGTTCATGTCCTTTGCAGGGACATGGATGAAGCTGGAAGTCATCATTCTTCTCAGTAAACTTATCAGAACTTTTTATCTCCTGCATTCTAGTTGCTGATGTTTCTTGAGCTCTGAATTCCAAGCTGAAGAATCACATCTTATTTTTATTCTTTGTTATTTGTGGACAAAGCTCATTTCACATTTTGGACTGTAAGCATCTCAAAGCTTAGGTTTTATAGCTTTATCATCTCTTCTATTTCTACCACAGAACGTGCTACAGAGTAGGTCCATGCTAATAGTTAACATTTAGGGAGCACTCTTTTGTGCTCATGTGTAAGTGGTTTGCAAACATGGTTGTGCTAATTTCCCTCCCTGTATGCATTTCCTTTTGCAGTATGAATCTGCAGCTTTTTCTTCAAGTAATGGAGTCAGTTTCCCCAACCATGGCATCTAGGCTGGCATTGTGGCTTAGTCTGACCAAGAGCATGTGACAGACATTGTGCCTAAACCTCAAGAAGCCTTTCATATTGCTTTTCTTTTTTAGTGGTTTCTCTTTTTTTTTTTTTTTTTTTTTTTTGAGATGGAGTTTCGCTCTTGTTGTCCAGGCTGGAGTGCAGTGGCTCTATCTCGGCTCACTGCAACCTCTGCCTCCCAGGTTCAAGCAATTCTCCTGCCTCAGCCTCCCCAGTAGCTGAGACTACAGGTGCCTGCCACCACGCCCAGCTAATTTTTTATATTTTTAGTAGAGATGGGGTTTCCCTATGTTAGTCAGGCTGGTCTTGAACTTCTGACCTCAGGTGATCCAGCCTCCTTGGCCTTCCAAAGGGCTGGGATTACAGGTGTGAGCCACCACACCCAGCCCTGAAACCTTGCATATTTCTACACGGTTCCCTGGAGCCCTGTCCGGTCTCCATTTGAGCAAGCCCGAACTAGCCTGCTGGAGGATGAAACCCCACCTGGAGAAGAGTCACGTCCACCCAGTTGAGGCCATCCCACATCAACCAGCCCAGCTGACCCAGCAGCTGACTTCAGACACGTGAGCCAGCCTAGCTAAGCCTTGTCCAAATTATAAACCAACAAAAGGCAAATAAATAGTTGTTGTTTTAAGACAGAAGTTGGCAAACTATGGCCTGTGGACCAAATCTGGCCTGTCTCCTGTTTTTGTCAGTATTATTTTGTTGGAACACAGCCTCACTCCTTCCTTTATGTATTATCTATAGCTGCTTTTATATGATAACAGAGTTGAATAGTTGCAATGAACACTGTATGGCCTGCAAAGCTTAAAATATTGACTCTCTGTCTCTTCACACAAAAAAACTTGCAAACCTGGCTTTAGTCACTAAGTGTAGGAGTGGCTTGATATACCCAGGAACTAAGCCATGAACTTTACATTATTATCTGTTTTATTATTATTATTATTTTGAGACAGATCTCGCTCTGCCATCCAGGCTGGAGCATAATGGCGCGATCTTGGCTCGTTGCAACCTCCACCTCCCAGGTTCAAGCAATTGTCCTTCCTCTGCCTCCTGAGTAGCTGGAATTACAGGCACATGCCCCCATGTCTGGCTAATTTTTATATATTTAGTAGAGATGGGGTTTTGCCATGTTGGCCAGGTTGGTCTCCAACTCCTGACCTCAGGTGATCCACCCACCTCTGCCTCCCAAAGTGCTAGGATTACAGGCGTGAGCTACCTCACCTACCCCATTATCTGTTTTACTCATCAGTTTAACCCACTGAGGGTTGATCATGCCCATTTTTCAGATAGAAAACAGGCATAGTGAAGGAGAAAAATTTGTACACAGTGGGCTCAGGAGAAAATCCAAATAGCCTGGCCTTACAGGCTTATGACACTGGCATTAATGCTGCGTTAAATAATGTTAAATAGATGGGTGTCTGTCTGAGTGAATATAGAGCTGAGTAATCATTCAGGTCAGGTCGATTCTTATAAGGAAGGAACATGGACAGTAACAGTCCTTGAGTCAGTGGTGTATACTTCTGGACACAAATGAATTCCTCATGGAAAGGGTTAGACATTTCTGCCCTCTGGACCTTAAGGGTTCCTGACAAGTTTTTTACATATGTATCCCTAATGGACAGCTCGGAAAAATCACTGAAATATATTATGTGTGGGAGGGAGGAAGGAAGAAAATAAGTAAGCGGGGTGGGGGTGTCAGGGGCATTCGAACCAGAGTGACTTCATGTTGAACAGGGGCCGAGTAGAATGAGGCTGAGACTTCCTAGGCTGCTTTCCCAGGAGGCTAGGCATTCTTAGTCACAGAATATTTACGGTTAAGGGGAACAGGTTAACAATGTTTGCCAACAGACCTGACCTAGGATTTAACAGACTCAGGAAATGGCCTGCTGTCTTGATATCTTAAGAACAAAAGCATGATTTGTTTAAGAATAAGTTTTGCAGCCTGGCCTGCAATCCCAGCACTTTGAGAGGCAGAGGTGGGCGGATTGCTTGAGCCCAGTAGTTTGAGACCAGCCTAGGAAACCGTGTCTCTATGAAAAATACAAAAATTAGTCAGGCATGGTGGTGCGCCCTTGTAGTCCTAACTACTTGGGAGGCTGAGGTGGGAGGATTACTGGAGCCCAAGAGGTTGAGGCTGCGGTGAGCTATGATCATACCACCACACTCCAGCCTGGGTGACAGAGCAAGACCCTGTCTCAAAAAAATAAAAAATAAAAATAAGAACAGAATGAGTTTTGCTTTAAATATAGTAATATAGATTCTTGCAGAAAACAGTAGTTACAGAAAGCTGAAAAATCTTTGGCCCAGCACCTTGTAGTAGAGCACACCACCGCCGTGAGTTTTTGCCTTTTTTATCTTATATATGAACAAACATTGTAACTAAGGTGGGTGCATTCTTCCTTTTGCTTTTGGGGATGTCTTGCTCTGTCTGTGGAGCAGCCATTCTTTTATTCCTTTACTTTCTTTTTTTTTGTTCATTTGTTTTATTTGTTTGTTTGTATTTTTGAGACAGTCTTGCTCTGTCGCCAGACTGGAGTGCAGTGGCTCTATCTCGGCTCACTGCAACCTCCACCTCCTGGGCTCAAACAATTCTCCTGCCTCAGCCTCCCGAGTAGCTGGGACTACAGGTGCCCGCCACCATGCCCAGCTAATTTTTGTATTTTTAGTAGAGATGGGGTCTCACCATGTTGTCCAGGATGGTCGTTATCTCTTGACTTTGTGATCTGCCCACCTCAGCCTCCCAAAGTGCTGAGATTACAGGAGTGAGCCACCACACCCTGGCTATTCCTTTACTTTCTTAATAAACTTGCTTTCCCTTTACTCTGTGGATTCACCCTAAATTCTTTCTTGTGTGAGATCCAAGAACCCTCCCTTGGAGTCTGGATTGGGACCCCTTTCCGATAACAGGGGGAGAAGATGGAAGAAGTGGCAGTGAAGGAAAGGAGGAAAGAGAAGGTTTAGAAAAAGAAGACAAAGCAATTCAAATTCTATTGAGGGTAGAGAATCTTCCATTTGTCTCTGGCAACCCCTGATCTCCATTCTGAATGTAGAATTAATCTGTCTTTGCAAAGGCTTGGAGCATCATCAGGGCTCATTGTTGAGCAAGGTAAGGAAACTATAGCCTGTCTTCTTTCTAAGCCCTGGTCTTTACTGGCACAGCCTCCTCTAGAGTGGGTAAAGGGTCTGCTTGGTGAGACCCTCATAGATTCCCCATTTCTCAAGAATAGGAGCATGTAGAGAGTGCAATACTACATCCTAGACAGAAGCAAAATCTCCTTGGGTTTCTCAACATCCTCCCACTACACCCAACTATGCTGACATTCTTCAATAATCCACATTGACTTTGGGAGGAGAAAGAAAAAATGTAATTGTTAAAGTGTAAATCCCCTTAAATGCTAAGATCAAAAGGAAAGTTTCCATCCAATGACATGTAATTAAACATGCAGACATGCCCCACTCTGATTCATGAATGCTTATGCACTTCTAAATTGTTGCCAGGGAGATCAGGGCCTGAGAAAATTAAAACCATCACGCCTCAAAAGGATACATGATTTTCACAGCTTTCTAACGTGATTTCCTGTCGTGCAGAACTTTGTGTTTTCCCATATTCCCCTCCTTGCCTCTGTACTGCTGTTCAGGACTAAACGGAAGCAGCTTTGCAAACATCCTCCGCTCAAGAATTCCGGCAGGCCCAGCCTGATGTGAGCATAGAAACAGACAGCAAAGCCTAACATTGTCCCACTACTTCATGTTCAACCAGAGGATAAATGCCCGCCTTAGACAAAGTACACTGAGGGTAGTCTCAGGTGCGGGGGTTGAGAAGGCAGCACTGTAAGTTAAGTTACAATGTAACTCAAAGTTATGAGGTGTCTCTGTTTACATTGGAGTGACTTGCACAACTTATTTAACTTCTCTATGCCTTAATGTCTTCTGTTGGGTTCCCCCAGAAGTAGACCTGGAGACAAGTATTTTTGGACAGAAAAATACAGGAAACACCAGTAGAAGACGGGGCAGAGAAGGGAAGTATACTAATAAAGCCAATTACCACTGTGGATCCTACCAGGGAATGCTGGGAAATGGTAGATAAGTTCTGATATAGTTTGGCTCTGTGTCCCCACCCAAACCTCATGTCTACCTATAATTTCCAGTGTTGAAGGAGGGATCTTGTGGGAGGTGATTGAATCATTGAGCAGACTTTTCTTTTTGCTGTTCTCATGATAGAGTTCTCATGAGATCTGGTTGTTTAAAAGTGTGTAGCACTTCCCCCTTCACTTTCTTTCTCTTCTGCCGGCCATGTGAATATGTGCCTGCTTTCCCTTCACCTTCTGCCATGATTGTAAGTTTTTTGAGGCCTCCCCTGAAACAGAAGCCTGTATATCATATAGCCTTAATGTCATTGGCTGGGAACAGTGAGCCAATTAAAATTCTTTTCTTTATAAATTACCCAGTCTCAGTTATGTTTTTATAGCGGTGTGAGAATGAACTAATGCAAGTTCACTTCAAAGCTTTCTCTCCCAAGAGGCCAGGGAGTTGGAAATTTATCTAACTCGCAGTGGACATTGCCTGATGTTATTCACAGGGAACGGTAATACTTCTCTTTGCTTTGAAAGCAAGTAGAGAGGATCTTCCTGGCATCAGCAAAAGGCCCCAGAAGAAGAGACACAAGTACTAGCAATTGCAAATTATCCAGAGACTTTCTAAGTTGTAAGATCTGAAGGAAATGCCTGCCATCTATAGTCTCAGCCACCCTCAGTTTCTTAATCTGCAAAATGGAATTAGTACTTACTTTATGAGGCTGTTGCAGAAATTCATTGAGTTGCTACATGCAAAACACTGAGAACTCAGCTGGCCGTATAATAAGCATTCTATTGCATGGCATTATTCCCATCATTTTTACTTCCGTTACTGCTACTGCTTGTATTACTTGTGCTTTTTTGATATGAAAGTCCACCATCAGGGAGCACTGTGGTGGAAAAGGTATTAGGCCAGGCATAGCCTTTAGTTCTCTGGCCTTGAGTCCTTCATTTGTGATATTCAGTTAACAATATTGTGCCAGTAGGGGTGTTAAAGATTAAATAAATGTGAGAATGTGCCTGATGCTAAATCTTCCTCAAAGCGTTATGGACTCTCAAAGCCAGAAGGAGCTCATCTCTCCTGTGCTCCTGATATGCTGGGATCTGCCACATCACTGGCAACAGGTGGGTCTCCAGAATCTGCTCCAGTGCTTTTGGAAGTCCTGACACCCTCCTGATCTTCTTCTCTGTAACATGCACACTTTGGCCTGTGTCAGTTTGCTGGATCAACATCAGGCTGGCCCTCTTCTTGGGATAAAATTTTCTTTCTTGCTTACTTGCCCTTTTTTTTTTTTGAAACAAGATCTCACTGTAGTGCCCAGGTTGGAGTGCAGTGCAGTGAATATGGCTCACTGCAGCCTTGACCTCCTGAGCTCAAGCAATCCTCCCACCTCAGCCTCCCAGTAACTGGGACTACAGGTGCATGCCACCATGCCCAGCTAATTTTTGTATTTTTTGTAGAGACAGGATTTCACCATGTTGCCTAGTCAGGTCTCAAACTCCTGGCCTGAAGTGATCCTTACACCTTGGCCTCCCAGAGTGCTCAGATTACAAACATGAGCCACCACACCTGCCCAGGAACAGAATATTGACTATCATTTTAAAGAATTTGAGAAGTTTGCTTGAATTCATGATCAAGCAGTTCACCAGCTAGGAATAATATAATGTGAATTTTTTTAGTAATGGTTAAGTAAATCAGGACATAGACATAGAACAGAATACTATGTAGAAAGTGAGAAAGAATGAAGTATTCCTTTATTTCTTCTTAAGGAAATAACTCTAAGCATAACATTGAGAAAGAATAAGGTATTCCTTTATTTCCTATTAAAGAAAAAACTCTAGGCATAACGTTGAGTGATAAAAGCAAGTTGTATGCTATAATAACATTTAAATAATGCACACAAAATATAGTGTATTTTAAGTATATAGGCATGTTTATATACATTTCATATTGCAATGGTTAATTTTAAATATCACATGGCTAGGCCATGGCTGAATACTATCTTAGATGTTTCTGTAAAGGTATTATTTAGGTGAGATTAACATTTAGATCAGTGTACTTTAAGTAAAGAGATTACTCACCATAGTGGGGTGGGCCTCACTTAATCAGTTGAAGGCCTGAAAAGAAATAAGGCTGACCTCCCCCAGGGAAGAAGGAATTATGCCTCCAGGCTTTCTTTGGACCCAAGGTGCAACATCACTTCTTCCCTGGGTCTCCACACTGATGGTTGGAGCTACCCTGTCTGCATATTTTGGGCTTACTAGCTTCCACAATTGTGTGACCCAATTCCTTACAATAAATCTCTTTCTCTTCTCTCTCTTTCTCTCTGTCCCTCTCTCTCTGTCTCTGTGTGTATGTGTATATATATACGCACACACGCACACGAACATATATAGATATATACATGTATGTATATATACATAAATCTATGTATACATACATATTCCATACCAATTCCTTACAATAAATCTTTCTCTGGTCTGTCTCTTTCTCTCTCTCTATATATATATACACATACACATATAAATATATATAGATGTACATTTATATATATGCATAGATATGTACATTTATATATATGCATACATATGCATAGATATGTCTACATAGATAAGCATATGCATATATCTATGTATACATACATAGATTTATGCACACATATATGCAGGCATTTGTACACATATATGTGTACATATACGTATATATACTTGTATATACATATGTATGTGTATATATGCATGTGTATGTTATGTATATATACATATATGTGTATATATATACACACACACACACACATATACACATACACAAATGATTACCCATGCACCTGCACATACACACTTCTGGAACTGGGTAGGGAAGAAAGGACAGTGGGAACCAGGGACATTTTAGACTTATCTGTATTGCTTTCATTTTTGACAAAACGTTAACATTTTTTAACAAAGCAAACTTATGCAAGCATTTATTTTGCAATTAAAAGGCATTCAAACATTTTGCTGCAGGTGACCAATATCCCTTGTGAAATGTCACCAGTGTCATGTTACCCCTGTCAATGTTATAAAATTACACTATTTCTGTTTTCTGCTTTCCTAGTTTCCTGTTGCACCGTTTTTTATCTCTGCATGGTTCCACTGTCATCTAGCTTTTGGAAAAAATCATTTTGTTTGCTCTTCTTCCAGGTCCTGGCTTCCTGTCCTGGCCATCCAATCTAATCCACCACAAACAGGCCTCGTTCCTCTTTGTCACTGCAGGCCAGCTCTGAACCGTCTATTTTCTTTCACTGACATAGAAAGATGAGATGCGTTAGAGTCCTTGCAAACATGAAAGCCTAGCCAGTGAAGTGCTGAATGCTGGAGAGTTTGCCTGGGCATGAACAGATAGAGAAAGTGGAGATTCTGTATCAGATGTAGTGACTCAATGGGACAGAATGGCCATCCTTGGACAGTTTAAGAGCTTTCGTAAGGAAGAGGAATCAGGACTCACTTCATGTGGTGCGTGGTGCAGAATCAACGGCATAAATGTTCCCGGGAAGCAGATTTAAGCCCATGACGAAGAAGAGCTTTCTGGCATGTGGAAGAACTCCACAGTGTAAAGGGCTGACACTACAGAGTGAGCTTCCTATTACAGGAGGTATTCAAACCAGATAGACGTATCATTCTCAGGTTCCTACGCTTTGTGTAAAGTAAAATTAGATAGCCTATAAGGGCGTTCTAATAGTATGATTCTCAAAAAAACACTAGTTCTGTAGTTTGGGTCATACCAAGATTTCAGTTAGACCATGGAAAAAAAGAAATTCGACCGTGTGTTTCCAAATCAATTATTGGGCAAAGAATCAAGATATCCAGTTTCTGCAGTAGAACTTCAGAGCTTGAGGCTTGATATGGTTTGGCTCTGTGTCTCCACCCAAATCTCATCTCCACACAAATCTCATCTCAAATTGTAATCCCCACGTGTTGAAGGAGAGACCTGGTGGGAGGTGATTGTCTCATGGGGGCAGTTTCCCCCATGCTGTTCTTGTTATAGTGAGTAAGTTATTAAGAAATCTGATGGTTTTATAAGGGGCTTTTCCCGCTTTGCTTTTGTTCTCTTTCCTGCCACCTTGAGAAGAAGGTACTTGCCTCTCTTTTGCCTTCCGCCATGTTTGTAAGTTTCCTGAGGCCTCCACAGCCAATCAGAACTGTGAGTCAATTAAACCCCTTTCTTTGGTAAATTACTCAGTCTTGGGTATTTCTTTGTAACAGTGTTAGAACGGACTAATACAAGGCTCCACGAAGGTTCTACACCACACCAAATCGGATTAGTCATTGGGGCATTATGCAGAAAAATTTCTCTTGCTGGAAATAGTGTGGATCCAGAGTCATCCATAATAAAAGGGATGATCTGCTAGAATTAGCAAATGTTCCACACACTTCACTGGTTTTCTAAGAAGTGCCCTTGAGTTCTTGGAGCATGTGACTCATTGGAGCATCTGTGGAATCCATTCCTTTGCTTTGACATACATTCATGTTGAATTTAGAGAGCTCTGGCTTTGCTAGTACTGGTCTAGACTGAAGACAAAAGAATTGATGGCTGTAGTTGGTTGAAGTCAAGACAAGAAGGCTGGAGTAGCAAGGGCACTCCCTGAGCTGGCAGTGCGGGGACATTGTCAATCTCATTATCTCATCCCTCACATGTAGCCTGCTATGGAGTAAGTGTGATTCATGCTTCCACTTGAAATGAGAAATGAAGCCTGAGAAATGTGTGATAGCCAGGGTTTGGCAGCCACTTTTCCTAGCCCATCGTTTCTTGCAGCTAATTATGGTGGTTCTCCAAATGCAAAACTCATTCTGGCTCTTTCCCCACCCAGAGTAAAGTGGGAACATCCTCATATTCCACATGAATAAGAACCAGTTCCTCTTGCCCTTCAAGTAAAGTCCCAAAACTAGAGCCAGCTGTCTCATGTGATACTACGGACCCTGCCGTTGTGTCAGCCCACCTGGGCACTGCAATTATGTATCTGTTACAAGGAACAAGTTAAATGGTAGGAAGTTGCCCAGACTGAAAGAGCCCCAGGGGAGAAAGGAGCAGGCAGCATCGAAGCATTCCTTGCTCACTCAGTGACTTTCAAATGTACTTCAAGCAGGCAGTCATACCACTCTAGCTAAGGAGGGGGAAGATGCAGGGAGGATGCTCTGGCTCTTGCAATTAAGCATACTGGAACCCTGCAGCTCAGGCTGGTGTTGTGGGAGGAAGGCAGGACTAAGTGACTCATTTATGGCTTGGCACTTACGTGTTCAGACAAGCAGCTGGTGCATGGAGATCAACAGGTTCAGCAAGCTCAGGTGTGGTTCTGGCAGGTGTCTGTGACCAGGAGACAGACAATACTCAGAATCATGATTGTTGCAGGTGGGCTGAAAGCAGACTCCAGGTCCCTGGGAAAGAGTCAAAGTGTGTATAGTAGACCTCATCGTTAAGCAGGCTGCAATCCAGGCTGAGCATATATTCCTGGAAGGCACTTGTAGGGCTGGGCAGGAAAGCTGAGCTGGAAGCCCAGGTATACTGAACTGATGAAAACTACTGAGCACTGGGATGACAGAGGGTTCATGCCAGTATATCTGACACGTAGTGCCAGTAACTCCATGAGTGCTCCTTGTCCCTCGCTCAGGCAGAGGACATCCACATACCTTGCTTAGGATCATTTCAGGGCCAAATCAAGATTGAGACTATAAAGAAGGGACCAGGGACTCCATGCAAGAGGGGCTCAGGGCTATAAGATTGTTCAGAAGTCTAGGAAAATTGGATCATCCTCTAATAGGACATATCTCTGCCCCAAACGGGCAGCAATGGCAACATTGCCAATGCAACGTGGTATCGTGGAGAGTTGAATGTGGCTGCTTTCCATCCTGGACCCATGGAATGGACCATTAAATGAACACTTTGCCAAATAATGATTTTGTTGTAGCGTTTTATTGATAACAAGAAAAGACTAGCTCACGGACTCTAGCTCACAGACTCTTCGTGTCGATCCAGCAGACAGCCCAACTCCCCACTTCCCACAGGTAATTACCTGCTCCTAATTGGGTCTGAAAGCCGTGAGTTTGTATTTAAAGGTAGGAGTACAGGACACTTTGTGTTTTTTTCAGAGACTGCATGGAGTTTAGCGCTCTGTGTAACTGTGGCTTGAAGAGCCAGATGGGTTCTCCATGCAACCCAGGTCCTGCTTGTAAAGCTCTGTGCTCTTGGGCAGAATGTATCACTTCTCAGAGCCTATGTTTCTTTATTTATAGGTAGAAAAGGAGGGCTGCGATATTTAAATAAGGAACACAAAAGCAACTGCTCCAGTGTCTAACACATGTGAGGTGCTCAGGGATTGCTAATTGGACCTGAATCTTTCTTGTTCGATAAACAGAAATGTTTTTTCAACTCTACATCTTGTTGCTCTGGTGTGTGTTGTAAACACTCTCATCATTGGCCAGGCATGGCGGCTCATGCCTGTAATCCCAGCACTTTGGGTGACCAAGGCTGGAGGATCACTTGAGACCAGGAATTCAAGACCAGCCTAGGCAACATGGCAAGAACTTGTCTCTAGAAAAAAATTTTAAAATTAGCCAAATGTAGAGGCACGTACCTGTAGTCCCAGCTACTTGGGAAGCTGAGGCAGGAGGATCGCTTGAGCCCAGGATTTTGAAGTTACAGTGAGCTATGATCATGCCACTGCATATCAGCCTGAGTGACAGAGTAAGACTCTGTCTCTGTAAAATATATTTTGTGTGTATGTGTGTGTATTATTTTGTATATTATCTCATTGAATTTTCTTTCTGTTTTTTGAGACAGAGTCTCACTCTGTTGCTCAAGCTGGAGTACAATGGTGCGATCTCAGCTCACTGCAACCTCTGCCTTCCAGGTTCAAGAGATTCTCATGCCTCAGCCTCTACCATGCCCGGCTAATTTTTGTATTTTTAGTTGAGACAGGGTTTCACCATTTTGGCCAGGCTGATCTTGAACTCCTGTCCTCAGGTGATCTGCCCACCTTGGCCTCCAAAAGTGCTGGGAGTACAGGTGTGAGCCACTGCACCTGGCCTATCTCATTGAATTTTCAATACAGCTCTGTCACAGAATCAAGACAGGCAAAGTTATTCTCAGCTTACAGATGGGAACATCAAGGTTGGCAGAGGAGTTGTGCCCAAAACTAAGATGATAATGTCAGAGTTTGTCACAGCAGAGTCCAAAAGAAATATTGAGCTTCAGGGAAGGGGAAGTTGGAGGAAAGCCTGAATGGATGCCGAGAAGAGGCAAGGAAGCCACAGCTTTGAAGAAGCTGGACAATAGGTACCGTTCTCAGCCATCTCTTGATGAGATGAAGGGGAACAGGAGCAAATTCCAGCTCCCAGGACAAGAGATACATCCTTTCACTACCATGGATGAAATGTTGGTAGGGTGGCTGGGGAATAGCACAGGGTTTCGCTTCCCAAGAGATTATTGCTCTGGGGGAACCCTGAAAACTCAAAGGTCCAACTAGCACTGAGGGCAGGTTCAATGAAGTCACTGCCTAACTTAGCTTGAGAACCCTGAATTGGCTGACAAGCCCCAGAGAAGGCAGCAGATTCCACCTGCATTTTGCTGCATGCTTTGAAACAGTAGCATTGAGATCAAGATGGGGCAAAGGCTCCTGCTGAGCTTGCTCTGTTCAAGCCCTTTCCATTCTCCAGAAACATTCTTGGAGGTTTGCTCATGGAAGGCACAGAGGCCACTGTGGGGGCCTGCCCTTGACCTGGGGAATTCTGCTAGGCTACTGCCACCTTCCTCTCTAGCTTCCCTGGTCTCCTGTCCCACTTTAGTGCTAGATCTTAACTCCCACTCTCTAGTGAGTTCTTACATAATGCTGGGGATAGATTTAGAACAAGCATGGCTTTTGTCCCAGTCTCAAAATGCAGTTATGTTTTTTACCTACCTTCCTTTCTTGCTGAAATGTGAGTACCTCCAGGGTCAGGTCTTGTCTTTCTCACCTTTGAATCCCCCAGACCTGCTGCTACACCTGAATCATGGTGGGTGCTTCTTGAATGAGTGAATGAATGAATGAGTGAGTGAATAAATGCATGAGTTAATGAATTAGTGAGTTAATGAATGAATGATGGTGACTGAATAAATGAACTAGTGGATGAATTAGTGAGTTAATGAATGATGCTGGGTGAATGAATTAATGATGCTGAGTGAATGAATGAAGAGTGAATGAATAAATGAGAGACTAAATGAATGAATGTGAGTAAATGAGTAAGGCAATAAATAAATGACTGAATGAATTAGTGGGTGGATAAATGAGTGGATGACTGATGAGTGAATGAATGAGCAAATAAATGAATGAGTGGATGAGTGAGTGTGTGGATGACTAATGAGTGAATGAATACGTGAGTGAATGAATGAGTGAGTGAATGAATGAGTGAGTGGATGACTAAATGAGTGAATGAATGAGTGAGTGAATGAGTGAAGTCAGCAAATGAATTAGGGAGTGAATAAAGTGAGTGAATGAGAGTGAATGAATGAATGAGAGTGAAAGAATGAAGTTGAATGAATGAGTGAATGAGTGAGTGAATGGAGTGAGTGAATAAGTGAATGATGAATGAATCTGGCATCCCCCAAATCACTAGAATTTAAGCTTCACAAGGACAAGGAATGTCTTCTTATTCATTGCTGAATTCCATGCCTGGTACCTGATCGACCTTCAATAAATATTGCTGAATGGAGAAAACATGGGTCTTAGCAACATTGACCTTCACATTCTCCTCTGATTTCTATAGCACTGAAGCTGAGGGAGACTTTAGAGAAGAATCAGGCCTCAGGAAAGTGTGCCTCAGTGAAGGGAAAGGTATTGCCCAAGAACACATGGCTGGGCTGGAACCGGAGTGGGGATTCTGGCTTTCAGTCCAGGGCTCTCTACTCACCACCTGCCCTGCCTTCATGAAGCTTACACTCTATAGAAAATGCATTGGACATCCAGTCTCACATTTGCTCAGGGCTGTGCTTGTGGCAGAGCAGTGAAAGTGCATGCTCACAGGGTGTCTGAGAATGAACTCCGTCTGTTCTGTTTCTTGGCCAGAGGGACCCAGGCCCTGTGGTATGCATAGAGCAAGACCATATCAAGAGTTGGAGCTTGAGCTAGGAAAGCCCTCAGGGCAGACTGCTCACACTCCCGGGCGTGCCTAGGAACCTTGGATTCACTTGTTTTTCCCTCTGGGTTTGTCTCCTCTTGAACTCCCAGGGCTCACAGCCTTCATCATCCACAGAGGCAGGTGCTGCAGAAATAAATAGGTGTACCACTTGGCTACCTCCCTGAAGGCAAGAGGTTAGCCCAGCAGCACTGACTTCCGAACACCTGGATTCAAAGGTTGGCGCTGCCACTTCCTTGGAAGGAAAACTTGGGCAAGTTACTGATCTTCTCTAGGACTCGGTTTCCCCATCTGTAATAACACCCATGGTGATCTGTTTAGGGGAATAAACAAAATGAGACATGTGAACATACTAAGCACAGTGTATGATGTGTGGCAAACACTGAAGCAGGTGATTATTTAGTAGGGTGCTTAGAGCAAGAGATGATTTAGTAGGGTGCTTAGAGCAAGACTCCCTGGGTACAAATCCCAGCTCTGCTCCTTAGCAGCTATGAGCCTGGGTGCAGGTTACTCAACCTCTCTGTGGTTCAGGATCAATATCAATAAGACAAGGCTCATAATGGAGCAATTTTCATTGGGTTTACATCCTACTCAAATGAACTAATTCACAGAAAGCATTTAGGACAGTCTCTGCCATGTGCTAAGTGCTGAATAAACATCAGCAATTCTACTCTTTTTACTCTCTAGTTTTAAAAATGAATTTAGGAGAGCCAGATTCTTTCTACTGAAAGCCTCTGCATTGAAGAGATTAATGCAGGCACCAAGACATTGGTGCCAACATCGAGCTTATTGGCTGGTAATCTCATTTGTTTCTCCTTGCTGTTTTCGAGCATGACCCATGCCTAGCAGAGCAATATGCTTGTATGATACTCATGAGCTGGGCTTGCTGGGCAGTGACTTCTCCACTGCATGCTATAAATGGCTGCCAGCAGTGAAATTACATTTGTATTGATCTAAAGAACATTTTATTGATCAAACACAGGGAATGAAACCTTTGAAACATAAACCCTTTATTTTAACAGTTTGTTGCCAGGAGTAGGCAAAGGCGGCTTTTCTATTTCTTTTGGTGACCTGGCCTTCCAAGGACAATTTCTGGTCTAGATAAAGGGTCTGGAGACCCAGCCCCATGAGCTTATTGATGATCTTCTCTCTGTCTCCAGCTCCCTTACCCCCATCTTTCTTCTCCATGGTTCTGTTCCTCGAGGCATATCTGCAGGCAGGACTTTCTGCCTCTAAACACATTTTCTCCTTCTTCCTTGCCTGAATCACCCTTTCGCAGCCTTTAAAACTCCTTTCCATCCTTATCTCACCCACTGGGTTAGAGGTCCTACTCACTCCGTGTTCCTGGATCATTCTGAGGAATCAAGGATGATGGTGAAGGCACCAGCCTTCCAGGACTCCCCTGGGAAGCTCTCAAAGCTGTCTCAGCAGGTCTGGAGCACAAAGTCATCTGAATCCATTATTCCTCTGGCTCCTGCATCTGGTTTCATAATCGAAATTAACATTGTTGAGGGCTATCCAAGAAACTTAGGACCTCTAGGTGAAAAAATACTCACAAGGGGGTAGTAGCTCAGCAGCAATTTCCAAAATATTCAATTAACATGTGCACTCAGTCTTTGAATAAACCTTTGCCTGGTCTCTTGGGAGGAGCCAAAGATTCATCCTCTGTCTTAGTGGGCTGACAATCTAGCCTGAGAGAGGAGAAACCCTCATAAAAGGGTGAACCATAGGAGAAAGGATTTTACTAGGAGTTATAAGAGTAGCACAACAACTCAATGAGGGAAACAGTAGTCTCTTTAACAAATGGTGCTGAGACAACAGGATATACACTTGCAAAAGAGGGAAGTTGAACCCCTGCCTCACATCATATACAAAAATTAGCTTAAAACAGAGTAAAGACATTAATGCAACAGTTAAAACTATGAAATTCTTAGAAGAAAGGATAGGAGTAAATCTTCATGATGTAGGATTAGGACATAGTTGCTTAGATATGACACCTAAAGCAGAAGCAACCAAATGAAAAAAATAATTAGGTAAATTGGACTTGATCAAGATGAAAACATTTTGTGGTTCAGAGGATGGCCACAGAATATGAAAATCTCATATCCAACGAGTCTAATATCTATAATAAAGAACTCTTACAACTCAACAGTAAAAAGACAAATAATGCAATTTTAAAAATGGACAGATAATTTGAGCAAACATTTCTCCAAAGTAGATATATAAATGGCCCATAAACACATGAAAAGATACTCAACATCACTAGTCATTGAGAAAATGCAAATCAAAACCACAATAAGATATCACTTCATACTCACTAAGATAGCTATCATCAAAAAGACAGAAATAACAAGAGTTGGCAAGGCTACAGAGAAATTAGAATCCTTGTACGTTGTTGAAAAAAATGCAAAGACGGTGCAGCCACTTTGGAAAACAGTTTGGCAGTTTCTCAAATGTTAAGCCTAAAGTTAACATACAACTTAACAATTCCACTTTTTGGTATTTATTCAAGAGTATTGAAATATTTTCACACAAACTTGTACACAAATGCACATATCAACATGAAGGATACAGACAAAAGGTGTAAATAACTCAAATGTCTGCCAACTGATGCATAGACAAATAAAATATTGTATACAGTAAAATATTATTTAGTCATAAAAAGAAAAGAAGTACTGATGTTTTCAAGGTTTACAAATGAACCTTGAAAAATTCTGCTCAGTGAAAGAAGCCAGACATAAAGGCCACATTTAATACAATCCCATTTATATAAAATGTTCAGAATAAGAGAATCCATAGAGTCAGAAGTAGATTAGTGGTTGCCTGGGGATGGGAGGAGGAGAGAATGGGAACTGAACACTAATGGGCATGCAGTTTCCTTCGGGGCAATGAAAATATTCTGGAATTAGCAAAGATAGTTGTGTAACCATTCAAACAAATATACTAAAAGACACAGAATTGTACATTTTTGAAAAGTAAATTTTATGCAATGAAAATTATATTTTAATTAAAAAAAATTAGTAGCATAGATCTAGGGTGCTTTAGGTGATGGGAGGAAGGAGAAAGTGGTCAGACCAGGGCATCATAGGAGCTGGGCTGGAGTGAGGGCTCCATCCCCTTTCCCTGCAACTTTGCTCTGAGGCCTTCTATCTCTCCACAATGACCCCTGTGACTGAGGTGACTGAGAGAACAGCAAAACCATCATTTCTGGCAAATAGAAGTCCTATGGCCTAGGATGCTCATTCCTCCATGAAATTTTAAAGGGAATTTACTTTTGTTTTTGAGTTTCCATTTTCTCTTGGAGAATAGAGGCAGAAACTGTTGACAAGTCTGGAAATTGGAAATGTAAATGAAAAAGGGAGTCCCCGGGGAGAGCCTGGTTATCCGAACTCCCCAGCTCAATCACCTTGTGCCAGGGAGGCTCCTGGCTCAGGGACTCAGCAGCAAAACTGGCTGAAACGATTTCCCATCCATCTCTCAGACAAGGTAAGCTACTCTGGGAGTGACACCACAAGGAAACGGAACAGGCCATTCCTTCATGTACACCACAAGGCATAGTAGCAAGAGAGTGCCAGTCTCTACTACCTCCGCATAGAACACAGCACCAGTTTAGGCAGTGGTTTTGACCTTGATTGGCATGTAGTTATGGAATAGTGTGGACAGCCACGCAGGAATTGATGGAATGGGCTGGCTCTGTTTATGGGGAAATGTGGCAAATCTTGCACTTACACTCTGGGCAGTGGTAGACAAGTTGGGTGTGTGCTTGGAGAGCATGTGCAGACACCTTCATCTCACAGGGCTGCAGAGAGGCTGAGTGACTTGGCCAAGGTGACAAAACTTATTGCTAATAAATCAAATGCTAGAAGCCGGATCAGCTGTCTCCAGATTTATTGTTTACTCCCTTACTTCACCCTTCTCAAATGAAAGATGCAATGACCATGGACTCAAACCCTGGCAAACACCAGGTTTGGCTATGTCTCTCTTTAAGCACAATTTCTCTTTCTCTTCCCCCTCCTTTTCTTCCTTTTCTTCTCCTTCTCCTTCTTCTTCTCCTTCTCCTTCCTCTTCCTCTTCTCCTTCTTCCTCTTCTTCTTTTCTCCTTCTTCCGCCTTTCCTCCTTCTTCTCTCCTCCCCTTCCTCCTCCTTCTATTCTTCTCCTTTCTTCTCCTTCTCCTTTTTCTTCTTCTCCTCTTCCTCCTCCTCCTGCTTCTTGTTCTTCTCCTTCTCCTCCTCTTTCTCCTTCTCCTCTTTTGTCCTTCTCCTCCTCCTTTTTCTCCTTTTCTCCTCTTTTTCCTCCTCCTCTCCTCCTCCTTCATCTTCGTCTTCATCTTCATCTTCACCTTCTTCTTCTTCCCTTTCTCCTTCCCCTTCTCCTCCTCTTCTCCTGCTTTTCCTACTTTCCTCCTCCTTTTCCTTCTTTCCTCCTCCTTTTCCTCCTCTCCTCCTCCTCCTCCTTCTGCTTCTTCTTCTTCTTCTTCTTCCTCTTCCTCTTCCTCTTCTTCTTCTTCCTCTTCTTCTTCTTCCTCCCATTCTCCTTCCCCTTTCCCTTCTCCTCCTCCTCCTCCTCCACCTCCACCTCCTGCTCCTCTTTCTCCTTTTCTTTCTGCTCCTCCCCCTCCTCCTTCTTCTCCTCCTTCTTCTCTTTCTGTCTTTCTGTTACCATCCAGTGTGTTCACCTTGCCTGCCACCTAGACAGAGCCTATTTCTTAAGACAGGGGAATTGCAATAGAGAAAGAGTAATTCATGCAGAGCCAGCTGTACAGGAGACCCGAATTTTATTACTACTCAAATCAGTCTCCCCGAGCATTTGGGTGAGTAGAGTTTTTAAGGACAACTTGGTGGGTGGTGGGGAGCCAGGAAACCAGGAGCACTGATTGGTCAGGGATGAAATCATAGGGAATTGAAACTGTCTTCTTGGGCTGAGTTAGCTCCTGGGTGGGAACCACAAGAAAAGATGAGCCAGTTAATTGATCTGGGTGATGCCAGCTGATCCATCAAGTGCAAGGTCTGCAAAATATATCTCAAGCGCTGGTCTTAGGAGCAGTTTAGGGAGGGTCAGAATCTTGTAGCCTCCAACTGCATGACTCCTAAACCACAATTTCTAATCTTCTGGCTAATGTTAGTCCTACAAAGGCAATCTAGTCCCCAGGCAAGAAGGAGGTCTGCTTTAGTAAAGGGTCGTTACCGTCTTTGTTTTAAATTATAAACTAAGTTTCTCCTAAAGTTAGTTCAGTCTATGCCCAGAAACGAACAAGGACACCTTGGAGGTTAGAAGCAAGATGGAGCCCGTTAAGTTAGATCTCTTTCACTGTCTCAGTCATAGTTTTGCAAAGATGGTTTCAGTTCTCCTTCTCCTCCTCTCTTTCTTTCACTCTCTCTGCCTCCCTCTCTCCCTTTCTTTTCTGACTGCATCAGGTATAATTCACCGATGTACATAGTAAAGGGAACTCTAGAGCAGCGATGACCAAACCTGAGCAAGCATCAGAGTCACTTGGAGGGCTTGGTAAGAGAGATGGCTGGGCCCCAGCTTCAGAGAACCTGACTCACTAGGTCTAGGGTGGAGCTGAGAATTTGCATTGCTAATCGTTTCCCAGGTGACAAGACTGCTGCCTCAGGGATCACACTTTAAAAACCCTGCTCTGGAGTATAAAAGATCCACTGCCCAGTCTGCAAACAGGACTCCTCCTCCTGCCCCATTTTACACAGGTGAACGCCTCTCTCATTTTTATGTTTCCAGAAAATGAAATTCTACAGGCCAGTAATTATTATATCATAATAATTTATTAAACACTTACCAAATGTCAAGTGAACTAAATTCCATAAGGAGGCTTTTCTGATTCCAAGCCCCTGTACTGCAGTGAGTTTAAACTCATTGTTGGTTAAGAAGCAACCTTCCTTTGCCTTTCAGTGTTGAGAGCAGGACTCAGGTGTGACTGAGGCTGGAGATATGGAGTGATGGAAATGATGTAATTGTCACTCACAGTCAGTTCTGGGAACGTTTGTTTAAGGATTTTAGTTTACTTGCTTCCAAAATATCCCTGGAAACTCAGAATCATGGATTTGCATATCTGGATAAGAATCTAGATATCATGTCACCTCTCTTCATACAACAACATCTACCTTTCTCTTGGCTTTCTGCTATAATCCTTCATTAGCTCCTGTCTACAATGCCATAGCTTCCATAAAGCCCTTCCCAATACCCAAAAGGAGATGGGCTCATTCCTTCTTCTGTGTCTTCATTGCATTACCCCTTTTGATATGTCTGAAGAGAGGAAAGCAAGTAAATGCCAGCCCTTGGAGGATTCTTACAGACTTAGTATAATTACTTTATTTGATAGGATAGAAAACTTAGGCCCAAGGGAAAATTAGAATGTTAAGGACACCTGCACTCATATGTTTATCACAGCACTGTTCACAATAGCAAAGACATGGAATCAATCCAGGTGCCCATCTGTGTGGGTTGGATAAAGAAAATGTGGTAGATATACACCATGGAATACTACACAGCTATAACAAAGAATGAAATTGGCTGGGCATGGTGGCTCATGCCTGTAATCCCCGCACTTTGGGAGGCCAAGACCAGTGGATCATGAGGTCAGGAGTTCCAGATCAACCTGGCCAAGATGGTGAAACCCTGTCTCTGCTAAAAGTACAAAAATTAACTGGGCATAGTGGCAGGTGCCTATAATCTCAGCTACTCGGGAGGCTGAGGTAAAGAATTGCTTGAACCCAGGAGGTGGAGGTTGCAGTGAGCCGAGATTGCACTCCAGCCTGGGCGACAGAGAGAGACTCTGTCTCAAAAAAAATAAAAATAAAAATAAGAATGAAATCATGTTTTGTTTTGTTTTTGCAGCAACATGGGTGCACCTGGAAGCCATTATCCTAAGTGAATTTATGCAGAAACAGAAAACCAAATACCACATGTTCTCACTTATAAGCAGAAGCTAAACATGGGGTACACATAAATATAAAGATGGGAACAATAGAGACTGTGTATTACTGGGTGGGGAGAGAGAGAACAAGGGTGAAAAAGCTACCTACTGGTTACTATGGTCACTACTTGGGTGATGGGATCATGACAAATCCAATCTTCAGCATCACTCAATATACCCATGTAACAAACCTGAACATGTTTTAGCCTTTCTTGGATATGTAACATCTTTCTAACCATCTCCCATATATTGGGTATTGAGTGATCATGGATTGTTGCCAAATAGTTGGTAGAAATGATGGTTCAGAGAAAAGAGCATTAAATACAGAGTCAGGAGACTGGAGTGGGGTCCCCATCTTTTGAGACATTGCTTAATGTGTCCAGGGACAAGTTGACAGACTTTTCTGAGCCTCAGTTTCCTTTCGTGTAAGAAATGAAGTTTGAAGGCAATAGCTTCCAAGGTCGTCTCTTCTATACTTAATAGAAAATGAAAAGATCGGGTGATATTTGGTACATTACCAATGATATCACCAACTGAGGGCCAGGAGTCCCTGACTTAAAAACTGACCCCTTACTACTCAGACTCTGTGTTCTACCCCTAGGGTTCCGAGAAGAAGGAAGTACCGCAAAGCCCAGGGGCTGGGTCAGGAAGTCTGGTGGCTCCAGGCAGTGACAGCTTCATGCTCCAGTGAACTCACAAAATGCAGTGTAATTTCCTCTTCCATTTAACTATCAGCAGCACGGAAGGAGAGCCACTCTCTCCTGCCCTCCTCTCCCTGCCTTCGTTAGTCATGACTCATTAATTGCCACCAGCAAATGAGTATGATTCTAATTTTCCAAATCTAATTCAGAGATGTTTTCAGCTAAAGATCAGGATACAGGATTTTGGCTTAGCTAATGAAATATCTAACGAATTTGCATTAGTGACAATTACAGACAGGACACCCATAAAAGAAGGCCCAATCACAGCCCTCAGCTGATGCCACTTGCTAATGGCTCCTTTAAGGAGAAAAGTACAGTTCTTGAGGTCCTCTCCCTGATTGACAATGCCATTCAGGAGACAGGGGCCAGAAGAAGGGAACTGAAGAAGCATTTGCCTTTTCTTTATCTTCTTTTGTGCTGTGACTCTGTCTTCAAACCAACAGCCGGAAGTGAGAGTGGGCCTTTCAAATGTAAAAATGGCATCCTCAAAATAGGATCCATTTATAAACTTGGATGTACATCAGATTATCTTAATCTCAACAAACAGACAAGCAAGCAAAAAACCCGGACCCTAGAATAATGACGCACCAGAGAGGGTAGATTATCTTCTTAATCAGATAGGAGTCTAAGGCAAATAGTCACTATGGAAAGCCAGTGAGCATTTAAACTACGGTCTTGGGACCTGCCCATGCCTATAATCTCAGCACTTTGGGAGGCCAAGGAGGGAGGAACACTTGAAGCTTGTAATTCAAGACCAGTCTGCGCAACATAGCAAGACCCCTGTCTCTAAAAATTGAAAAAAAAAAAAAAAAATTAGCTGGGCATAGTGGCACATACCTGTAATCCCAGCTACACAGAAGTCTGTGGTGGGAGACTTCCACCACAGGAGTTCAGGAGCCCAGGAGTTCAAGGCTGCAGTGAGCTATGATCACTCTCTAGCCTGGGTGACAGAGCAAGGCTTGCCTTAAGAAAATAAATAAATTGATTAATTAAACAAAATGTAGTCTTGGAATTCTTGTTCAGCCCCCATGTAAAAGAGGGTGTGAGTCTGTGAGATTCCTCTTTTGCCCCCACACTCCTCTTTCTTTGTTTCATAGGGTGCAAATCTCAGTTGAAGTTTGCAAAACCTAGAGACAGAAAAGTCTTTAAAACCAGGGAGCTAGATCAGTCGGCATTGACAACTTTTATGATCTCTGTTCCACTGCAAGCCAGTTGTCTAATCAGAGTCTAAGAAAAGGTCTAAGCAAGTTAAGGCTGTGAAAGAAAACTAAAATCTTGGGACTTCAAGCTCCTTATGCTAGAGAGAAAGTTAAGCTTGGAAATTAAATCATGCAAAAAAAAAAAAACTACCTTCTTTTTGTTCCCAAGTAGATACCTGCAATTTTACATGCTGACTTTATCTCTTGTAAAATACAGATTTAATAAGTGGGAGACAAATGCACAACTGACCTTCACCCCACTCCCTTCTTTTCACATGTAAAATGTGGATTCACTGAGTGTTAATCAAAACAAGAATGTGACCACTTGCTTCATTGCCTGTCTTCCCTTCCTCCTTGTCTTTTGTCTCTTTCCTTCCGGCTTACTCTTTCTCCTTTAAATATTGAAGATCCCAAAACCCTTTTTTGGAGATATCACAGGCTACAGATCCTACTGTAACTTGTGTTTCTTTTTTTCCCAAGGACATCCTAAACCTTAGCAAAATAAACCTCTAAATCGATTGAGATCTGACTCAGTCACTCTTTGGTTTACAAAGTGTAGGCTGTAGGAACAGAAAGTAGCCCCTAAATGAGGGAGCGCACCAACCTCCCTGTTACCTGGTTGTGCCCATCTCCCTATATAAGCCCAAAGTTGTAGGGGAACAAATGGATTATCCCCCTTGTGCAGGTCATAGCCCCCAGGTTAAATGCAGTCACCACTTTGGGGAATGAAAGTTGGAGGGGTTTGATCTATTTTTTTTCTTCTTCCCTTACTCTCCATCCTCCTTCTTCTTTCCCTTCACTTGGATATTAGATCACCTCTGTTGACCTCCTTGGATCTTTTACTGGCCCTATTACTGGACATTCTTTTCTATGTGAAGGTGAAAAATGCTTTCTTTAATCTCCTATCAGCTCCCTAATCATTTTCTCGTGGAGTGCCTGGTTTGGCCAGTTCTTTTCAGGAGTTTGACGGCCTTGTGCATGAGCTAGTGTTTCTTATGTAACCTTGATTGCTTTTCTTATGGTCAGAGAGTAGCTCTCTTAAATGTAAGAGATCAAGATGGGTCAGGCACAGTAGTTCGTGCTTACAATCCCAGCCCTTTGGGAGGCTGAGGTGGGAGGATCTCTGGAGGCCATGAGTTTGAGACCAGCCTGAGCAAAAAAGTGAGACCCCCATCTCTATAAAAATTTAAAAAATAATAAATTAGCTGGGCATGGTGGCAAATGTCTGTAGTCCTAGGTACTCAGGAGGCTAACGTGGGAGGATTGCTTGGGCCCTGGAGTTTGAGGCTGCAGTGAACTATGATCGTGCCACTGTACTCCAGCCTAGGTGACAAGGCAAGACTCTAACTCTAAGAAGAAAAAGAGAGAGAGGGAGAGAGAGGAAGAAAGATCAAGATAGTGGCATGAGAGAGGGATCTAGTACAAGGGTAAAAATAAAAATTATTACCTGCTTGGGGAAACCATCATACATTCTCCAGCCCTGGTGACCATGGTGATGAGGAGAGACAAGCCATATCTTACCCATTTGCATCGCCCCAACACTTAGCATAGCACTTAGTACACTGTTGGGGCTGGAAATGTGTGTGGAGTGAATCAACAGATGAGTGAATTCTGGGCTGTTTTCCTAGAGTAAGAAAGCTAGAGGCCAGGTGCGTTGGCTCCCTCTTGCAATCTCAGCACTTTGGGAGGCTGAGGTGGGCAGATCACCTGAAGTCAGGAGTTCGAGACCAGACTGACCAATATGGAGAAACCCCATCTCTACTAAAATTAAAAAATTAGCCAGGTGTGGTGGCAAATGCCTATAACACCAGCTACTTGGGAAGCTGAGGCAGGAGAATTGCTAGAACCTGGGAGATGGAGGTTGCGGTGAGCCAAGATCACTCCACTGCACTCCAGCCTAGGCAACAAGAACGACACTCCATCTCCAAAAACAAACAAACAAACAAACAAAGAAAGCAAGCTGGAGATGGACAACCGTCACAATTGAGATATTAATCTCTAGAGGAAAAGAAAATTAGAGACCCTGATATAGAGATCAAATTTGGGGCTGGCGTTGTAACCTTAAGCCATTCTGTGCAAGAAAGAAGTTGACTGTCAAAGAAATTTCATCTTGATTATCCTAAGCACAGGCCAAAGCTTAGCCTTTCTGAATGTCCCTTGCCCTTTCAAATGTACATCCCATTTTACAAAGAGACAAACAGGATTTCAAAAACATATGCCATTGTGAAAAGCTAACACTGGAAGGAGACAGAGTGATCAGCCCATTGGTAGGTAGGAGGTTCCATGTCAGGCATCCTAACTGACTCCAACAAGGTGTTTGACCCAGTGATGGAGTGGCCTGAGCCAGTGCTGAGTATGCAGACTCACCAAGCAAAAGAGGAGAGAGAAAAAACCAAGGGGGACAGGTAAGAGAAGCAGCAATCTCTTCTGCTTAGGTAGAGGCCAGAAGAGGAGCAAGTAATTGTACATCTTTGCACCAGACGGGGTGTGAGTTCAGATGTTGAAGGCATAGACGAGTGTGGTAGTCACACAAAGAACGTGAGCTATTGAATAAAACAGGTCTGTTTCCTCAGCTGAACAGATATGCAACCTACTAGTTGAATCTTCTGGAATCATTCTTATTTATTTATTTGAGACGCAGTCTCACTCTGTCGCCCAGGCTGGAACGCAACGGTGCAATCTCGGCTCACTGCAACCTATGCCTCCTGGGTTCAAGCGATTGTCCTGCCTCAGCCTTGTGAGTAGCTGGGATTATAGGTGCCCACCACCACATCCGGCTAACTCTTGTATTTTCAGTAGAGATGGGGTTTCACCATGTTGGCCAGGCTGGTCTCAGACTCCTGGCCTCAGATGATCCACCCGCCTCAGGCTTCCAAAGTGCTGGGATTACAGGCGTGAGCCACCATGCCCGGCCTCTTTTTTTATTTTTGAGATGAGATCTCACTCTGTTACCTAGGATGGAGTGCAGTGGAGTGATCTTGACTTACTGCAACCTCTGCCTCTCGGGCTCAAGGAATCCTCCCACCTCAGCCTCCCAAGTAGCTGGGATTACAGGCCTGTGCCACCATGCCTGGTTAGTTTTCATATAAATATATATTTTATAAATATTTATTTAATATATATTATAAATATATATTTAATATATATTATAAATATATATTTATGTATCATATAAAAATACATATTATATTGTATTATATATTATATATAAAATATAGTATATGACATATAATATATAATATATTGTATATTATATATCATATATAATATATATTTATTATATTATATATTATAAATCATATATAAAAATATATATTTATACATATATGTATAATATATATTTATAAACATATATTAAATAAATATTTAACTCCTGGGCTCAAGCAATTTGCTGGCCTTGGCCTCCCAAAGTGCTGGGATTACAGGGATTACCTCTTCCATAAAATGGGCATAATGATAGTCTGCAGCTGCTGGGATTATAGAGAGGAATAAATTAGATACTTAACATTTTTATTGAGGGCTAAGCATGGTGGCTCAGGCCTATAATCCCAGCACTTTGGGAGGTCAAAACAGGAGGATTGCTTGAGGCTGGGAGTTCAAGACCAGCCTGGACAACATAGAGAGACACCATCTCTAGAGAAAATAATAAAAAATAAGCCATACAGAGTGGCACACACCTGTAGTCACAGCTACTGGAGAGGCTGAGGCAGGATGATTGCTTGAGCCCAGCAGTTGGAGGATGCAGTGAGCCATGATTGTACCACTGCACTCCAACCTGGGTGACGAGAGTGAGACCCTGTCTCAAAAAAAAAAAAAAAAAAAAATTCACTGAGACTCCATGCCAGGAAGTATTCTGAGTTCAGGGGATAGAGAGTAAGACAAGTAAGTCTCTGCTCTTGTGGAATGTACGTTGCAGTGAAAGGCAGCACTTAAACACTCAACAGAACAAGATAACTTTAGGTTAAGATACATGCTATGATGAAAATAAAAAGAGCTGATGTGTAGTAACTCCAGACTCAGGGATGGAAGGAAGAGAAGATGTGAATGGGGTGAGCAGGAGAGCAGGCCAGATGACAAGAGTCACTAGAGGATCCCCGGGAGGGTGAGCGTGATCTGGTTTATGTCTTTAAAAGATGCCTTTAGGGCCAGGCGTGGTGGCTCACTCTTGTAATCCCAGTACTTTGGGAGGCCAAGATGGGCAGATCACCTGAGGTCAGGAGTTCCAGACCAGCCTGACCAACATGGTGAAACCCTGTCTACTAAAAATGCAAAAATTAGCCAGGCGTGGTGGTGCACGCTTGTAACCCCAGCTACTCAGGAGGCTGAGGCAGGAGAATCACTTGAACCCAGGAGGCGGAGGTTGCAGTGAGCCAAGATTGCGCTCTTGCACTCCAGCCTGGGCAACAAGAGTGAAACTCCGTCTCAAAAACAAAACAAACAAACAAACAAACAAAAGATGCCTTTAGGTAGTAAAGTTAGGCATATAAAACAGCTCAAGCCATATGTTAGGTGTGCATTGTTGGTGGAGATTACAGAAATGTTTGTAAGGAGTTTAACAGCATCAGGCACATAACAAGGGTTATCAGAGGTTTTTATAAAGTATGTAATGTGTGTTTAGCTACTTCCGAAAAATTGTAATCCAAGGATAATTAAGATAGCCACCTTTCTTTTGCAGTTTATAGCCTAGTAAAGACACACCAACCGATCTTTACAATCCACAGCACTAAGTTCAAGAAGAAAGGTGTGTGCATCGGGTAACATTTGGCCACTCAGAAGCTAAAAATGTTGGAGTAAGGTGGGAAGGAGTTAGCCAGGAGGAAAAAGAGAGAGATAGTTTCAACTGAAAGAGAAACTGGATGATGCATGCTGCTATGTGATGTTTGGCATAAGTTCAAAGTGCTGGGTGGTGCTGTGAGAGACTGGAAGCCAGGTAGGGCTCCCGTCATGGGGTATTTGTGAGTCCAGATAATGAGCAGAACTGTGTCCTATTGGTGATGGGAGTCATCAGAGAGTTTTGGACAAGGGGATACCTTGCCAAGTGCTGCTACTTTGGAACATCCCTTGGGGCTTGGAGCTGGAGGGTGATTTGAAAAAGACAGAACGGAGTCAGAGAGATCCTGCCAATGACAAGGATTTTTGCTGTTGCCCAGGTGATAGAAAGGAGGTGATGGCTGGACCAGGGCAGTGGAAAATATATGGAAAACAGGTAAACAGGTTAAACAGATATTTTGGAGGGAAAAAAAATCAGCAAAACCTGACACAGAGTATACACTCAATGATTATCTTTAATTAAATTGATGGGATTAGAGAAATAGAGTGGAGATGATATCCTTCTCCTAGGGTAGTAGTATGAGAGTTAATGGTCAGATGCTAAGCAAACACTCAATAAATACATGCTATGGCCATAATTGTTATCAGATACAGGCTATGGCTGTAATTGTTATCAGAGTGGCAGACTATCCAGGGAGATCTTTCCAAGGCAGTAAAGAAGCTCAGGAGACGTTCCTGGACTCAGGGGCTTTGGGATTGAGGAATGAGGGGTAGGCTGGTGGACTAGGATCTGGGCATGACTCCAGGTTCCAGGAAAGATAGTCAATAATTATGGGCCTGACAACATGCCCTGTAAACTATTATTGATCCCAATTCCCTGCACTAAATTTGTCAGTTTCTACGCATTGAATAACATCCACGTTTGAAGCCAGAAGGGAATGGATTTGGGGTCATCCCCTGAGTACCTATCTTCAGGAAATGTCCACCAGTATCACCCTTTTATGTTACCAGGAGGTCTCTCATAATAGCTCCAGGCTATCTTCATCCTCACCTCCTCTTGGCCTTCAGAAAAGAAACCAATCCACACCATGGGATCACTGAAGGGGCCCATGGCAATGTTTGCATTTCCGCATTTGCCCCAAATAGCACTGGACCTTGAAACTATTAAATATAGTGAACCTCAAGTTTCTCTTCAAAGAATCAGTATGTCAGTATGTTCATCTCTCTTATTCTTTGATTCTCCATTTTAAAGTGTAACTTCCTGGTTCTCTTTGCCCCCTTGCTTCTAGTTTCATTAAACAACCTTTTCCACCAGTTACAATTAGTAGTTCACATCTGTTCCAGGGTCACCTGCTCCATCCTGACTTATCTTGGTCACCTTCTTTGACCTGAGTCACCCCTGGTCACCTGCTCTGACCTAAGTCAGCTGTTCCTAACTGTCCTCCCCGCCAAACTACTTACCCCACCACTCTGGCTCATACTCCTGCTCTCTTTAAAATAGCCAGTTGGAATTAGCTTAGACTGTGTGGTCCAACCCTAGCCAATAGGACACAGCAGTAGATCTGCATCAGGAATAAGAACTCCTTCCCCTCCCCTGTTCAGGTGTGCTCTCACCATTGTTCCATCTGTGAGGAGCACCCTTTCTGCAGAAAGTAAAAATTGCCTTGCTGAGAAAATTAAATTTACATTCCAGTGCTATTTCCTTGTGGCACCAAGGAACAAGCATTTCTAACAAAGCCATGATATGTTCTGTTAGGAAGCTGAGGATAAGGGTAAGCTGTATTATACCATTGTCACATAACTTTAGGAGTACTGCTGCAAGTACTATTGATCCATCCGTGGGGCTTCTACGTGGGCTTTGGGGAGTCATAGCTGAAGTCCGTATAGGAGTATTTTTACTCTAAAAGTGATAATACATGCTAATCATATAAGGTTACTGGATCAGGAGGCTAATAGCTCTTGGATGGTAAGCATGATTACTAGCACATTTAGTGAACCTGAGTCATAGGTGAAGTCTGTATAGGGGTATTTTTACTCTAAAAGCCATAATACATGATAGTCATACAAGATTATTGGATCAGGAGGCTAATAGCTTTTGAGTGGTAAGTATTATTACTAGCACATTTAGTGAACCTGAGGTATTTTGAGTATAAATAAGTATAACAAGTAGAGGAAGGGACCCTACTAGTGTATAAAATAAGAATATGAATTTCCATTGAGGCATTCTGGTGGTTACCTCAGCGGGTGATGGTAATTAGGGTAGGAATTAGTGTAGCATTGAGCTTTGCTGGCCTTTAGGCATCTGCTTTAGCTGAATTCATTTGGTTTTGGTGACTCTTCATCTGATCTTTCTGCCACATCTGATCATTGCCTTCATCACAAGCAAGACTGTGTTCACCTGTGCTGAACAATCTGGACAAAGAGTTGGCTCCTTCCCTGTGCATGGGGCAGGGAGTGTCTTAGGAAAACAGCCACCCATTGCTGACACTGTGCCTAAGTCTCTGAATCCTTTTGTCTTCTTTGGACTATCAGACACTGATAAGTCCCATTGTGTTTTGGGTTGAAATCTAGTCTTCTCCTTGGCTAGCATTTCATCAGTTTGGGGCCTGGGAGGAGCAGTCTGATGTCTGGATGGTCTTTGCAGGCATCAGGGGGTCATTTCTGGCCACAGTCATCAGCTCCCACCCACATCTGTGGCCCTGGCATTTTCATTACCTCCCTCTACTGATAGCACCTTGCAGGAATGCTCAATAATGTACCTGGGCAACTCCCCTCCAATAGCATACTAAAACTGATGCTTTCTCATTTCATTCTTCTTATTATTATTTTTTAAAAGAAATGAAGAACAGTGTCACATCAATAAAAGAGAGACAAACTCCTTATCTCCAAATAAAGAACAGGAATCATAAAGAAAAAATATTTGGCAATGTTTCACCACTGGGTACGTTGTAATATCCATATTTTTTTTCATTTTCCCCTGAGTAGTGAAAACTCCATTACAGACACTGAATGCTCAGAATCACTGTTCTTGATTCTCAAGGGAAATCCTCTCGCTGAAAGCTCCAGGCAGCTGGTGGAATACAGTCAGGGTTGGGTGAGTGGGTGGGGGAGGGGGTGGGGAACTCACAGAATCACCAGGACATTTTAGGAGTAGAAGTAAGTTGAGTATTATCCACAGCTCTACTTCTATTTAATAGATAAAGAGACTAAATCCAATGATGTTGCAATAAAGTATCCAAGGTCACTATTTTTTTTTTTTTTTTTTTTGAGACAGGGTTTTGCTCTGTCACTCAGGCTGGAGTGCTGTGGCACCATTTCCGCTTACTGCAACCTCTGCCTCTCTGGTTCAAGCGATTCTCCTGCCTCAGCCTCCTGAGTAACTGAGATTACAGATGCCCACCACCATGCCTGGCTAATTTTTGTATTTTTAGTAGAGACAGGGTTTCACCATGTTGGCCAGGCTGACCCAAGGTGACCCACCTGCCTCGGCCTCCCAAAGTACTGAAATTACAGGCGTGAGCCCTCACATTTGGCCCATAAACACTTATGAACAAACTAGCTTGAGAATAGGTCTCACCTTGTTGCCTCTAGGTTTAGGAGTACAGGTGATTGTGAGTACATGACCCAACCATTGCGTTGCATGTGACTGTCCCTCTCCCAACCAAAGACTACATGAGGATATGAGCCTCATGGTCTGAGCTAGACAAAGCACCACTAAGCCCTCTGCAGCCCCATGCACTGAGAGACAGCCCTCGGGGTGAGGTTTCTGTGTTCCGGGTGAAGCCTGCTCCATCCTTCATGCCTCAGCTCATTCATTGATCAGAAAGATGGTGAAATCTCATCACCCAACTCAGGACCCTTCATTTGCTGTTTATCTGGCATAGCTTTCATTTCTAGATAGAGAGAAAGAGCTATCTTAGGTACAGTGAATTGAATTCCTTTCTATCTGGGAGCAAAGTACAAAAGAGCCTGGTAGAACCCTGTCAGTTCTGCCTCCAGCTCCGGGATCCCCTAGACATTCTGGTCAGCACTATCATGATCACTGTGAGGTGACCTTGCAGTGACCTTTTCCCGACAGCCCCTCTGAGGTCTTCTCTCAGGCAGCAAGAATGCCGGTAGACTATGGACTTTCTTTTCTTTTCTTTTCTTTTCTTTCCTTCCTTCCTTCCTTCCTTCCTTCCTTCCTTCCTTCCTTCCTTCCTTCCTTCCTTCCTTCCTTCCTTTTTCTTTTTCTTTCTTTCTATCTCCCTCTCTCTCTCCTTCCTTCCTTCCTCTTTCTTTCTTTCTCTCTCTCCCTCACCTCTCTCCCTCCCTCCCTCCCTCCCTCCCTTTCTTTCTTTCTTTCTTTCTTTCTTTCTTTCTTTCTTTCTTTCTTTCTTTCTTTCTTTCTTTCTTTTTCTTTCTTTCTTTCTTTCTTTCTTTCTTTTTTCTTTCTTTTTTTTTTTTTTCTTTTTCTTTCTTTCTCTCTCTTTCTTTTTCTTTCTTTCTTTCTTTTCTTTTTCTTTCTGCCTTTCTTTCTCTCCTTCCTTCCTTCCTTCCTTCCTTCCTTCCTTCTTTCTCTCTTTCTTTCTTTCTCTTTTGAGAAATAGGATCTCATTCTGTTGCTCAGGCTGGTGTGCAGTGCTGCAATCATGACTCGTTGAATCCTCAAACTCCTGCACTCAACAGATCTTCCTGCCTCGGTCTCCTGAGTAGATGAAACTACAAGCACATGCCACCATGCCTGGCTAAATTTTTATGTTTTGTAGAGATGGGGTCTTGCTATGTTGCCCAGGCTGGTCTCAAATTCCTGGCCTCAAGTGATCCTCTCATCTTGGCTTCCCAAAAGACTATGGACTTTCTAAAAGACCAAACCCAGGAGGGAACTGATCCTCAGGGATGAATGTAACACTTCCTTTCACCTAGTCCTGGCTAAGGCATGGTATTGGCTCACCCCTCACCCTAAGCTCCTAAAGTCTTTAAACCAAGTCTGACCATACTAAGCAGACCGAGGTTGCTGCAAAAGAACAGCTCGGGGTTATTTTCCAAGAGCCTCCTCTCATCCATGAGTCCGCATTGGTCTGATTCATGCATTTGAGGCAGATTGTGGACCCTGGCCAGGAACTCACAGAAGCAAATTCTCCCTCCACCACTGCCCACTTGCTGTCTGACTCTGAGCTCGTGACTTAAATGTTTACCCAGTGTTCTCATGTATGAAATGAGGTGGAGGGACTAGGCTTGTGTGTGTGTGTGTGTGTTGCTAGGGGTTTTTTTCTGGCTTAAAAAATAAGTGTATTAGTTTCTTCTCATGCTGCTAATAAAGACATTCCCAAGACTGGGTAATTATAAAGGAAAGAAGTTTAATTGACTCACAGTTCCACATGTCTGGGGAGGCCTCACAATCATGGCGGAAGGCAGGGAGAAGCAAAGCCACGTCTTACATGGAGACAGGCAAGGGGGCGTGTGCACGGGAACTCCCTCTTATAAAACCATTAGATCTCATGGGACTTATTCACTATCATGAGAACAGCATGGGAAAGACCCGTCCCCATGATTCAGTTACCTTCCACCAGGTCTCTCCCACAACACGTGGGAACTATGGAAACTACAATTCAAGATGAGATTGAAGTGGGGACACAGCCAAACCATATCAATAAAGTTGCAAATATGGGAAAAAGAATTCCTGTATCCCCTTGGTTTAGATGCTCCAAATGCTTCGGCTTTCATAACCACAGAATAATTACCAAAATTCAGGATATGAACATGGATACCACACTATTGTCTAACCTATAGACCTTATGCAAATTATTTTCCAGTTGTTTCACGGATATTCTTTTTCTGATCCAGGATCCAATCCAAGACTGCACATTCCATTTGGTTGTCAAGTCTATTTAGTCTCCTTTCATCTTTTAGTCTCTTTTGTTTTATTATTGGGTTACTATTGCTATTATTATTTATCATCTTTTTAATGTTATTATTATTATTCTCCTGAAATCTTCAGTCTTTTTAATCATCAGATAAATTAGATTGATAGTGTGAAAATGAACACGTTACCTTGTTAAATCCCAACTGAGCTCATTGGTCTCAAACATAAGTAGCTTTCACCCAAAGGAAAGGGAGGTAGCCAACTGGGTGCAGCGGTTCACACCTACAGTCTTGGTTACTTGGGAGGCTGAGGCAGAAAGATTCCTTGAGCCAAGGAGTTTGAAGCTGCAGTGAGCTCTGATTATGCCACTGCACTCCAGACTGAGTCACAGAGCAAGACCCCAACTCCAAAAAAACAATGGCTGCTAGAGAGGGGTTGCACCCTGGAAGCATGTGGGAAGGAAGTAGCCAGCAGGAGGAGAAGGTGCTGACATCCAGCCTGATTTCTGCTCACCACATTCACCCCCTGGCTCTAGGCTGGGTCTGCCCCCAAGGGTGCCTTTTTCTAATTAGCACAAAGATGCACGTGGCAGTCTTACTCAGCCTGGTGGCCTCGTTTCAGATGGACACGTCACAAAACCAGACTCTTTTGTAGCAGGAAACAGAGAGATCGTGTGAATAATACAGAGGAAATATGCCACCACCACTGGGAAGGCATCTCTAAGCATGGAAGGTGTGGCCAGCAGAGAGAGCATCATTACACAGGAAGCAAGAGGGATGGCAGCGGCCACACACACAGCTCCTCAGTCAGGGAGGGGTGAGGACCAAGTCCATCCTCCTTCTACCTCACCCCAAACCCTCAGCTCCCTGGTCACCATTCTTGCTGTAACAAACACTACATTGGCCGGGCATGGTGGATCACACCTATAGTCCCAGCACTTTGGGAGGCCGAGGTGGGCAAATGACCTGAGGTCAGCAGTTTGAGTCCAGCCCTGCCAACTTGGCGAAACCCCGTCTCTACTAAAATGAATAAATAAATAAAAATACAAAATTTAGCCACGCATGGTAGCGGGTGCCTATAATTCCAGCTATTCGGGAGGCTGAGGCAGGAGAATCTCTTGAACCCGGGAGGTAGAGGTTGCAGTGAACGGAGATCACGCCACTGCACTCCAGCCTGGGCAACAGAGTGAGACTCCATCACAAAAAAAAAAAAAAAAAACAAAACAAGAAAAAAGCCACTACATTTAGTGCCTTTACTTTGTTAATATTTATTTTTCTTGATAAATCAATGTCTGCTCATTAAATAAAATTTAGAAAACAGGAAAAGTAAAAATGAAATTAAAAATAAGCAACTATTGCTGCACCCACCACGCGTAGGCACTATTAATATTTGTTTGTGTTAGGTGCTAAGCTTTTTAATGAAATTCTATATTATTGGACTTTTAAAAACATCCGTAGGGCCAGGCATGGTGGTTCACGCCTGTAATCCCAGCACTTTGGGAGGCTGAGGCAGGAGGTCACCTGAGGTCAGGAGTTTGAGACCAGCCTGGGCAACATGGCAAAACCCTGCCTCTATTTAAAAATACAAAAATTAGCCTGGCATGGTGGTGCACACCTGTAATCTCACCTACTCGGGAGGGTGAAGCAGGAGAATTGCTTGAGCTCAGGCAGTGGAGGCTGCAGTGAACTGGGATTGCATCACTGCACTCCAGCCTGAACGACACGGCGATACTCTGTCTCAAAAAACAAAAACAAAAACACACTGTTGTGATTATATACTATCATGCTTTTTACTTTTCTATTAGATCGTGGATATTTTGATGTTATGACATTAATTAATGTATTCCATCAATTTTACAATATTGTCTCAATTTTAATAACTGTATAATGTTGCCTCAAGTGACTAGACTCTGGGTTTTGTAACTTTTGCATCACAATGGAGAACCCATGTGGTCTTCAGCTTTTGCCATTATAAATTACACGTTGCCCCTTATTTAGAACTATTCTCTTAAGATAGAATTCCGTAAATGCTATTACTTGGTGAAAGACCACTGAGCCATAAAGTTGGTGTGCACAGCAATACTCCATCATCAGATGCAAGTGGTGTATAAGTGATTGATCCAAAGTGGGCCGTGTAGGCATAAGTAAGTTACATAAAGAAGTGGCCCAGGCCAGGCGCAGTGGCTCGTGCCTGTAATCCCAACACTTTGGGAGGCCAAAGTGGGTGGATCACCTGAGGTCAGGAGTTCGAGACCAGCCTGGCCAACATGGTGAAACCCTGTCTCTGCTAAAAATACAAAAATTAGGTGGGCATGGTGGTGGGTGCCTGTAATTCCAACTATGGGGGAGGCTGAGGCAAGAGAATCACTTGAACCCAGGAGTTGGAGGTTGCAGTGAGCCGAGATCGCGCCATTGCACTTCAGCCTGGGTGACAAGAGTGACTCCATCTCAAAAATAAATAAATAAATAAACAGAAGTAGCCCAAATACCCGTGGTTCTTTCTCCTCCTCCAATGCCTTCTGTTTCCCAGTCTGCAACTATGACCTTCTGGAGAGTTCTTTGTGGTCAGCTGACAAAGGAAGAGAAGACTCGGGCCTGGTTTACAGATGGTTCTGCATAATTTGCAGGCACCACTTGAAAGTGGACGGCCCCTACACCACAGCCCCTCTCCGGAACATCACTGAAGGACAATGGCGAAGGGAAATCGTCCAACGGGTAGAACTTCACACAGTGCACCAGGTTGCGCATTTTGCTTGTAAGGGGCAATGTTCAAATATGTGATTATGCACCAATTTGTGGGCTATAGCCAATGGTTTGGCTGGAAAATTGTCAGGGGCTTAGAGGAAGCATGATTGTAAAATTGGTGACAGAGAAATATGGGGAAGAGGTGAATAGATAGATGTCTCTGAACAGGCAAAAAATCAACAAAAAAGATATTTGTGTCCCATATTGTTGCTCACCAAAGGGTGACCACAACAAAGGAGCATTTTAATAATTAAGTGGATAGAACGACCCATTCTGTGGATACCAGTGAGCCTCTTTCTCCAGACAACCCTGTTATCATCACACGGTGGTCTCATGAACAAAGTGGCCATGATGGCGGGGATAGAGGTTCTCAACGGGCTCAGAAACATGGGCTTCCACTCACAAAGGCCGACTTGCATACGGTCACTGCTGAGTGTCCAATCTGCCGGCAGCACAAACCTTTACTGAGCTGCTGTTATGACGTCATTCCCTAGGAGCATCAGCCAGCTACCTGGTGGCAGGTTGATTACATTGCACCTCTTCTGTCATGAAAGGGGCAGCTATTTGTCCGTACTGGAATAGACACTTACTCTGGATATGGATTTTCCCTTCCCTGCATAGAAAACTTCTGTGAACTTACAAAATGCCTCATTCCCCATCATGGTATTCTACACAGCATTGCTTCTCGTCAAGGAATTCCTTTCATAGCAAAAGCAGTGCAGCAATGCTCATGGGATTCAATGGTCTTATCAGGTTCCCTAGTACTCATAAGAAACTGGTTTTGTAAAACAGTGGAATAGCACTTTGAAGACTCAGTTACACAACCAACTAGGTGACAAAACCTTACAAGACTGGTACAAGGTTCTCCAGAAATCTGCATGTGCTGTCAATCAGCGTCCAATATCTGGTAGTGCTTCTCCCATAGCCAAGATTCACAGCTCCAGGAATTGAGGGGGTAGGAACAGGAGTGGCACCACTCACTATTACTCCTGGTGAGGCACTAGCAAAATTTTTTGTCTTCAAGTTTATACTCCACTGGCCTAGAGGTTTTTTTTTGTTTTTGTTGTTTTTTAGACAAAGTCTCACTCTGTTGCCCAGGCTGAAGTGCAGTAGCGCATTCTCGACTCACTGCAACCTCCCACCTCTCGGGTTCAGCCAATTCTCTGCCTCAGCCTCCCGAGTAGCTGGGATTACAGGCACCTGCCACCATGCACAGCTAATTTTTGTATTTTTAGTAGAGACGGGGTTTCACCATCTTAGCCAGGCTGGTCTTGAACTCCTGACCTCGTGATCCACCCGCCTCAGCCTCTCAAAGTGCTGGGATTACGGGCGTGAGCCACCGTGCCTGGCCTGGCCTAGAGGTCTTAATTCCAGAGGAAGAAATGCTCCCACTAGGATACACGACAAGATTCCATTGAATTGAAAATTAAGCCTGCCACCTGGCCACTTTGTGGCACTTTATGCCTCTGAGTCAATAGGTCAACAAAGGGGTTATGGTGTTGGCTGGGAGAAATTGGACGGCTGGTCCATGATGGCAGTAAAGAAGAGTATGTCTGGAATACAGAGGATCCCTTAAGGCAACTCTTATTGTTACTGTGCCCTATGATTGATTTCAGACAATTAAAAAAAAACTACAACAACCCAATTTAGGCAGAACTATTAATGAAGGTTTGGTTCACCCCATCAGATAATGAACCACAACCAGCTGAGGTGCAGCTGAAAGCAAAGGGAATACGGAATAGGTAGTAGGAATATATAAGTATAATAAGTATGTAAGTATAAATATCAGCTATAACCAAGTGACCAGTTACAGAAATGAGGGCTGTAATTATCATGAGTATTTCCTTTTTATTTTGTATGAATACAAATACTACATATATACACATATCTATATATATTATACACACACACATACACACAAACACACACAAGTATATATAAAGCAAATAGCTTGTTTTCTTTTCTCTCTTAGTCCCTTATCATGTAACAGCAGATGTATTAATATTTTGTTAGTATTTAAGTATTGCTAATTTTACATCCTAGTATTTAAGTTAAGGTATATCAGGAAAAGAGGAAGCCTCACGCACAACTTTATTTTCTCTTCTGATGAAGACATTCATGCATTTTTGATTGGACGAAGGATAGTTGTATCTTGTTAAGTGGAAGCATGATCTTGTTAATGTCTTTATTTGGAGACTACTATGGTTTAACAAGATTCACCTGGGTGCCCATTGACAAGGAGGTGACTTCTGATGGTTAATTTTATGTATCGACTTGACTGGGCTCAGGGATGCCCAGATACCTGGTAAATTTCTGGGTGTGTCTGTGATGGTGCTCTTGGAAGAGATGAGCATTTGAATCAGTAGACTGAGTAAAGGTCATCCTTACCAGTGTAGGTGGCCATCACGCACTTCACTGAGGCTCTGACAAGAACCAAAAAAGCAGATGAGGGGTGAATTTGCTCCCGCTGCCTGAGCTGGGACATCCATCTTCTCTGGCCTCAGACATTGGTCCTCCTGGTTCTTTGGCCTTTGTGTTTACACTAGAATTATGCTACTGACTTTCTTGATCTTCAGATTTCAGATGGTAGATTGTGGAACTCCCCAGCTTTCATAATTGCATTATCTAATCCCTTATAATAAATATATTTCTATATATTTGTATCTATATAATCTATCTATCTAATCTAATCTATCTATCTATCTATACTTCTATCTATCTATCTATCTATCATCTATCTTCTATTCTATTCTATTCTATTCTATTCTATTCTATTCTATTCTATTCTATTCTATTCTATTGTTTCCCTGGAGAACTCTGACTAATATAGTCATTGAGATACTGGAGTTGTTTGTCACAAGAAGTAATGTTGATGTACTTAATACTTTGTACTGCCACATAATACTTGGAATTAAGTAAACTGATATACAGTATGATAATTTTGATATCAACTCATGGACTAGATGATGGAGAAGAATATATATTGAGAAATGGGGTGAATTGAAGACAGAGTAAAAACAAACTTGGATGCCTGCTAAGGCATTTATTCATTGTGTTCTAAAAACAAAGAGCAAATAGCCCTTTTTTTTTTGTTTGTTTGTTTTGAGACAGAGTCTCACTGTATTGCCCAGGCTTGAGTGCAGTAGTGTAATCTTGGTTCACTGCAACCTCTGCCTCCTGGGTTCAAGCAATTCTCCTGTCTCAGCCTCCCTAGTAGCTGGGACTACAGGAGTGTGACACCACGCCTGGCTAATTTTTGTATTTTTAGTAGAGACGAGGTTTCACCATGTTGGCCAGGCTGGTCTTGAACTCCTGCCCTCTGGTGATCCACCAGCCTCAGCCTCCCGAAGTGCTGGGATTACAGGCTTGAGCCACCGCGCCCGGCCACCAATAGCCATTTTCAAGCACAAGAGTATCAAGATGAACTATGACTGCCAAATGCTTTTTTATTCTCTCTCTTCCCACAATTTGCTCCCTGACATCATGCTGTGATCACCGTCAGTGTTTAGTAAATAGCTATTTAAAGCAAGGCAGGAAGGAGCCATTTGGCATGGTGTCATCAGTATCTTCATAATTCTGCTGTGCTTAGCAGTTACATGATTTTCATTCTTTATTAATTGCACCCATTACTTTGAGTTACAGTGTCAGAATTTCTTACTTGAATTTAGTTAAATGTCTGTAGCTTTGCTTTGGTCTCTTTTAACCCTCTTCAAGGAATGCACTAGGTCTCTGCTCATCTTCGGAAGGACTCGCTGAAATAGCTGCCAACTGTGAAATGCATATCTCTTTATTGATTTCTGTAGGAACCTATCAGCAGGAAGCCAGCCTGAGCCTGATATGAAGTTTGTATATTCTCCTCTTCCTTTCATAATAAGGGACTCAGTATCTTTTAAGGATAACATTGAAATGTAAGGTTCAGAGAAGGTCTATAAATCACCATAAACCTTCATGTTCTCTTTCTTCTTTCCTTTACTATAGATTTCTGTGCCTAATTCGTTACATTCAATGAGAAATCAGTTATACGATCCTCCTTCCCCATCCATTCTCCATCTGCTTTGTACGCGACTTCCTTTGCCCTGACTTCTTCATGATTATTCTGCCCCGTGAAATAGAAAGCTCCAGGTCGCTCACAGTATATTTATAGTATCATTTAGTTAAAGAGAAGATACTGAACATAAGCATTTTTTTTAAAATAAGGTCTTCCCATCTGGTCTATGACTAAGAAATTAGTAGATTGACCCTTAGTTGAAACTTTAGCTCTTATATTAATGGTTTGTCCACTTAACTAGCCAATGATTGCCAACCTTATTAAAGGATGCTAATGAATAAAAAATGTTATCAGAAAACAATAATTAACCTTGAATATAAAAGTATTAACCAGAGGCGATCAATCATTTTCCAAGGCTTAGTAAACACTTAGAATGCATTACGAGTCCCTAAAGAAGCAATTAAAGAACACAGCTACTCGGGAGGCTGAGGCAGGAGAATGGCGTGAACCCGGGAGGCGGAGCTTGCAGTGAGCCGAGATCGCGCCACTGCACTCCAGCCTGGGCGACAGAGCGAGACTCCGTCTCAAAAAAAAAAAAAAAAAAAAAAAAAAAGAACACAGCTATTCTGTTTCAAACAGAAGTAGCAAAGGGTCAGTCATACACGACATGCGAATTTGGTGGTTGCTGGTGAATGTAAGCCAAACGGTTGACTCCGGTGCTGTACTTCTGGAGCCTGAGGCTTCCCCATAGGTGAGTCTGTAACATAGCTAAGCACGCGTTTCTCTAAAAGGACAAATCAGAGGTTAACACCACCTGACATAAACCGCTTTGATCATTGCCTACTTTGGCTGCTTCTTTTATATTTTTACCCGTATTTTAATAACAATAGTAGTAACAATTTATGATAAATCTCGCAAAATTGCTTTCCTTACAGGTGACAAATATGTGCACTGTTATTAAAAGTGTGTAGCTGGCCGGGCACAATGGCTCATACCTGTAATCCCAGCACTTTGGGAGGCCAAGGCGGGCAATCACTTGAGGTCAGGAGTTTGAGACCAGCCTGGCCAACATGGCGAAACCTCGTCTCTACTGAAAATACAAAAATTAGCCGGGAGTGGTGGCATGTGCCTGTAATCCCAGCTACTCTGGAAGCTGAGGCAGGAGAAATCACTTGAACCCAAGAGGGGGAGGTTGCAAGTGAGCCAAGATCACGCTACTGCCCTCCAGTCTGGGCGACAGAGTGAGACTCCATCTCAAAAAAAAAAAAAAAAAAAAAAAAAAAATAGAAAAAAAAAGTGTGTGGTTTACAGATTTCACTCCACACTGGTCAGTATTGTGTAGTATTACGTTTCCCAGCTGTGTTGAGAAATAATTAACATACAATAAGTGAAAATATATGAACTGTACAATTTGATGTATTTTGACATGTATATATACACACGAATCCATCACCACAGTCAAGATGAAGACGATACCTATCACCTGTCAAAGATTTCTATTCCCCTTTGTGATTCCCTTTTCTCCAAGCCCCTGACCCCTTTCCAGGCAAGCGCTGATCTTTCTGTCACTATCGATTAGCTGACATTTGCCAAATTTTAAATAAATGAAGACATACATTATCCTTCAATCAGAACACTTGTTTTGAGATTTTCACATTTTGTACAGGTCTCAGATCTCAATAGATCATCTATTTTTATTGCTGAGTAACATTTATTTATTTATTTATTTATTTACTGAGACGCAGCCTTGCTCTGTCACCCAGGCTGGAGTGCAGTGGCATGATCTCGGCTCATTGCAAGCTCCACCTCCCGGGTTTTATGCCATTCTCCTGCCTTAGCCTCCAGAATAGCTGGGACAACAGGCATGCACCACCTACGCCTGGCTAATTTTTTTTGTATTTTTAGCAGAGACAGGGTTTCACCGCTGAGTAATATTTTGTTATACAGATATGTCACTGTTTACTCACCCATTCACTTTTTGTGAGACATTCAGGTTGGTTTGAGCTGTTGGCTATCACGAATAAAGCTGTTATGAACATTTGCATGCAAATAATTGTATGGACACGTGACTATTTCTTTTGGTAAACATCTATGAATCATCATGTATACTTTTAGTTTTTGAAGAAATTGCAAAACTGTTTTTCAAGGTGGTTCTACTATTTTACATTCTAAGTTGCCATGTATGAGAGTTTCAGAATCTCCTGAAATAGAATATAAAATATTATATTTATTTTAAAATGCTCATTTCTCTTAAGATGTCCATAACTTAAATATTTGCAGCTGTTGTATTTCCAAGATGTTATTTTCATTTTATTTCCTATTTAAAATTAATTTTAATGCTTTAACATCAAATCAGTTTATCTATTGTCATTGGGTCTCAATTTAAGAGAAAAAGTATTTATTTCTAGTTTTCTCCACTTTATGAAATAAATCTATTTAATGGCAAAGATTTCCCTTTTGTCCTCACAACTTTTATCCTCAAATCTTTTTTTTTTTTTTTTTGAGAGAGAGAATTTTGCTCTTGTTGCCCAGGATGGAATGCAGTGGCACAATCTCAGCCCACTGCAACCTCTGCCTCCCAGGTTTAAGCGATTCTCCTGCCTCAACCTCCACAGTAGCTGGGATTACAGGCATGCCCCACCATGCCCATCTAATTTTGTATTTTCAGTAGAGACGGGGTTTCTCCATGTTGGTCAGGCTGGTCTCAAACTCCTGACCTCAGGTGATCTGCCTGCCTTGGCCTCCCAAAGTGCTGAGATTACAGATGTGAACCACTGCGCCCGGCTGTCCTCAAATCTTACAGAATTTGAGGAGAGGTTTCAAGGTATCTGACTACATGTATCTGACACTCACCTCTTCGACAGAGAAGAACCCAACATAGTGAGTAAATAATCACACTTGGAACAGATGATCAATGAGAGTCCAGTGAAATTCAACAGAGAAGTGATAAGAAACACCTAGGCTAGGCCGGGCACGGTGGCTCACGCCTGTAATCCCAGCGCTTTGGGAGGCAGGGACAGGTGGATCACAAGGTCAGGAGATTGAGACCATCCTGACTAACACGGTGAAATGCCGTCTCTACTAAAAATACAAAAATTAGCTGGGCACAGTGGTGGGTACCTGTAGTCCCAGCTACTCGGGAGGCTGAGGCAGGAGAATGGCGTGAACCCGGGAGGCGGAGCTTGCAGTGAGTGGAGATCGCGCCACTGCACTCCAGCCTGGGCGACAGAGCGAGACTCCGTCTCAAAAAAAAAAAAAAAAAAAAAAAAAGACACCTAGGCTGGGTGTGGTGGCTCACGCCTGTAACCCTAGCACTCTGGGAGGTCAAGATGGGTGGAATGCCTGAATTCAGGAGTTTGAGACCAGCCTGGGCAACATGGTGAAACCCTGTCTCCACTAAAATACAAAAAAAAAAAAAAGTAGCCAGGTGTGTTGGTGGGCACCTGTAATCCCAGCTATGTGGGAGGTTGAGGCACGAGAATTGCTTGAACCCAGGAGGCAGAGGTTGCAGTGAGCCGAGACTGTGCCACTGCACTCCAGCCTGGGCAACAAAGTGAAACTCTGTCAAAAAAAAAAAAAAAAAAAAAGAAAGAAAAACACCTAAAGCTAGGAAAGAGAGAAGTGAGGCAACATATTTGTCTCAGATTGACAGGAGCCTGGCAAGGATAAATGGGAGACACCCCACCCTCCCAACCCCCATTGCTCCACGTTCCTACCACAGGCTCCTGGGTCATCCCCACAGGAGAGCCCCTCCAGCCTTGCAGGCCCTGAGAAAACAGAGAGAGCTGCCCGGAGATGGCATGACAGGTTTGTCCGGACAGGGAGCTCACCCCGAGTCCCCCACGCATCCCCGAACCCTAGGCAGCTACAGCAAGTTGCCATTCTGGGAGCCAAATCCCCACCAGACTGCATCCTGCCTTGGAGCCCAACAGCCCTTGCATGCCCACATCCGTGGAGCCTCATGACATCACCTTAACAGCTGGCTGCTGCCACTAGGGCCAAAGCACAAGTCATTGGCAGCAACCTTACTGCTCCCAACATCACAGCCTCCATGCATTCTCACACGTTTCAAGGACAGAATCCCCCCACCCAGAGCTGCTGCCACGGGCAGGGCCAAAGTGTGAACAACAGGCAGTGACCCCACTACCTCAGCATTGGAGCTGACACACATTTATAAGCACCCCAAGGAGAAGATAATCCACCCACAGCTGCTATCTAGGGCCAAAGCAGGTGTTCCAGCTGCCTGCCTATGGCTGCTGCCATTGAAAGCTATGCTGTCATGCCTAGTAGCAGGGCTACAGCACAGCCACTGTGCCTCCACTCAAGCATTTTACCAGGAGCCTGATGATTACCCTGCCCCTGCCTATCACAGCCTGCACAAACCACTGGGGACCTGAGGACAGGTCCGTACTGTCCAGCTCCACACCCTCCTGTGCTCAAACATGCTGTCTGGGGGCCCAGGGATCACCCAACTTTGTTCACCCCACCACTGGCACCTAAGCATTCCTTTCAGTGATCTGAAGTTGGGCCCATCCAACCTGTCACTGCCACTCTTGCTGGCATCCACCATATGTGCCACCTGCAAGCCTGGGTGCTGGCTCATGCAATCCATAGCAGCCATTGCCAACACCAGTGTGGACCAATGGGAACAGAGGATTGTTCTACCATTGCTACTGCCATCATTCATGCCATGCTTGCTCCCGAGGGGCCTGAGGACCCGCCTGACTGCTTGGCTCACTGCTGTCAGTACCAGCTCCCAAGAAAGCTTCCTGGAGGCCCCGAAATCAGCCTCCCTGGACTCACTAACACCAGTGCCAGTGTGTGTCACATTAGGACCCAAGAACCAGCATGTTCAGTGTACTACTGCCACCACTGGAGCCTGAGGACTGACTCAACTTGCATTCCTGTCACCAGAAAAACTTTACCACAGCCTCCACTGATAAAACACACATGAAGGCACTGAGAAAACCACAGATGCCACTGATGCTGTTCACAGCTGAAGAAATCATAGAGAAACTACATACTGCATACACTTAGAATTAAAGCCAAAGTGGGCCAGGCGCGGTGGCTCACACCTGTAATCCCAGCACTTTGGTAGGCCAAAGTGGGTGGATCACCTGAGCTTGCGAGTTTGAGACCAGCCTGGCCAACCTAGAGAAACCCCATCTCTACTAAAAATACAAAAAATATCTGGGTGTGGTGGTGCACACCTGTAATCCCAGCTACTTGGGAGGCTGAGGCAGGAGAATCGCTTACATCTAGGAGGTGGAGGTGAGCTGAGCTGAGATTGCGCCACTGTACTTCAGCCTAGGTGACAGAATGAGACTATCTCAAAAACAGAAAAAAAAAAAAAAAAAAGAAAGAAAAAAATTAAAGCCAAAGTGTACTAACCAACTAACATCATAGATACACCTTCAGGAAAAATGCTTTACCTATGAAAGCAAACTTAAAAATTGGAAGAAGCAACTATTACACCAGATGTACAGATATCAACATAAGTGCACAAAAAAACATGAAAAAGCAAGGAAATATGATACCTCCAAAGGAACACAATAGTTCTGCAGCAACGGATTCCAGTGAAAAAGAAATGAATAACATCCTGGAGAAATAATTTAAAATAATGATATTAAAGAAGTTCATGAGATACAAAAGGATGTAGATAACACAAAAAACTAGAAAAACAATTCAGAATATAAATGAAATATTTACCAAAAATATAGTTATAATAAAAAAGAACCAAAGAGAAATACTGAAACTGAATAATTTATTGAAGGAAATGCAACATATATTTGAAAACTTTGGCAATAGTCTATATCAAGCAGAAGAAAGAATTTCAGAACTCAAACACAGGTTTTCCAAAATAGCACAGTCAGACAAAAGTAAAGAAGAATAAAACAGAATGAATAAAGTCTCTGTGACATATGGGACACCATAAAGTGACCAAATATTTGAAATTTTGGTATCCCAGAAGTTGAAGAGTGAACAAAATGGATAGAAAACTTAATTAACCAAATAATAACTGAAAATTCCCAAGCCTAGCAAGACATTGAGACATCCAGACATAAGAAACTCAAGAATCCCTAAATACACACAATTCAAAAATACCTTCTTTATGGCACATTATAGTGACAGTCAAAAGTCAAGAAAAACAATATAATCCTTAAAACAGCAAGAGAAAAGTGTCTAGCCACTCATAAGGGAACCCCCAACAGACTAACAGTGAATTTCTTAGCAGAAACCTTATAAACCAGGAGAGACTGGGATGATATATCGAAAGTGCTGAAAGAAAAAATAATTTTACCAGTCAAGGATACTTACTATACTCAGTGAAGATAGCAAAGATACCCTTCATAAATGAAAATGAAGTAATATCTTTCTCAGGCAAGCAAAAGCTGAGAAAATTCATCACCACTAGACCCGTTCAACAAAAAATGGTTAAGGGAATCCTACACATACAAGTGAAAGGATGATATCTACCTTCATGAAAACACATGAAAATATGCAATCCACTGATAAGGCAAACCTACAAATAGGGAAAAGAAAAAACTCAAATGTTACCACTATAGAAAACCACCAAACCACAATGATAAATAATAAGAGAGAAAGAAAAGGACAAAGGATATACAAAACAACCACAATTCAGTTAACAAAATGACAGAAATAAGCCCTCACATATCAATAATCACCTTGAATACAAACGAATTGAACTTTCCACTTAAAAGATATAAAAAAGGATTTTTTTTTAAATGACCCAACTATATGCTGGCTACAGGAAACTCATCTTATCTGTAAAGGTACATATAGACTGAAAGTAAAGGAATGTAAAACGATATTCTATGGAAATGGAAACGGAAACCAAAATTGAGCAGAAGTAGCTATACATTAAGTATACTTTAAAACATACTTTAAGTCAAAAACAGTAATGAGACAAAAAAGTCATTATATAATGATAAAAGGATTAATTCAGTAAGAGGATATAAAAATTCTAAATGTATATCAACCCAACACTAAAATACCCAGCTATTTAAAGCAAATATTATTAAGTTGAAAAGGATAGACTCCAATACTATGATGGTTGGATACTCCAACATCCCACTTTCAGTAGTAATCAGGTCACCTAGACAGGAAATTAACAAAGATATATCGGATTTAAACTGTGCTTTAGAACAAATGGACCTCAAAGACATTTACAGAACAGTTTATCCAACAGGTACAGAATACACAATCTTCTCGTCAGTACATGAAACTAGGACAGATTACATGTTGAAACACGAAACAATCTCAAAAAATAACAAAAAGTTGAAATCATATCACGTATCTGTTCAGACAGTGGAATAAATCAAAATCAATAACACAATGAACTTTGAAAACTGAAAAAAAAATACATGAAAATTAAACAACGTGAAAATCAAAACACAACACACCAAAATCTATGGGATACAATAAATGCAATTCTAAGAGGGAATTTTATACCAATTAGCATCTACATCAAAAAAGTAGAAAGATTTCAAATAGACAATCTAATGATGTACCTCGACGAACTAGGAAAGCAATATTAAACCAAATTCAAAATTGGTAGAAGAGAAAAAATGATGAAGATCAGAGCAGAATTAAATAAAATGGAGACTAAAAAAGTTACAAAGGGTCAGTGAAACAAAAAGTTGTGTTTTTGAGAAGATAAAATCAATAAATTGCTAGCAGACTAACAAAGAAAATAAGAGCAAAGACTCAAATTTTTAAAAATCAGAAAAACAAAATCAGGACGCATTGCAACTGGTACCATAGAAATACAAAATATCATCAGAGACTTATGAACAAGTATACATTGACAAACTAGAAGATGTACAAGAAATTCATACACTCCAACATATCAATATTGAATTGGGAAGATACAGAAACCTGAACAAACCAATAATCAGAGTAATCAGATTGAATCAGCAATAAAAAGACTCCCAACAAAGAAAAGTCCAGGACTGATAGATTCACTGAAGAATTCTATCAACCTTACAAAGAATTAACACCAATTCTCCCTATTCAAAAAAAAAAAAAAAAAAAAAAGGAGAGGAGAGAATTCTCTGTATTCATTCTATGAGACTAGTATTACCCTGGTATCAATACCAGACAAGGATGCAATGAAAAAAAGAAAAATACAAGCCAACATCTCTGTTGGACACAGACACAAAAATCTTCAACAAAATACTAGCAAACTGAATGCAACAGTATATCAAAAAGATAGTACACCATGATCAAGCAGGATTTATCCCAGGGATGCAAAGATATTTTGACATACACAAATCACAAAATGTAATACGTCACATCAGTAGAACAAAGGACAAAAACCACATGATCATCTCCATAGATGCAGAAAAAGAATTTGATGAAATTCAACATTTCTTCATGATGAAAACTCTTAACAAACAAGGCACAGAAGGAAATATCTAACCTAATAAAAGCTGTATATGACAAAACCATAGATCATATTACACTGAATGGGGAAAAGCTAAAAATCTTTCCTCTAAAAACAGAAACTAGACAAGGATACACACTTTCACTACTCTTATTCAGCATACTACTGGAATTCCTGGACAGAGCAATCAGGCAAGAGAAAGCAATAAAAAGCATGCAAATTGGAAACAAAGGAATTAAATTGTCCTTCACAGATGACATGATGTTACATCTAGAAAAACTTAAAAACTCCAACAACAAACTTTTAGATCTGATAATTAAATTCTCTAATGTTGCAGGATATAAAACCAACATACAAAAATGAGTAGCATTTCTATACACCAATAATGAACTGAGAAAGTTCATATAGCTGAGAAAGAAACCAAGAAGGCAATTCCATTTACAAATCTACCAAAAAAACACAACCCTTCCTAGTAATATATTTAACCAATGAGATGAAAGAGTTCTACAAGTAAAACTGTAATACAAACTGCAAATGAAAAAAATTGAAGAGGATGCAAACAAACGGAAAGACATCTCATGTTTATAGATTGGAATAATTAATGTCATTAAAATCACTATACTGCCCAAAGCAATCTACAGATTCAAAACAATCCCAATCAAAATATCAATGCCATTTTTCTCAGAAATAGAAAAGCAATTCTAAAATTCATGTAGAATCAAAAAGGAGCCTAAGTAGCCAAGGTATTTCTGAGCCAAATGAATAAAGGCATCACACTACCTGACTTTGAAATATATTTCAAGACTATAGTAACCAAAACAGCATGGTATACATCAATGGAACAGAAGAGAGAACCCAAAAATAAACCTATGTATTTACAGCCAATTGATTTTTGACAAAGTCAGTGAAAACATACACTAGGGAAAGAACATGGTCTTCAATAAATGGTGCTGGGAAAATTGGATATCCATAGGCAGAAGAAGGAAACTGGACTCCTGTCTTTCACCATATACAAAAATCAACTCAAGATAGATTAATGACTTAAAAGTGAGACACTGGACACAGTGTCTCAGGACTGTAATCTCAACACTTTGAGAGGCCAAGGTAGGAAGATCACTTGAAGCCAGGAGTTTGATACCAGCCTGGGCAAATAATGAGAACTCAACTCTACAAATAATAATAATAATAATAATTAATGAAAGTAAGACTCAAAACTATAAAAATACTAGAAGAAAACATAGGGGAGACACTTCAGGACATTATTCTGGGCAAAGTTTATGAAAAAGGCGATGACTAAGGAAACAATCAATGGAGTGAAGAGACAATCTACAAAATGGGCAAAAATATTTGCAAACTATGAATCTGACCATGGATTAATATCCAGAATATATAAGGAACTCAAACACCATGACAGCAAAAATCAAAACAAAAAAACAAAAACCCACAAATAATCTAGCCAATTTAAAAATCAGTAAAAGATCTAAATAGAGATTTCTCAAATGAAGACACACAAGTGGCCAATAAGTGCATGAGAACATGCTCAACATCACTAACCATTAGGGAAAGGCAAATCAAAACCAAAGTGAGATACCAGCTCAGCCTGGTTAAAACGTCTATCATAAAAAAATAAACAAAATAAGAAGTGCTGGCAAGGATGCAGAGAAAGGGGAACTCTTACATACTATTGATGGGAATACAAAACAGTACACTTACGGGCAACAGTACACTTACGGGCAACAGTACAGAGGTTTCTCAATAAATTAAAAATAGAACTATCATATTATCCAACAATCCTACTAGTGTGTATATATCCAAAGAAAATGAAATCTATATGTTGAAGAGATATCTGCAGTCCCATGTTCATTGCAGCATTATTCACACTAACCAAGCTATGGAATCAACATAAGTGTCCATCAATGGCTGGCTGGATAAAGAAAATGTTGTATATGCACATAGTGGAATACTATTCAGCCATAAAAAAGATGAAATCCTGTTATTTATAAAAATGAACCTAGAAAACAATTATGCTAATGAAATAAGCCAAGCACAGAAGGACACATCTTATATGATCTCACTCATGTGTAGAATCTAAAAAATATTGATCTCTTAGAAACATACAAAAGAACAGTGGTTACCAGAGACTGGTGAGTATAGGTGAGGAGAGGGAAAGAAAGAGAAGTTGGTCAATGAGTACAAAGTTACAGTTGGGAGAAATAAATTCTGGTGTGCCATTGCACAACAGTGACGATAGTGGACAATATTGTATGGTACACTTCAAAGTAACTTGAAGAGAGGATTTTAAATGTTCTTTTTTTTTTTTTTTTTTTTTTTTGAGACGGAGTCTTGCTTTGTCTCCAGGCTGGAGTGCAGTGCTGCAATCTCGACTCACTGCAACCTCTGCCTCCTGGGTTCAAGGGATTCTCCTGCCTCAACCTCCCGAGTAGCTGGGACTATAGGCGTGCACCACCACACCCAGCTAATTTTTGTATTTTTAGTAGAGACGGAGTTACACCATGTTGGCCAGGATGGTCTCGTTCTCTTGACCTCATAATACCCCTGCCTCAGTTAAGTATTCTTACTACAAAGGAATGGCAGGCATTTGAGATGATCAATATGCTAACCATTCTGATTTGATCATTACATAATGCACACCAAGCATCACATTACATCTCGTAAATATATATAATTATTATATGACAATGAAAAACAAAATAAAACTTATTACAAAAAAGGAGAATGATTTGACCACCGACCCCATCCCCGACTTATTTCTCCTGGTGCCTTATGCCTGGGTTATCTCCTCTCCTGCTGGTGTTGGTTGTTTCTAGCAGCTGTGGCTGCTGCAGCTGGAGGTGGGCTTGCCTGGGCAGAGAAGGAAGTATACATAGGCATCCTCGGAGGCAGGATCTGACTTCCTTCAGAGGTTCCAGAAGCTGGACACTGAGCTGCAATTCATTGTCCTAATATCCCCCACTGGGAACCAACTAGAGAGGTAGCGTGTACACCCTTCTATCCCAGATAGCCCTTTCTCCATTCTGTCAACTTTCTCTTATTCCAGCCCTCTGACATCTTCTCTTTAGATGCCCTGGGAGCAAACCACTTCAAAGAGACTCCAGGGAGAAGGAAGACATCCACACTACATTGATTAATTGGCTTTAAATGAAAAATAACAAATCACTATCCTTAAAGTGAACTTACATAGATAAGTCTTATCTTAACAACAACAGAAAAAGATTTACTTCTTTTCTCAGTCAAATGAAGACTGATTTCCTCATTTTCTCAAAGGGACCATGAGTTAAAAGTGATTTGAGCAAAGGATGGGAGCAAATATTTACTGATTTCCTCCTCTGTGCCAGACATTGTGTTAGGCTCTTATGTAATCCCATCCCATGGGCTGTGTGTTTTTACCTCCAGTTTTTGGGTGAGGAAACTGAGGCCCAGAGAGGCTCAATGACTTGCCCTGGTTCATCCAGATAGTGATTGAGGGAGAAGGAATTAAGACTTTGCTGGGCTTGGCTCCAAAACAAAGTCTGTTTCCAGGCCATTATGCTGTAGATCTCTGGGACAGGATGATCTACAGGGCAGACCTGGCAAAATAAATATGTTACATTGTAAACATCAGACAAGTCAGATATTTGTCAAAGCAAACAAATGCTAATGTGAGGTGAAACAGGAGAGATCCTCCCGTGTCTGGACCTCGGTACTACCCTTGAGTGAACAAAGTAATTATTGGTTGAGGCAAAATCATGGCATCTGTATAACTCATTAGCTCTTATTTGTTTAAAGTCTGATGGTGTATGACAAAAGAATTTGTTCCAGATGTCAAATCAGCACAAGAGAGCTTAACAGCCTGTGTTAGGAAAGCTCTAATGTAGAAGACTCAGGAGGCCGCCGAGGCATAAAGAGCAGCTGGTCAAAACCGGTAGAACCTCTCAGAGAGTCCCCACCTCTGGTCCAGGGAAATCTCCACATCCCACTCCCCAATCCACGTTCTGTCCCTCCTCGGCCATCAGTTATCTGCCTATGACTCTGAATGTTAATGCTTTTTCCATTCTCTGAAGTTACAGTATTTAAAAGGGTTATTGAGATACATACTCTTTGGAGTTTGATGCTGGAAAAACGTCTTATCTGAAAAATATATATATATAGGTGAGGACTGAGCTCTGATTTTTTTCTTGCCCAAATTCCTATCTAAGGGGTCTGGGGAGTCAGGCCCTACAAACCATAAATTCTCATCAGATAGGTTTTATTTAACCCTGTATTTTGTGACTTACTTTCCAATCTGACTCTGGCATAACATTATGTGACAAAGAAGAAAGTCAAAATACTTTACCTCAAAATACATTTCTTTGCCATGGCAGAAACGTATTTTTCTTGAAATGGCCCTGCAAAGCTGTCCTTTGTGGGCAAAAACTTGCATCTGTAAAGTATCTATTAACATAGCTAGATCGTTTTCTTCTAGGCCCTCACCATCCTAAAGACATTAACTAAGAGTCTAGCACCTTTTAACAATCTGAATAGGAAACACTTGTCATCTATTGTCTCTAAGGGCGGCCACTATAAGACTTCAAAAGAACCTTGGTCTCCACAATCTTTTACCTTAACCTGAACGTTTCTTTTCTATGGGTAACAGATCTTTAGACAAACTCAACCAATTGTCAACCAGAAAATGTTTAAATTTTCCTAAAGCCTGGAAGCCCCTGCTTTGAGTTGTCCCGGCTTCCTGAATGTATTCCTTAAACGTATTTGATTGATGTCTTATGCCTCCTAAAAATGTATAAAACCAAGCTGCACTCTGACCACGTTGGACACATTTTCTCAGGACCTCCTGAGGGCTGTGTCACGAGCCATAGTCACTCATATTTGGCTCAGATTAAATCTCTTCAAAAATTTTACAGAGCTTAACTCTTTTCGATGACATACATATGTCTATTTTTTTAATCGCATAAGTTAAATTACCAAATTCAATATGTTTTGCTCATTGCTTGTCAGAAAGCTCAGTGCCCAATTTCCTACTCAAGTGCGAAGTGCTGCATTGCCTAATTTCCTCATAAAATTATATGCTGTATTAGGGTTCCTCAGAGAAACAGGTTGTATATAATCTCTGCCACAGTTATCCGAACTTCGCTGTTGCAAAGGGTTTATTTTAAGAGTTACCACGGTTATCTGAACCTGGCTGTTGCAAAGAATTTATTCTAAGACCTAAACTCTCCATATATATTTGGAGCACTTTGCATTTTTATGCAAATAATTATATAATTATGAAAATTGATTTATGTGTTTATGGAGGCCAGGACATCCAATAATCTGTTATCTATAAGCTGGAGCACCAGGAAAGCTGATGGTATAACTTTCAGTCCAAGGCCAAAAGTCTGAGAACCAGGGCAGGGGTTAGGGGACAGGCTGGTGTAAGTCCTGGAGTCCAAAGACCCAAGAATCAGTAGCTCCAATGTCCAAGGGCAGGAAAAGATGGATGTCCCAGCTCCAGAAAAGAAAAATTATTAGCCCTCCCTCAGCCTTTTTGTTCTATCTGGACCCCCAGTGGATTGGATGGTATTCACCCACATTACTCTTCTTTTTGAGATGGAGTTTTGCTCTTGTTGGCCAGGCTGGAGTGCAATGGCATGATCTCAGGTCACTGCAACCTCCACCTCCCGGGTTCAAGCAATTTCCCTGTCTCAGCCTCCCGAGCAACTGGGATTACAGGTGCATGCCACCACGCCCAGCAAATCTTTGTATTTTTAGTAGAGACGGGGTTTCACCATGCTGGCCAGGCTGGTCTTGAACTCCTGACGTCAGGTGATCCACCCGTCTTGACCTCTCAAAGTGCTGGGATTATAGGCGTGAGCCACCGCACTTGGCCTTCACCCACATTACTAAGAGCAGCTCTTCTTCACTCAGTCTACTGATCCAAATGCTAATCTCCTCCAGAAACACCCTCACAGACACCCCCAGAGATAACGTTTTGCTAGTTGTCTGGGTATCCCTTAACCTAGTCAAGTTGACATATAAAATTAACTCTTACATACGCCCACCCTGTTATATGTCTTCTTTTATCACTATTTAAATTTTCCTTTATTATTTGTATGAATTGTTATTCCTTTTATCCCAGTTTATTAATTCCTTAGTAATTATGAACACCTGGCATATTATTTATTTGCAAGTCAGTTTGTTATCTATCTCCCAACTTAAATGTAAAACCCCAAACTATAAAAATCCTGGAAGAAAACCTAAGCAATATCATCCTGGACCTAAGAATGGGCAAATATTTCATGATGAAGACATCAAAAGAAATCACAATGAAAACAAAAATTGACAGTGGGATCTAATTAAATTAAAGAGCTTCTGTACAGCAAAAGAAACTATTAACATAGTAAACAGACAACCTACAGAATAGGAGACAATATTTGCAAACTACGTATCTGACAAAGATCTAATATCCAGCATCTATAAGGAATTTAAACAAACTTACAAGAGAAAAACAAACCACCCCATTGAAAAGTGGACAAAGGACATGAATAGACATTTTTCAAAAGAAGACATACATGCAGCCAACAAGCATTTAAAAAAAGCTCAATATCACTGATCATTTGAGAAATGCAAATCAAAACCACAATGAGATACTATCTGACACCAATCAGATTATTAAAATGTAAAAAAAATAACAGATGCTGGCAAGGTTGTGGAGAAAAGGGAACACTTATACACTGTTGGTGGAAGTGTAAATTAGTTCAACAATTGTGGAAAGCAGTGTGGCGATTCCTCAAAGAGCTAAAGCAGAACCACCATTCAATTCAGCAATCCCATTACTGGGTATATACCCAGAGGAATATAGATCTTTCTACCATAAAGACACATGCATGCGAATGTTCACTGCAGTGCTATTCACGATGGCAAAGACATGGAATCAACCTAAATGCCCATCAATGACAAATTGGATAAAGAAAATGTGGTATATATACACCAGGGAATACTATGCAGCCATAAAAAAGAATGATATCATGTTATTTGCAGGAACATGGATGAAGCTGGAGGCCATTATCCAGGAACAGAAAACCAAACACTGCATGTTCTCACTTGTGGGTAGGAGCTTAATGTTGAGAAATCATGAACACAAAGAGGAGAACGGCAGACACTGGGGTCTCCCTGAGGGTAGCAGGTGAAAGGAGGGAGAGGAGTAGAAAAGATAGCTATTGGGTACTGAGCTTAATATCCAAGTGATGTAATAATCTGCACAACAAACCCTCGAGACACAAGTTTACCCATGTAACAAACTTTCACATGTACTCCCGAACCAAAAAAAAAATTTTTTAAAAAAGAATTCCCATTAAAAGTATGCAAGGTGGAGACAACCATACACCTCACTTTCATAAGCCTTAGAGGTAAGAAACGAAAGTCAAGAGGTGCGTAGTATTTGAGCAATCATAATCCTTTCCAATATTCCTCCTTGGGAGATTAGAAAACCAACCAGGTGCAGTGGCTCATGCCTGTAATCCCAGCACTTTGGGAGGCTGAGGTGGGCAGATCACCTGAGGTCAAGAGATCATGACCATCCTGGCCAACATGGTGAAACCTTGTCTCTACTAAAAATATAAAAATTAGCTGGGTGTGGTGGTGTGTGCCTGTAGTCCCAGCTACTAGGGAGGCTGAGGCAGGAAAATCGCTTGAACCAGGGAGGCTGAGGTTGCAGTGAGCCGAGATTGTGCCACTGCACTCCAGTCTGGGCGACAGAGCAACACTCCGTCTCAAAAAAAAAAAAAAAAAAAGGCCAGGTGTGGTGGCTCAAACTTGTAATCCCAGCACTTTGGGAGGCCGAGGCTGGTGGATCACGAGGTCAGGAGATCGAGGCCAACCTGGCTAACATGGTGAAACCCCATCTCTACTAAAAATGCAAAAAATTAGCCTGGCATGATGGCGGGCGCCTGTAGTCCCAGCTACTCGGGAGGCTGAGGCAGGAGAATGGCGTGAACCCGGGAAGCGGAGTTTGCAGTGAGCCCAGATTGCGCCACTGCACTCCAGCCTGGGAGACAGAGCAAAACTCCGTCTCAGAAAAAAGAAAAGAAAAGAAAAGAAAACCATCCATCCATTATTAAACCATTGTAACCTACACACATGCTTGATATCTGTGGCCGTAGAATGATGGTCATTACAGCTTTACTAGTTGCAGTTGCTCAGGATCCTCCTATCTTTTTCTCCCATTACAGTTCATCTACTTTCCTTCACCTTTATTTTAATTTTGTCCTTTTTTTTTTTTTTTTTTTTTTACTTTCACCATAGCTCTTCTTTGGACTTTGCGTCCTTTCAGCTTGTTGACTTGATTTCCTTGCTTGATGCTGTATTCTCTATGAAGAACTTGGGAGAGAAATTATCCATTCGACCATGCTTACTCTTGAGTGTTGCCTGTAAAACTTCTGCCTTTTTTAACCCAGGAATCCCCTGAGAAGGAAACTTGATGTGTGTGCAATATTCACAACCCTACCCACATTGACCTGCACTCACCAAGTCCCTGGAAATCCGAACTTTCCAGTTCTCTCCTTTTTCTGCCTAGGTTCAGCATGGTTGGGTAGGTGCTTTGGCAGCTATTAAAGTGTTTCTGGTATTGGTGACAGTGCCATTCATCTGTCACCAGCTTTATGACTTGATTGTATGATTTCTGTCTTGTAATTTTTCTTCTTTCTCCATAACTACCTTAATTTGGCCAAAACAAGAAGGGATATTCTATGAACTACATTCTCAGCCTATGAATAACTGATATAAGGGCACCTACATTTTTTCTATGAATAAATAGTTACCTATACTAAAGAAATTAAGACAAGTTTCCAAGACTAGGCTGAACAACCATTCCATGACGAACCCCTAGTTATTGTTTTCTGCTATTGACATGAGCCAAGACTTCAATTTTCTCCTCCCCTTGGGTTGGTACAGCTTCAGCCACCATTTCCAAAGCCCTCACTGGCACTTAGAATGTTTAGTAGATCCTCGCTAAAACAAAACAACCTTCTCTAACTTTCCATAGTTATAGGGTGACATGATCCATCCCTCACTAATGTCAAATACGAAATATTGCCCTTGTTGTGTGACACATACAAGCATTGATCCTTCATTTTTTGTGCTTTGTTCTCCCTCATCTCTGAGGGCTGTCTTTCTGACAGGAATATGAGATCCTCAAAGACGGAAAATGTTTCTTAACATACTGCATTTTCAAATAACCTAGAGCAGTGCCTCTTACGTGGGGAGTGATTGATAAATATTTGTCATTGGAAATAGATATTCTATTCTATTCTATCTTATCTTATCTCATCTTATCTTATATTACCTTATCTTACCTTATCTTATCTTATCTTACCTTATCTTATCTTATCTTATGGCAGAGTCTTGCTATGCCACCCAGGCTGGAGTGCAGTGGCATGATCTCAGCTCACCGCAATCTCCACCTCCTGAGTTCAAGTGATTCTCCTGCCTCAGCCTCCCTAGTAGCTGGGATTACAGGCGTGCGCCACCATGCCTAGCTAATTTTGTACTTTTAGTAGGGCAGGATTTTGCCATGTTGGTCAGGCTGGTCTTCAACTCCTGACTTCAAGTGACTCACCCGCCTTGGCCTCCCAAAGTGCTGGGATTACAGGTGTGAGTCACCAGGCCTGGCCAATATTCACTTTCAGATTCATTAATTATCTTTGTATCTTTTTGGAGCTGGCACTAAACAGAAGAACGGGACACACATAATTTTATGATAAAGTGTTATCCTAAACTCTACTTGGGTCCACCCACCCAGTGCAGCAAAGCCATCAGGACTGGGCATCAGAATTGCAGCAAGAGAAAGTGAAGCATTTATTCACAGGGTGCCGAGCAAGGAGACTAGGGCAGCTCATACTTAAGACCTGAACTCCTGCCTGGCTTACAGGTAAGAAATTTTAAAGGCAAGGATAATTCAAAGATTATCTGATTTGTGATTGGTTAAGGAGGTAAAGCCTTGTCTAAAATTTTGTGGTCTGCAGCAAAGAATGCTAGCTCTGGTCCACAGTGTGACCCCTCCAGATCCCTCAAAAAGAAATTCAGGGGCAAAGGATGGTGGTTAAAGTTCAGTCCTCAGTTTCTCCTTATCTGACATCTATTTGATGGGGGTGTAGGTTTTTGAAAAACAACTCAGGGACACATGTTAAGATGTTTCTTTAGTTTCTATAGGCAACCAAACTCTAACTTCCTTGGCTATTGTTTTAAGCTACTATCTTCTTGCTTATCAAGTTGCTCACTTAATTTTTAAGGTTAGCTAGGTGCCTGGAATTTCCCTTGGGGAACTCAAGGTTTTCCTTTATTTTTATGGTTGGGAGTGAGGGGTGCCCAATGGCCCCCTAAGAGAGGATCTCTGCTCTGCCTCAAGTGGAACCCCTCTAAGCAGTCACCCCAAAATTCTAGAGCAGTGGTCCCCCATCATTTTGGCACTATGGACTGGTTTTGTCAAAGACAATATTTCTATGAGGGGTAAGGATGGTTCGGGAATAATTCAAGTGCATTATGATTACTGTGCCCTTTATTTCTAGTATTAAAACATTGTAATTTGTAACAAAATAATTATACAACTCGCCATCATGTGGAATCAGTGGGAGCCGTAAGTTCATTTTCCTCCCATCTGGGGGTGATGGGAGACAGTGACAGATCATCAGGCATTAGATTCTCATAAGGAGCTCGCAACCTAGATCCCTCCTGTGCACAGTTCACAATAGGGTTCATGCTCCTGTGAGAATCTAATGTGACCACTGATCTGACAGGAGGCAGAGCTCAGGCAGTAATGAGAGTGGTGTGGAGCAGCTGAAAATATAGATGAAGCTTCCCTTGCCTGCCATTCACTTCCTGCTGTGCAGCCTGGTTCCTAACAGGCCATGGAGGACTGGTTGCAGTCTACAGCCCGGGGACTGGGGACCCCTGTATTAGAGGATTCCATGGCTTTCAGTTTCAGTCTTGTTGGAGCTGCCTGCATTATTATATCTTCCCTGCCCAGGCATTCACTGATAGAAGAAGATGTTGCCCTCCAGCTAGGTCTGCTCAATACCTATTGTTGAACTGAAGTGGTTTGTGTAACTGACTTCCAGCCTGTCTCCATCAGCTCAAATGCTCACACACGTTTTCCAACCCTAGAGCCTTTTTATTTTCCCTTTCACACCTCGCCTGCTCCTCTTCAATTCTCCAAGCACAGTTATCTGAACTTGGCTGTTGCAAAGATTTTATTCTGTGTCTTCAGGATCTCTGTGCTGTTTCAATCAATCTGAACTTCCTTTGTCCAAGGCTGACCCTCCCTGCTCTCCAACCCCTCCTCTGAATTCTCTTCCCTTAACTCCTTCCTTTGCCAATACTGTGCATTTCTCAGCCATGTCAGACTAAGTGCTATATAGCACACAAGCCCCAAGACTCAGTGGCTTAAACCCAGATCACAGCCCATAAGTGTTCATGGGGTTGTCGATGGAAAGAGTCAAACTCTGAAATATTTGAAGATATCTCTTCTGAGCCAATTATGACGGACCATTGGCCTGTTGACATAGTCCTCAGGAGATTCGCAGAACATGTCCCCAAGGTGACTGGGCCACAACTAGGTTTTTTTTTGTATTTTAGGGAGATAAGGCATCAATCAATACACAGAAGACATACATTGATTCAGTCCAGAAAGGCTGAACAAATGGAGGTGGGGGCTTCCGAGTTGCAAGTGGATTCAAAGATTTTTGGATTGGCGGTTGGTTGAAAGAGTTATTGTCAACAGAAGGAAATGTCTGGGTTAGGGTTACAGTAAGGGGTTGTGGAGGCTGAAGTTTTAAGATGTAGATGAAGCCTCCAGGTAGCAGGTTTCAGAGAGAATAGGTTGCAAATGTTTATCAGACTGAAAGAGGCTGTTTTATCAGTAATTCTAAAAGGGAGGAGGGTATAATGGGGTACAGCTGGCTCCCCCTTCCCATCATGCCCTGAACTAGTTTTTTCAGGTTAACTTTGGAATGCCCTTGTTGGAGAGGAGGGGTCCATTCAGATGGTTCGGGGAAGACCTTAGAATTTTGTGTGTGTGTGTGTGTTTTCGTTTACAGGGTCATTCAAGGACCCACACTCTTCTATCCCCTAGGACCCCAGAGTTCCCTACTGGATATTCTGCAGTTGGCTAGAGATCTGAGGGTTAGAGAGGTATGGAGTGTGCATCATTCTGTTCAGATCCCATTGTTCAGAACTCAGCCACAGGCACCTTCCATTACAAGGGAAGCTGGGAGGGTCGTCTTGCTCCGTGCCCCGGAGGAAAAGAAAGTGAACATGGAGCAGTCTTTGCCACAGTTAAAGTCACAGGAGATATTGAACAATACCTTATACATTTTTTTTTGTTTGTTTTGTAAATCCTGGGATTATTTTGTGGTTAGAGGGACTAGGCTACAGGAAAGAATGGGGTGCACTTAATATTGGAAAGTCAGTTACTTCACAGTTGTAGTGGGTTTATTAGCAGAGATTAACCAAAAGATTCAAGTCTTTTGATGATATTCATAGCATTATTTATGCTGTATCATGCACCATTTTCTTTGTTTGTTTGTTTGTACTTGTTTTTGTTTTGTTTTTCAGGACGGAGTCTTGCTCTGTTGCCCAGGCTGGGGTGCAGTGGTGCCATCTCGGCTCACTGCAGCCTCCACTTTCTGGGTTCAAGTGATTCCCCTGCCTCAGCCTCCCGAGTAGCTGTGATTATAGGCATGCACCACCACGCCCAGTTAATTTTTGTAGTTTTAGTAGAGATAGGGTTTCACCATGTTGGCCAGGCTGGTCTCGAATGCCTGACCTCAGGTGATCCATCCACCTCAGCCTCCCAAAGTGCTGGGATTACAGGTGTGAGCCACTGCGCCCAGCCCATTTTTCACATTTTTAACATTTATATTCTGCTATTTAAAAATGCTGTATTTTGAAATTATTACAAATGTATAGAAGAGTTACAAGTACAGTTCAAGTTATTTCCATATCTGTTTCATCCATATTTCCCAGTCATTACCATCTTATTGCATTTTTACGTATCTTCCTCCCTCTGTTGTCCCCACTCTCCCTCCCTTGTTATTATTTTCTCTCTTCTCTCTCTCTCTCTCTCTCACACACACACACACACACACACACACGTCTTTTCCTTCACTACTTGAGAGCTAGCTGTGGAAACAGTATACCGTCACTTGTAAATACTCCCGTGTGCATTCCTTAAAACAAAGATCTCTCATCATGCAAGCTTCCAAGTCAAGTAGTCGACATTTTCACAACGCTCCCATCCAAACCTTTTAGAGCCCATTCAAATTTTACCAACTTTCTCAGTGATGTCTCTTTTTCCCTTGGGGTCCAAGATGCCATCCAGGAAAATGTATTGCATCTATTCTATTTGTCATGTCTCCTAGTGTCCCCCAACCTGGACCAATTCCTTAATCTTTTTTGTCACTTATGTCCCCAACAATTTTAAAGAATACAAGCCTCCTATGCTGTGGGATGACGCTGAGTGCGGGTCCATCTGATGTCTCTCTGTGACCAGACTCAGATCATGGATTCCTGGTAGGATGTCACTGACATAATACTGTGTTCTTCTCTGCATCAGGAGTGCACGACGTCAGCCGGGCGTGGTGGCTCATGCCTGTAATCCCAGGAGGCCGAAGCGGGTGGATGACCTGAGGTCAGGAGTTCGAGACCAGCCTGGGCAACGTGGTGAAACCCCATCTCTACTAAAAATACAAAAATTAGCCAGGCGTGGTGGCACACTCCTGTAATCCCAGCTACTTGGGAGGCTTAGGCAGGAGAATTGCTTGAGCTCAGGAGGCGGAGGTTGCAGTGAGCCAAGATCATGCCACTGTACTCCAGACTGGCTGACAGAGCAAGAATCTGTCTCACAACAACAACAACAACAAAAAAGGAGTGCACAATGTCAATCTGTACCACCCACCGCTGGTGACACTAATGTCCAGTTACCTGGTCATGCTGGAATCTCCTTGTTTTCTTCACCAGAAAGACATTAGTTTTTCTCTTGGAATTAGTTACTGTTTTGTGGGGGCATATTCTGAGATCATGCCAGCATCCTGTACATCATCAAGCTACCATCCACCTGCCTTAGCATGCCTGAATCCGTGACCACAGGTCCACTATGGCCAAAGGCCACTACAATGGTTGCCAAATGGTGATTTTTCCCTTTTCTTTCTTTTTTTCTTTCTTTCTTTATTTTTTGAGACACAGAGTCTCACTCTATCACCCAGGCTTGAGTGCAGAGGTGTGATCTAAGCTTACTGCAACCTCCGCCTCCCAGGTTCAAGAGATTCTTCTGCGTCAGCCTCCCAAGTAGCTGGGATTACAGGCGCCCACGACCACACCCAACTAATTTTTGTATTTTTAGTGGAGATGGGGTTTCGCCATTTCAGCCAGCCTGGTCTCGAACTCCTGACCTCAGGTGATCTGCCTGCCTCGGCCTCCCAAAGTGCTGGGATTACATGCAGGAGCCACTGCACCCAGCCTATTTTCTATTTTCATAAGTTCTGTTACATTTATTAGCTGAACTTTTACTATAAGGAAGAGCTTTCATGGCTCTATTTATTTATGTCAGAATGAACCCAGAAAGTCTTATTTTATTGAATGGATTATAATCTAGAACACTTCCTGTTTTGAAACCACTTTTTTTTCTTTTGTAGTTTAGTCCTAAAGTTAAATTGATTGAATGTTTGCAGCCAGTCTGTTTACCATAATGTTAGTGTTCATTTCTTGGTTGGCTGAAGTTTATCATCTAGTATTTCTTTAACAAGACCCTATGGGATTTACATTCTCTAAATTCTTAGCCACCTTAAAATGATCTTCTTATATTTCCTGTAACAGCTTTATTGAGTTATAATTCACATACCATGCAACCCATCCATTTAAATTGTACAATTCGATGCTTTTTAGTATATCCACAGAGTTGTCCAACTATCAACACATTTTTAGGACTTTTTTTATCACTTCTAAAAAGAACCCCTTACCCATAAGCAGTCACTCCTCATTTGCCCCAGCCTTCGTCTCCCCCCACCCAAATCTAGATAACAACTAATGTACGGTAACAACTAATGTACCGTATGTACTTTCTGTTTCTACAGATTTGCCTATTCTGGACATTTCATGTAAATGGAATCATACAATATGTGGTCTTTTTGACTGACTTCTTTCACGTAGCACGTTTTCAAGTTTCACAAATGTGGTAGCATGTATCAGTACTTCATTTATTTGTATGTTAAATAATATTCCATTTGATGGATACACCACAGTTTATTTGTCCAAAATGTGTATAAACATTTGGGTTATTTCTACCTTTTTGACTATGGTAAGTAAGGTGGTAGAAACATTTGTTGTTGTGTGGACACACACTTTCATTTGTCCTGGATACATACCCTGAAGTGGAAGTGCTGGGTCATATGGTAATTCTCTGATGAACATTTTGAGTATCAACCGAACTGTTTTCCAGAGTGGTTGCACCAGTTTACATTCTTACCAGCAATGCACAAGATTCCATTCTCTCCCCATCCTTACCAATACTTATTATTACCTCTCTCTCTATTTTTTATTTTTCTAGTGGATATAAAATGCCATTTCATTGTGGTTTTGATTGGGTGGCCTGGTGGCCACTGAAGTTAAGTATCTTTTTATTTTTCTACTGCCTATTTGTATATTTTCTTTTTCTCTATTTATTTATTGAGACTGAGTCCTGCTCTGTCACCTAGGCTGGAGTGTAGTGGCATGAACACGGCTCACTGCAGTCTCAATCTCCTGGGCTCAAGCAATCCTCCCACCTCAGACTCCCAAGTAGCTGGGGCCACAGGCATGTGCCACCATGGTCAACCTTGTATATTTTCTCTGGAGAATGGTCTATTTCAATCTTTTGCCCATTTTTAAATTGGGTTATTCCCTCTTACTATTCTATTGTAAGAATTCTTTACATATTCTAGATACAATTCTTTTGTTAGATATATGATCTGCAAATATTTTTTCCAATTTGTGGGTTGTCTTTTAACCTTCTTGATCGTGTCGTTTGAAGCACAAAGGTATTTAATTTGGGTGAAGTCAATTTACCTGTTTTTCCTTTTGTTTCTTGGGTTTTTGGTGTCATATATACAAAATTATTGCCTGATCCAAGTTATGAAGACTTATGCCTATGTTTTCTTCTAGGAGTTTTGTAATTTTAGCTCTTAACATTTAATCTTTTGATGCATTTTGAATCAATTTTTTGTACACGCTGTGAGGTAGGGGTCCAACTTCATTTTTAATGTGCGGATATTCTATTTCTTCAGAAAATTTGTTTAAAAAATAGTTCTGGCACACTTGTCAAAAATCAATTAACTGTAAACTTGAAGGTTTGTTTCTGGACTTTCAATTCTATTACATTAATCTAAATGTCTGTTCTTATGACAGTGCTAAAATGGTTTTCTTTTGCCTTTATGCTTTAGCAAAAGTTGTGCTGGGTTTAAAATGATTGGGTCACTATTTCTTATCTTGAAGATATTTGGTATAGCCTCACTGTCTCTAGCACTGAATACAGAGAAGCAAGCCTGAGGCCCATCCTGTGATTTTTATGCAGAGGACCTACTTGATATTTTGATTCAATGACCAAGGAATTATTTTTTTATCCACAATGTTTACTATTTCTGTTTGTTTTTTTTTTTTAATTGGGTGATTGGGATGTGGGTATCAGAACCTGGAATTGCGAACAGTTATATCCTTTGATAGTCCCTTTTGAGAACCCTTTTTTTTGTTGTTTGTATGTTTGTTTTATTTCTGAGACAGGATCTTGCTCTGTCACCCAGGCTGGAGTACAGTGACACAATCATAGCTCACTGCAGCCTTGAGCTTCTGGGCTCAGGTGATCCTTCTGCCTCAGCCTCCTGAGTAGCTGGGACTACAGATATGCACCACCACACCTGGCTAATATTTTTTTTTAATTTTTGCTTTTGTAGAGACAAGGTCTCACTATGTTGTCCAGGCTGCTCTCAAACTCCTGGCCTCAGGCAATCCTCCCATCTCAGCCTCCCAAAGTACTAGGATTACAGGCATGAGCCACCATGCCTGGCCATGTTTACTATTTCTTAGGAAATATTTTGGTGCTGATAGTTGCATGCCAACTTTCCTGAGAGCCATGGTTTGCTGTTTTTATTATATAGACTGAAACTTTTTTATGGAAAATTTTCTCATAGTAAATCTCAAAATATATATTTTTTGTTTTGTTATTTTAATCTTTTTCTTGGGGACAACAATTATGACATGTTGGAACTTTTTTTTTTTTTACTTTATTCTCCCCATAGATAGATACATGATAAATAGATACAGATTATATAGATACTCTATATATACATATATGAAATAGGTGTATAGGTGTTTGTTTGTTAGAGACAGGGTCTTTCTCTGTTGCCCAGGTTTCTCAACCTCCCCAGGCTTAGGTGATCCTCCCACCTCAGCCTCCTGAGTAGCTGGGGCTACAGGCGTGCACCACCACGCCTGGCTAATTTTTTTGTAGAGACAGGATCTTGCCATATTGCCCAGGCTGGTCTTGAAGTGATCCACCTACCTTGGCCTCCTAAAGTGCCAGGATTACAGGCGTGAGCCGCTGCACCCAGCTATTTTGCTTGCTTCTCTCAACTCTTTTCTTCATAATAATTCCTGTGCTCTCAGCTATGCTAATTCTTCTTTGTCCTTCCTTTACCACAGTTTGTGTTTCTCAGTAGCTTTATCTTTCTCTTCTTCCTGCTTGTTCACTTATTTCTTCCAGCTAACATTTCATCTTTGTTGTCTTGCCATGTCTTCTCTGCATGCTGCTATTTCTGCTTGAGCTCTAGTTTCATAAATGCCTCATTAAGCTTTTCTTTACTGAATGAAAGGCTGGTGACACTGGTCCTCTTGCCAAATACCCTATTTTCCTCCATGCATTTCTCATTTGCCATTTCCCGCTGTCCCTTTCCTCCCATTTTCTTATATAGCTTCTATCTTGGTCTCTTTTATATTACAGTTTGTCTTCGACTGAAATGAGCTTTGTTTTTTCTGAGTACAATTTATGGAAGCATCCTCCTGTGGTGGGAGGGCCGGGGGCTATGATTCAGGGCAGAAGTTATTCCCCCTGCTTAGGACTCTTGATGCCCATGTGAGCAGACCCTGACTCCTCCGAGGCAGCAGGAGCCCTCACGTTCCAGTCCCTGTGACTCACCCTGCCTTGGGGATGGACTTCTTCCTGTAATGAGGATGCACTTGTCACAGGGATGTTCATTTTTTAGTGTTCTTAAGCATACACAGAAAATGAGTCTAACAATATGACATCTGTGGCTGTCTCTGCAGCATGTGTTACATGATGCTTTTATTCTTTTTGGTTGGTTTGTTGGACTTTTCTATATTTTCTTTTTCTTTTCTTTTTTTTTTTTTGAGACAGAGTCTCACTCTGTCAGCCAGGCTGGAGTGCAGTGGTGCAATCTCAGCTCACTACAACCTCCAACTCCCGAGTTCAAGCGATTCACCTGCCTCAGCCTCCTGAGTAGCTGGGATTACAGGAACGCACCACCATGCCCAGCTAATTTTTGTATTTTCAGTAGAGACGGGTTTTCACCATGTTGGCCAGGATGATCTTGAACTCCTGACCTTGTGATCCGCCCACCTCGGCCTCCCAAAGGGATTATAGGTGATATATATAGATTATATTATATATAAGGATTAAAGGGATTATAGCCATTGCGCCCAGCCTATATTTTCATTTTTAACAAAAATGTATATTCCTTCTATAATCATAAAATCAATACATTTTATTAAAAATGGAAGTTTGATTGGTACAAAAATAGAAAGACAAGGCCAGGCGCAGTGGCTCACGCCTGTAATCCCAGCACTTTGGGAGGCCTGGGCAGGCGGATCACAAGGTCAGGAGATCGAGACCATCCTGGCTAACACGGTGAAACCCTATCTCCACTAAAAATACAAAAAAATTAGCTGGGCGTGGTGGCGGGCGCCTGTAGTCCCAGCTATCTGGAAGATTGAGGCAGGAGAATGGCATGAACCTGGGAGGCGGGGCTTGCACCGAGATCGTGCCACTGCACCACTGCCTGGGCAACAGAGCGAGATTCTGTCTCAAAAAAATAAAATAAATAAATAAATAAAAAGACTAAGAATTGTTATTTGAGAGCACGACAGGGTGAGTATAGTCAACAATAACTTAATTTTACATTTTATTTTTATTTTCATTAGTTAATTTATTTATTCATTTCAACTTTTAAGTGCAGGTTTGTGACATAGGTAAACCTGTGTCATGGGGGTCTGTTATACAGATCATTTCATCACCCAGGTATTAAGCCTAGTACCCATTACTTGTTTTTCCTGATCCTCTCCCTCCTCCCACCCTCCATCCTATGAAAGGCCCCAGGATGTGTAGTTTCCCCCTATATGTCCATGCATTCTTATCATCTAGCTCCCACTTCTAAGTGAGAACATGCAGTATTTAGTTTTCTGTTCCTGCGTTAGTTTGCTAAGAATAATAGCCTCCAGCTCCATCCATGTCCCTACAAAGGACATGAGCTTGTTCTTTTTTATGGCTGCCTAGTATTCCATGGTGTGTATGTGCCACATTTTTTTTTTCATCCAGTCTATCATTATTGGACATTTATATTGATTCCATGTCTTTGCTATTGTGAATAGTGCTGCAATGAACATATGCATGCATGTGCCTCTATAATATAATGATTTATATTCCTTTGGGTATATACCCAGTAATGAAATTGTTGGGTCAAACGGTATTTCTGTCTTTAGGTCTTTGAGGAATTGCCACACTGTCTTCCACAATGGCTGAACTAGTTTACAGTCCCTTAATTTTACATTTTAAAATAACTTAAAGATGGTAGTTTGATTGCAACTCAAAGGATAAATGCTTGAGGGGTGGATACCCCGTTCTCCATGATGCTCTTATTTCACACTGCATGCCTGTATCAGTATAGCTCACGTACTCCATGCATATATACACCTACTATGTTCTCACAAAAATAAAAAATAAAAAATAACATAAACATAAATAAAGCTGATGATCCTCCCCTGTCCCCTCCAAAAGTGGAAGTTTGCACAGCTACAGTGGAATGAAGGACAGACTCGGGTGAGTGGGAAAGCCGGAGGTACAAGCCCGTACGTCTGAAGCATCCAGCCCTCATAGCTGGTGATGGGAAAATCGGAGTCACAGAGCTCAGACCTGGTAATGCAAGATGAACCATTGCAGTTAAAGAGATCACTGGACTAAGGCAAAAAAAAAAAAAAAACAAAAAAACAAAAAAACAAGAAAGAAATCCCAACGTGATGCTGGACAGGGAAAGTCTCATACATCCGGATTATTATCCTAACATCAGTAATTCCCATGTGAGAGGAAGCCGGAGCTCGGAGAGGTTTGGTTAATTTCCCCAAGACTCTCTCTTCACTGTAAAGAGGCCAATTACATCCTGCTTTTCTAATTCCACATCCTCAGGCCTTTCTACTCCTTCTTGCCTACTTATTAGCTCTCCAGCTGGGGTGACTCAGTATATGGTGATGCTATTAACCAAGAGAGGGAAGACCGAGGAGGGAGAGATAATGAGCTCTGTTTTGGACAGGATGAGTTACTGTGAATGTCACGCTTGCAGCTCTGCTGCTGGAATAACACGAAGGGAGAGGCATCATTTCATGTGAAAGCCCACTGTTTCTGTCACCTCGTTCCTGTCAGTCAAATGAGGAAAGAAAATCATGTTTCTAGAACCCTGCTGGTGGCTGTCTTTCTCCCAGAATGAAATCACCTAGTGAGGAGGACACTGGCAATGAGGCTCTGACAGCACCTCCTCTGAGTCATCCATGAGCCAAATAGCATCAGAGTCATTTCTTGGCATCCACCCTGCTCCCAGCTCTTGGACGGGGGCATTCCCAGCACCCTCGGGGATGGAAGTGGAATGGGAGAGCAATGACAGCCTTATTGAATTATCCCCGAACCTTAGAGATTCACCTTCCCTGTTGTGGCCCTAAACAGCTAGCCTTATGGGATTTTTACCAGGACTGAGTTTTTTCCTTAAGGTTGACAGACACAGCATCTGGAATAATTCTCTGTTTCTGCACACAGATCATTTTGCCAAGACTGATTATGAAGGTTCCAAAAACCACCACCACAACAAAAATACATCCAGCCAAACTAATGCAACCTGTGTATGATACACTTATTGCCCAAGAGTCAGTTGTTGAACTTCAAGCCTATTTTTTTAAGCATATCTATATGGAAAACAATAGTAGTGTACTATTTGTATTTCCAGTTGAGATCGTATTATTTGCCTGTAACCTATACACTTTTATTTTTTTATCAGACAGGGATTCAAACTCAGACTCTGCCACTTTTCAGTTCTGTTCCTTGGGGAAGTAAGTTAGTTTCCAAACTTTAATTGCCTCATGTATAAAATCGTTACAACAGTATCAATTTCATCACACTCTTGTGAGGATCCTATTAAATGAGTTAATGCACAGAAAACATTAGCACAAATCTTGGAGCATTGCAAGTGCAAAATAAATAGCAGCTATTATCAATATTCTTTTGCAAAAGACAAGATTGACACAATTTACTCCAATTGTGTACATATGATGCTTTTTTTTTTTCTTTCTTTTTTTTTTTTCAGACAGAGTCTTACTCTGTCGTCCAGGCTGGAGTGCAGTGGAGTGATCTCGGCTCACTGCAAGCTCCACCTCCCAGGTTCATGCCATTCTCCTGCCTCAGCCTCCTGAGTAGCTGGGACTACAGGCGCCCGCCACCACGTCTGGCTAATTTTTTGTATTTTTCATTAGAGATGGGGTTTCACCGTGTTAGTCAGGATGGTCTCGATCCCCTGACCTTGTGATCTTCCTGCTTTGGCCTCCCAAAGTGCTGGGATTACAGGCATGAGTCACCGTGCCTGGTCCATATGATGCTCTTTCATGAGGACATTGCCTTGTACACAATTCCAGTGTGGTTTTCATGTTTAAGAATGAATGTGGCTGCCACGATGCATTTCAAGGCCTTCTTAGGTCTTCCTCTACAAGACTGCACAGAACTCCCTACTCCAGCATTTATGCAAGTAGAGTCTGTTATCAACATACAACAATAGCAATGTCTATCAAGTAGGAATCAACTCTAGACAGTAAAAAAAAAAAGAGAGAGCAGAGATCACTTTTTGTTTTATGTCCCTCTGTGTCCCAAGCATCCGGTACATAGTAGGATCCTAAAGACTGAATAAATAAATCACCTTCTATAAGCCAAACACCATGCAAGAGGCTTTGCCGTTCTGTTTCTGTAGAGGAGTCAGAGATCCCCTCCAACACATCTTTAGCTCTTAGCGGGTGGACTCTATAGTTGGATCTAGAAACCAAACTGACACCAGGCAGATTAGCAAGAGCAAACTATAAAAATTTTCTTAGTTTTATGTGTACATGGGGATCTTCATAAGAGAGGCAAACCCAAAGAAGAGGCGAAAGCAAGATGCTTTTGTACTATTTAGACAAAGAATGATAAAATTGAGAAGAAATGGCAAGACAAAGAAAATCTGGCTGGGGGCAGTATATTTTCTTTCTTTCTTTCTTTCTTTTTTTTTTTTTGAGATGGAGTCTCGCTCTGTCGCCCAGGCTGGAGTGCAGTGGCGAGATCTTGGCTCACTGCAAGCTCCGCCTCCCGGGTTCACACCATTCTCCTGCCTCAGCCTCCCCAGCAGCTGGGACTACAGGCTCACGCTGCCACGCCCAGCTAATTTTTGTATTTTTAGTAGAGACGGGGTTTCACCGTGTTAGCCAGGATTGTCTCAATCTCCTGACCCTGTGATCCGCCCGCCTCGGCCTCCCAAAGTGCTGGGATTACAGGCATGAGCCACCGCGCCCGGCCATGGCAGTATATTTTCTAGAGGAGTTACTAGGAGATGTATAAGGGAGTGAAAAAGAGGTTGTAGATAAGGGATACATCTTTTTTGTTTTGTTTTGTTTTAAAGACTGAATCTCACTCTGTCGTCCAGGTTGGAGTGCAGTGGCATGATCTCGGCTCACTGCAACCTCTGCCTCCCAGGTTCAAGTGATTCTCATGCCTCAGGCTCTAGAGAAGCTGGGAGTACAGGCACGTGCCACCAGAACCAGCTAATTTTTTTGTGTGTTTTTAGTAGAAATGAGAGCAACATGGGTTACATAATTAAGTACGTTTATTCAGGTCCTTTGCAGCCTTCCATCCCAAGTCTCTGGTGATAGAGCTATTTTCTCACCCTGGTATGAGAAATCTTTCATACTTGCTACATGCAGGAAAAGTCAAGTCAGCCAGCCCTTTCTGAAACTACAATTTCTCCAGTGTTTTCAACTTGCAATAATGAAGATCCCAATCTGGTATGTTTTGAGATAGTATATCCTTCACTCCTTCGTGTCTTTTAATTTTCCTCTATCTCCTTGAAAACTAACTGATTCTTGTATCTGTCAGGACAGGCTAACATGTGCTATGGTAACAATAACCCTCCAGTCTTAGCAACTTAAAACAACAGATTCTTATACCACTTTCTAATTGTTGATCAGCTAATAGCTTAGCTCCCAGGTTTTCTGACTCCAAGACGCAGGAAATGGAGCAGCCACTCTTGCTAGTTTCAGGGATGCAGAGAGGGAGAGAGAGCAAGAGAACGAGCAGGTGAATCACAAGCTGTCCCTCAGCTCACAGCCAGAAGTGACATGGGTCTATTTTGCCTCCATTTCATTGGCCTAGCATGTCATCTGGTCATGCCTAATATCAAAGAGGATGGGATAAGGGGAGTGCCATTCTATGAAGCTCCTGGAATAAGAAACAGAATTTCTGTGAAGAGTCCTTGTTTCCTCACAAGGGAAACTGAGTCACTCGGGTAAGTCACTCAGCCAGGTGTTCAGGAATTGACTATTGATCTGACTCCAAGGCACCTGGGTACAATTTGTCTTTTGGGTCAGCTTGCTTCTCATGTCTTCATGGTGCCTGATAAGGCTGGTCTTTGTAGGAGATCTGCTTTTTCCTAGACCTGAATAGTCTGAGTAAACAAAACCAGGTTGCCATTTCCTATAAATATCAAATTCCAGGGAATTGTCTCCTAGGCAAGAGGGCTGTCTCCAGAACCACAGGAATTGCTAGTTGGCAAGGCCCCAGTTAACACCAAGAAGCTAGCCTTTGTCACTCGGATGTGGCCCAGATTTCCAAGCTGTCGAAACACAAGTACCAAATGATATCGGGATTCGTTGTGGAGAAGCTGTCCTTGTAATCCCGGGAGATAATCTCTATTATCTAAGAGAGGAAGGGAACTTGCCAGAGATAAAAATACTCACACCAGGCCAAAATACCCACTGAAAGTAAGTTTAAACGGACAGTGGTGACAGAACAAAAGTTTTCACATGACCACAAGACCACGTAATCCAATCCCAAGCCTCCATTTCCAAAATGGCTGGCTGGCTCAGCTTTCTGCTAAAAAAAGCTTTTCTTTCTAAAACAATCACTTAGTAACTCATTACTCACCAGCTGACATTTGGAAATAGCATGGTGGCTTGAAGTCAAATCTTTTTTCATTTCTTCAATCACTCTCCTTCACTTACAGGGTGAGTCTCGGTTGTGTTTTTTAAGCAGACTCTGGAAACTCACAATTCACAGGTCATGAATTGTTGGTTTCAGCATCTTCAGCTACTGAGACCTTATTCAAACCGCTTATAAGAATGAGTATTAGTTGGTGTTTTTAGCCTTTTATGTTGTCCAGCCATCTCTTATATATCAGAGTATCAGGCCGGGCACGGTGGCTCACGCCTGTAATCCCAGCATTTTGGGAGGCCGAGGCGGGTAGATCACCTAAAGTCAGGAGTTTGGGACCAGCCTGACCAACATGGAGAAACCCCGTCTCTACTAAAAATACAAAATTAGTCGGGCGTAATGGTGCATGCCTGTAATCCCACCTACTCGGGAAGCTGAGGCAGGAGAATCGCTTAAATCCAGGAGAGGGAGGTTGTGGTGAGCCGACACTGCGCCATTGCACTCCAGCCTGGACAACAAGAGCGAGACTGTCGCATAAAAAAAAAAAAAAAAAAAAAGTGGAAGTTTATTAGGCGAGAGAAAGAGAAAAACTCTCTCTCCTGCAGACATGGAGGGGTTCCCGAGTGGTTCTTCCAGTTCCACGGTGAAAGGCACGGGGTTTTATAGACTAGCTTGAGGAGGTGGTGTCTGATTTACATAGGCCCAAAAGATTGGTTGGACTAGTGCCATTTACATAGCACGTGAAGAAGCTGGCCATCCCAACCTCATCCTTCATTATGAATATGGGGTCTCTGCCTGGCCGGCGCCATGTTGCCTGTTCCTTTACTGTACACATGGTTGAAGGGAAGATGGAGCAGCCATGTTGAACATGCCTGGCCCCCAGGTAGCTTTTTCTGATTGGCACAGCTGCCAGCATTTCTTTTTTGTTGTTGCTGTTTTTTTTTTTCTTTTTTCTTTTTTTTTGAGATGGAGTCTCGCTCTGTCTCCCAGGCTGGAGTGCAGTGGCGCGATCTCGGCTCGCTGCAAGCTCCGCCTCCCGGGTTCACGCCATTCTCCTGCCTCAGCCTCCTGAGCAACTGGGACTACGGGCACATGCTACCACGCCTGGCTAATTTTTTTGTATCTTTAGTAGAAATGGGGTTTCACCATGTTAGCCAGGCTGGTCTAAATCTCCTGACCTCGTGAGGAGATTGGCTCGGCCTGCCTCGGCCTCCCAAAGTGCTGGAATTAGAGGCACGAGCCACTGCGCCTGGCCTCCAATTTTTTTTTTTTTTTTGTATTTTAATGGAGACTGGGTTTCACCATGTTGGCCAGGATGGTCTGGAACTCCTGACCTCAAGTGACCCACCCGCCTCAGCCTCCCAAAGTAGCTGGGATTACAGGTGACCACCACCATGCCCAGCTAATTTTTGTATATTTAGTAGAGACGGGGTTTCACCTCGTCTTGAACTTCTGGCCTCAGGTGATCCACCTGCCTCAGCCTCCCAAAGTGGTGGGATTACAGGCGTGAGCCACCGCGACCGGCCAGCTGCCAGCATTTCACCCGTGCAAACTTCCAGCTTGCTCATCTATGTCTGCAGCTCGATTTTACAGGCTGTTTTTTGTCAGAGAAGAAATGATTTGGCCGGGCGCAGTGGCTCACGCCTGTAATCCCAGCACTTTGAGAGGCCAAAGCAGGCAGATCGAGAGCATCCTGGTCAACATGGTGAAACCCCTGTCTCTACTAAAAATACAAAAATTACCTGGGCATGGTGGCGGGCACCTGTAATCCCAGCTACTCGGGAGGCTGAGGCAGGACAATTGCTTGAACCCCGGAGGCAGAGGTTGCAATGAGCTGAGATCCCGCCACTGCAGTCCAGCCTGGATGACAGAGCAAGATTCCTCTCAAAAAAAAAAAAAGATATAATGAGGGCTGCATTTTTATTAAAATGGAAACCTTGCCAAGGACTTACTTACCCTCACTAACTGCCTAAATATTTTTTTTTAGCTCCTGTATCTCCACTGACTGCTCACACTATGCTTACGTGAGTCATCTACAAGAGGGCGCTAACCTGCCCTTAAACTCTGAATTTTCTGACATTGACAACATGCCTGTCCTCCCACATCCACCTGTCTCCAGGTCTCTGACATTTACCTTTCTCATTGGCATGCAGGAAAATGATCCCCCTTACTTATTATTTATGTTAGTGTCAGGGGTAAAATGGGGTGGTACTTGGCACCCATAGCTGAGTCACTCTGACCATCAGAGACACAGTTTTAATGAGACTGGCTGTGTAAGGCCACGACGGGAAGGTGAATCTCTAAAGTTCTGGGATAATTCAATAAGGTCGTCATTGCTCTCCCACCCACCTTCATCCCCCAAAGTGCTTTGAATGCCTGCATCCAAGAGCCAGGAGCAGGGTGGACGTCAAGAAATAATCCTGATGCTATTTGGCTTATGGATGATTCAGAGTAGGTGCTGTCGGAGCCCTAATTCCCCTTGTTTTTGAACTATCATGTCATACTCCTTCGTGCATGGCATTTTATCTCTCAGGATCTTCCTTCTTTCCCCAACTTTCTGTTGCCTTCCCACCTGTAATGTAGACTGTTTAGAACCTCCCCTCCTCTTCTCTTTCACTCAGGCTGAAGTGCAGTGTTATGATCACAGCTCACTGCAGGCTCAAACTCCTGGGCTTGAGTAATCCTCTCACCATAGCCTCCCAAGTAGCTGGGACTACAGGTGTGTACTACCATACCCAGCTAATTTTTTCATTTTTATTTTTGTAGATACGGGGGTCTCGCTATGTTGCCCAGGCTGGTCCCGAACTCCTGGCCCCAAGTGATCTTCCCATGTCGGCCTCCTGAAATGCAGGGACTACAGGCATGAGCCACCATGCCTGGCCTTAAATCTGCATTTTGTATTTTCTTCCCATTATATGGTTTGCCTCTACTGGAGACAGTCAGGCAGGATCTCCACTGTAGAAGAGAGACTTCCATAGAGTCAACTTCCAGATCCACAGGGCATAGATTTGCAGCTCAGATCAGAAAGCAGGCTGACGGGGAATGAGGAGTGAAGAAGGATTGAGATGGGAAGTTATATTAGAATCTTCCTTTTTGGCTCTTTCCAGTGTCTGGATAACTTTTGTGCTAGCCAGGATGACAGACTTCCCAAGAAAAGAAAGAACAGTGGAGCATGAAGATAGACTAGGTGCTTCCTGCCTCAGTTTCCATTTTGTACCAATGATAGTGTTACTGGTGGAGGGTGTCCAGGTTCTTGACCTCTTGAACAAAGAATTGGACAAAATGCACGAACAAAACAAGGAAAGAATGAAGCAGTAAAAGCAGAGATTTATTAAAAATGAAAATATGTTCCACAGGGTGGGAGCGGGCCCAAGCACAGGGGCTCAAGAGCCCCGTTATCCAGAATTTTCTGGGGTTTAAATACCCTCTTGAGGTTTCCATTGGTTACTTGGGGTACGCCCTATGTAAATGAAGAGGATGAAGTAAAGTTACAAAGCTGGCCGAGTGTGGTGGCTCACTGCTTGTAATCGTAGCACTTTGGGAGCCAGAGGCAGGCAGATCACTTGAGGTCGAGAGTTCGAGACCAGCCTGACCGAAATGGAGAAAACTTATCTCTACTAAAAATACAAAATTAGCCGGGCGTGGTGGCACATGCCTGTGATCCCAGGTACTCGGGTGGCTGAGACAGGAGAATCGCTTGAACCAGGGAGGCAGATGTTGTGGTGAGCCGAGATGATGCCATTGCACTACAACCTGGGCAACAAGAGCGAAACTGTGTTTCAAAAACAAAAACAAGAAGCAAACAAAAAGAACAAAACAAGAGTAGAGTGGCTTCAAGGGTCTCTGCTAAATAAAGGAGAATTTAAATGTGCTTATTTGGGGGGTTTGGTTTTCTTTAAAAGGGGACCTTGTCTACTCCTCCCTCATTGCTACCCTACAAACTAGTGTCAACCTATATAGTCTTGCTACTAGAAAGGAGTCCTGATCCAGACCCCAAGATGGGGGTTCTTGGATCTCAGGCAAGAAGGAATTTGGGACGAGTCCATAGAGTAAAGTGAAAGCAAGTTTATTCAAAAAGTAAAGGAATACAAAATGCCTACTCCATTCGCAGAGCAGTGGCATGGACTGCTTGACTAAGGACCCTTATAGTTATCTCTCAATTATATGCTAAATAAGGGGTGAATTACTTACGAGAGTTCTGGGAAAGGGGTGGGCAATTCCTGGAACTGAGGCTTCCTCCCCTTTTTAGACCATATAGGGTAACTCCTGGACATTGCCATGGCATTTGTATACTGTCTTGTTGCTGGTGGGAGTGTCTTTTAGCATGCTAATGCACTATAATTAATGTATAATGAGCAGTGAGGATGACCAGCGGTCACTTTCGTTGCCTTCTTGGTTTTGGTGGGTCTTGGCTGGCCTCTTTACCGCAACCTGTTTTATCAGGAAGATCTTTGTGACCTGTATCTTGTGCTACCTTCTATCTCTTCCTGTGACTAAGAATGCCTAACTTCCTAGGAATGCAGCCCAGCAGGTCCCAGCCTTATTCTACCCAGCCGCTATTCAAGATGGAGTTGCAGTGGTTCAAATACCTCTGACAGTGTCATTGAAGAGATGATTTGACTTAAGTTGGAAAACAGGTCCATAGTATTGGTTAAAGATGTAGGGACAATGCCCGGGTTTGCTTGCCAGCAGGGTGCAGTCAGCCCTACCATCTCATTCCCTGCCTTCCGGGTGGGCAAGTGAGTCCAGCAAGGCCCAATGCCCCCCAAATTTGTGCATCTTCTTGGAAATTTCCACTCTATCACGGGAGACATGTATTTCAAGTTGCACCAGCTATGTTCTGGGCAACTCTTTGGATGCCTTCTTTTATAAAGTGGCATTGAGAAGTTGAGAGGATCCTGAAATAGCAATCTGCAAATTTGGTTCAAATTTTGACTCCGTTGCTAGCTCTATGACCTAAGCATATCACCTAGTGGTGCTAGGTGTCTGCATGGTCAACTCTAAAACCATGAAGGGTTGTTCTGAGGATTCAGTAAAACCATGTAGAGCCCTCCCTTGATATACCTGGGGGATTGGTTTCAGGACCCCTGTCTTCCACCTTCTAGTCCCCACGCACCTCAGATACCAAAATCCAAGGATGCTCAAGTCCCTTATGCTACAGAATGGTGTAGTAGTTGCGTATAACCTATGCATATCCTCCCGTACACTTTCAATTTTATCTTTAGATTGCTTCTAATACCTTACACGATATAAATGCTATGTAAATGGTTGTTATACTATATAGGTTTTTTAATTTGTATTTTTTATTGACTTGTGTTCAATTTTTTTCTCTTTTTTTTGTTTTTTAGATAGAGACTGAGTCTCTATCTGTCTCCCACTGGAGTGCAATGGTGCCACCATAGCTCACTTCCACCTCAAACTCCTGGGCTCAAGTGATCCTTCCTGCCTCAGCTTCCTGAGTTGCTGAGATCACAAGCACAAGTCTCCAACATATTTTTAATCCTTGGTTGGTTGAATCCATGGGTGTAGAACCCACAAATACAAAGAGCCAATTGTATGTAAAAATCTTTTGCACAATGCTTGACACATAGCCAGTCCTTGATAAATGATAGGTGAGTGTTATGAGTCTATTTTGATAATAACACTATAACCCTGGGAGTTCACTACTAAGATATTCTAGTTCATAAAGTCAATAAATAATAATAATAATTATTATTGTTATTTTGAGACAGAGTCTTGCTCTGTTGCCCAGGCTGGAGTGCAGTGGTGCAATCTTGGCTCACTGCAACCTTCACCTCCTGGGTTCAAGTGATTCTTATGCCTCAGTCTCACACTCAATAAATGATTCTTGAATGGGACTCAATCAATGGCTGCAAGCTAACGGACAATCAGTGCCCAGCTTACTTGAAGTCCAGGTAGCGCTGAGTGCCGTTGCAAGAAGAAAACTTAATATTCACCGCATTCCAGAATGCTTACATGGTCATGTGTTTCTAAACACTAAAACTGAGGAAAGACCTTTGGACATTCTGTCTCTGCCTTTCCACTCCCTTTTGCCTGGCTGCCAGCCTACTTAAACATTCTTCTACTTCTCATTGGCTTGTTCCAGTGAAAAAGTTTGTTGAGTAAGCCACTGAAATTTTTAAAGCCATGTTGGAAATACCTAAGTAAGCAAAGCACAGCTTTACAAACAGAAGATATTAAAGAGATAAACTGTGGATTGAAAGAGATAAAAATGTGGTACATGGCCATGCGCAGTGGCTCACGCCTGTAATCCCAGCACTTCGGGAGGCTGAGGCAGGGGGATCACAAGGTCAGGAGTTCAAGACCAGCCTGGCCAACATAGTGAAACCCCATCTCTACTAAAAATACAAAAAAATTAGCCAGGTGTGGTGGTGGGTGCCTGTGATCCCAGCTGCTCGGGAGGCTGAGGCAGGAGAATTGCTCGAACCCGGGAAGCGGAGGTTGCAGTGAGCCAAGATCACGCCATGGCACTCCAGCCTGGGTGACAGATTGAGACTCCATCCCCAAAAAAAAAAAAAAAAAATGTGGTACATATATACCATGGAAATGCAACCATAAGGAACAAGATTACATCCTTTGCAGGGACATGGATGGAGTTGGAAGCCGTTATCCTCAGGAAACTAACACAGGAACAGAAAACCAAACACTGTATGTTCTCACTCATAAGTGGGAGCTGAACAATCAGAACACATGGACTCAGGAGGGGAACGACACACACCAGGGCCTGTCAGGGAGAGGGAGTGGTGGGGGAAGGGACAGCATCAGGACAAGGACAAATAGCTAATGCATGCAGGGATTAATACCTAGGGGATTGGTTGACAGGTGCAGCAAATCAACATGGCATACATTTACCTATGTAACAAACATGCAAGTCCTGCACATGTACCCCGGAACTTAAAATAAAATTTTTAAAAAAAAAAAGAGAGAGAGAGAGTGTGGCCAATGAAAAGTATGTGAGGCATTGCATGGAGCCAGCAGCTCTTTAAGGGATCTTGAGTTTTTCACATGCCACGTAAGCCTTCCAATAGGTACAGCATCCGTTGTCCCTGGAAGTCCCCAAAATGTTCTTCGTGGAATGGGTTAATCCCTTCTCTGCCAAGAATTCTCACTCAGGAGGAGCAAATGTTCATCGAACTGCCTGCCAAATACCATCTCCAGACTCAGTGTCATGATTTCGAGTCCTTGCCACCCTGGTCCCTCTCTCCTGTAGCCGCTGAGCTTCTCCATGTTCCTCTTTCTCTTCCTTTGATGGGAGCACCATGCTGTGTCAATGGGGCTATGGTTCCCATAGGCTCCTATGGCACCCGCGTGAGTCTTGTTAAGACTGTGGCCCGTGTTCCCATCCCAACTTATTTATGTGAACATCCCTTCTCCTGAAACACTTAAAAGCAGGTATTTATTTGTATCACCATTACAATAATACCATTTTATGACTGCCCACCACATTCCAGATTCTGTGTTAAAGGTTTCACATGTATTACCTTGTTGAATCCTCAAACCAGGAATTAGCAAATGCTTTCCACAAAGGGCCTGATAGTAACTCTTTGAGGCTTTGCAGGCCATCTGGCCCCTGTCATAGTCACTCAACTCTGCCACTGAAGCATAAAAATAGCCATAGACAACTTGTAAATAAATGAGGTTGGCTGTGTTCCCATAAAACTTTACACAGAAAAACAGGCAGTAGGGGTGAGCTTGCACACAGGTGACAGTTGGCTGATCCCTGCTGTAAACACCCATGGAAGTAAGCAGGTTGTTAATACCCATTTCACAGATGAGTAAATGAAGCATAGAGAAGAGATTAAGCATCTTTGCAAAGATTGGACAGGTTGTAAGCGGCAACCCAGGGTCTGTGCAATGCCAGGTCCTATGTAAACACTATGTCCTAGCGGTTGCAAACAAAAAAGACATGAGCCTTAGGAAACAGAGAGATGGAGGACAAACACTTTCTCCAGCAGCCTGCCCCTTCCTTATGACCACAGACTTCCCCTTGAGTTCTGCACCAGCAACTCACCTTCCCTTGTGGGCTGAGATCCTGCTCATGGCAGCAGTTGCTTGTAGTGCTCTGATGTGATTGTGAGGCAGGCAGGTTGGCTATTGTTCTCTATTCTGTACTAGAATGCAACTTCAGGAGCTCTCCAGATAAAGACAACAGCTATCTCTTACTTTTCCAGGAACATAAATAAGATTGATTGGTACATGTGTTAATGGCATTACTGATTGAATAATGAAATTATTGAGTGAGTGTGGGTTTCTCCAGCATGTGTGTATATGCCAAATACGTATAATACATTATTATATATTATATAATTATAATTATATATAATATATATTATATGAAATAATATAATTATTATATTATCTGAAATAATATAATTATATATTATCTGAAATAATATAATTATATATGATATGAAATAATATAATTATTGTATATGATATGAAATAATATAATTATTACATATGATATAAAATAATATAATTATTATTATATAGTATATAAAATAATTTAATTATTTATAGTATATAAAATAATTTGATTATTATATAGTATATAAATAATGTAATTATTGTTGTACATTATATAAAATAATATAATTATTATTGTATATTATATTATATAAGGTAATATAATTATATATTATATACATAATATAATTATAGATTATCTATTACATAATGTATTATAGATTATTATAACATATTACATACACTAATATAATGATTATATATTACTATAAAATATGTATTATATATTATCTATTACTAGAATATTATATTTTATCTATTTTTATAATATATCATAAAGTCAATAAATAATTCATTTTTGAGACAGTCTTGCTGTATATACAAGACTATATATACAGCTGTACATGCTGTATATAGAAGACAGTCTTGTATGTATAATATATACTATATTGTATATTATATATATATTATATTATATAGTGCACTAAGTACTGGAAATATACCATGAAACAGTAAAATGACAGATCCTAGTATTAGCCTTGTTGAAATGATCATCTTCACCTATGTCTGATTGATGACTTTTTCACTTAGGTTTCTACAGTTTATCTGGTTCCTGTTTGAATTATTCTGATGGACTCTTGCCACCTGAGATCAATATTATTAACTCCACATTAAGGGTGGAAAAGCTGAGGCTGAGAGTTGCACAGAGTTGCAGAGGGTCACACAGTGATAATGTCGGTGCTTAAGTTGAGTCGTTGGCTGGAGACCTCTGTCTCCTGACCCCCACACCCTTTCCTACCACAACTTGCTGCTCTGCTATTACACAGCCATGCCCTGGGCCATTCTCCCTCACCACTTCCAGCTGGCAGCATCTTTGTCTGAACTTTATTTAACCTGGCTCCTTTCCAGGCCCTCTGGCAGCTGTCCCAGTTCTCCTTTGCTATCTGCCCAGCATCTCCCAGGTTCATTTCTTAAGCTCTTATCCTTCTTTGACAGCCAAATGCCCTCTATTTTATTTTCTCCCTTGGGCACACTCGTAGGATGGAGAAAAGCCGAGAGATTGTTCACTTTCTTAACAGGAGCTGCTTTCAATTCAGCCACAGCTGCTATACCTTTCAGAAGTGAGATGGATCCCAAGACAGATGGCTCAGCAGTGACTATTTTAAGCCCCAGAGTCACAAGAACAGATTCAAAATAACTCAGTCCAGCAGGGGTCAAAAGCAGAGCAGAGCTTGCTGGCTTTAAAGAAAGCATGACCCTAGGTCTTTGAAGTCACTGAGTTAAGTCAGCACTGACGTTTTCTAGTTAATAAGACTTTTTCAGCACAGTTTTCTGTGCTGATGTTTCAGGACAGATTGCCCTATGTTCTGAAAAAAATCTTCCTCTGATACTTCAAAGCTCTTCTTTGAATATGTATTACTGCTCTCAAGATTTGTACCAGGGGACATTCTGCTTACCCTTATGCATCAATCAGCAAATTGCAACAATAACGCCGTGTAAGAAAATATCTCATAATTCAGTGACTTTCAGCAACAATCACTTATTCTTTTTCACATGCCTGGACTTGGCTTGGGGTCAGCTGATCTGGACTCAGCCTGGCTGATCTCGGCTCCAAGTTGTAGATTTGCTTCTGTTGCCTTACTTAGCTGTCATCCTCCTTGGATCAGCTACAGGCTATTCCGAACATGTTTCCGTGGCCATAGTGGAAATGCAAGAGGGAAAGTTCAACTACACATGTATGTTTCCAGCTCTTGTTTGCATATGTCTGCTAATAGCACATAGACCAAAGCAATTTACATGGTCATGCCCTCTATCGATGGGGCAGGACAGATACTCTACTCGAAGTGGAGCGGGGAGGAACTGAAAAATCACGTGCCGAAGGTTGAGGCTAGGAGAGGAGTGAATCATGAGAACAGCAACGCTATTCATCATGCCTGGGTGGCAGAGCACCTGCAGAAGAAGGCTATCTAGAGGGCAACAGAGAAATCAGGTGATTATTTTCCCTTCTAGCAGTTGTGGCTACTCATTACCATTTCCTCTCCAGGGAGGAGTCAAGGCCACAGAAGATGGTTTGACATCTCCCTTTGGAATGACCTTAAGCTATCTCTGCACTCTTTTATAAAGACCGCTTTCTTGCCTTCAGTCCACTGAGTGGGCTGCCCATTGCTGTTGAATTCTTAAAACTGGCTTCTCGGAGGTATTTAAGAGATTTCAGGAGTGCGGAGACACACATTGAATGGACGAGTATAGGGTCATTTAAAGGAACCCCTTTCTTACCGTAGCTCCATCCCTGTGTAAAAGAGCTCCTTCAGTTTCAACAAGACTATTATAGATCCATACTGGGGGCTGTTTACCTGGCGCAGTAAGACCACGTATCCACACTGAGGCTTTGCAGCCATAGAAAAAAATGTAGATATTTGCAGAGTGCCCAGCAAGCAGGACCAGGTGGCTAATGCTTAAATCCTGACCTCTCCACTGAGAACTTGCAGATAAGGGATTTTAAAGGCAGGGGTAAATTTCAGGAAAACAGAAGTTACAGGCAAAATCATAACTCAATCCATGGAGTTTACACATCAGTTTTGGCTTAAAGGGGCAGGATGTCTTAAAGCAGAGGCCCATAGATCACAGCGGGAGTCAAAGATTTTCTGATCTGCCATTGGTTCTGGAGGCCAAGCTTTGTCTATGGATTTGGGATGAGGAGAGAAGAATGTTAGCTCTGGCTCATGGGTGTGACTTCTTCCAGGTCTTACAGGAAGAAATGTAGAACCAAGAGCAGGGGCCAGATTTCAGTCCTCAGTTTCCCCTTATCTGAGGTCTATGTGCCAGTGGACTCATTTGGTGGGGGGCTGGATTTCTGAAAAACAATTCAGGGATATGTGTGAAGATGTTATATTTAGTTTCTATAGGGAACATCTCATGACTCTAAAGGCCTGAAACTTGCCCGGCTATTGTTTTAAGCTACTATTACCCTCTTGCTTATCAACTTAAACTGACCAGCTGTGATCAACAGCATAATGGTTCCCCAATGATGTCCACACCCTAGACCTCAGAACCTGTGAATATGTTAGATTGCATGGCAAAAACGGAATTAAAGCTTCTAATGTGTTGACCTTGAGATAAGGAGGTCCTACTGGATTATCTGGATGGACTCAGCTGTTAAAAAGGTAAGGGTTTTTGACCAGGTGTGGTGGCTCACGCCTGTAATCCCAGCACTTTGGGAGGCTGAGGTGGGTGGATCACAAGGTCAGGAGATCAAGGCTAACATGGTGAAACCTCGTCTGTACTAAAAATACAAAAAATTAGCCAGGCGTGGTGGCACGTGCCTGTCCCAACGGAGAATTGCTTGAACCCAGAAGGTGGAGGTTGCAGTGAGCTGAGACCATGCCATTGCACTCCAGCCTGGTTACAGAGCAACTCTGTCTCAAAAAAAAAAAAAAAAAAAAAAAAAAAAAAAAAGATAAGGGTGGGTTTTTTTTCCCCCATGGGGCAGAGGGAGGCAGAAGAACCAGTATCAGAATAAAAGACACAAAATAAACCTAGGCGTCCATCAGCAGTGGATTAGATTTTTAAAAATGTGGTACATATACACTTGGAATACTATGCAGGCATAAAAAGAATGATATCCTTTGCAGCAACACAGATGCAGCTGGAGGCCATTATCTTTTTTTTTTTTTTTTTTTTTTGAGACAGAGTCTTGCTCTGTCACCCAGGCTAGAGTGCAGTGGTGTGGTCTCGGCTCACTGCAACCTCCACCTCCCTGGTTCAAGCAATTCTTCTGCCTCAGCCTCCCGAGTAGCTGGGACTGCAGGTGTGTGCCACCACACCTGGCTAATTTTTGTATTTTTAGTAGAGATGGGGTTTCACCACATTGGCCAAGCTGGTCTCAAACTCCTGACCTTGTGATCCACTCACCTCAGCCTCCCAAAGTGCTGGGATTACAGGTATGAGCTACCGCACCTGACCCAGGGAACCATTATCTTAAGCAAATTAACTCAGAAACAGAAAACCAAATACTGCAGGTTCTCACTTATAAATGGAAGGTAAGCATTGAGTACACACAGACATAAAAATGGGAATGATAGACACTGGGGACTACAAGAAGGGAGAGGAAGGGAGGGGGCAAAGTTTTAAAAAGCATCTATTAGGGGCCGGGCATGTGGCTCACACCTGTAATCCCAGCACTTTGGGAGGCCAAGGCAGGCGGGTCATGAGGTCAGGAGATTGAGACCATCCTGGCTAGCACGGTGAAACTCCATCTTTACTAAAAATACAAAAAATTAGCCAGGCGTGGTGGTGGGTGCCTGCAGTCCCAGCTACTCAGGAGGCTGAGGCAGGAGAATGGCATGAACCTGGGAGGTGGAGGTTGCAGTGAGCTGAGATCACACCACTGCACTTCAGCCTGGGTGACAGAGTGACACCCCATCTCAAAAAAATAAAATAAAATAAAAAGTACCTATTGGGGCCAGGCATGGTGGCTCATGCCTGTAATCTCAGCACTTTGGGAAGCTGAGGTGGGCAGATCACTTGAGGTCAGGAGTTGGAGACCAGCCTGGCCAACATGGCAAAACTCCATCTCTACTAGTAATACAAAAATCAGCTGGGTGTGGTGGTGCGCACCTGTAATCCCACCTACTCAAGAGGCTCAGGCACGAGAATCACTTGAACCCAGGAGGCAGAGGTTACAGTGAGCCGAGATGGTGCCACTGTACTCCAGCCTGGGCAGCAGAGTGAAACTGTGTCTCAAAAATGAAATAAAATAAAATAAATAAAAAGTACCTATTGGGTGCTATGCTCACTTCCTGGGTGATGGGTTTAACTGTACTCCAAACTTCAGCATCATGCAATATACCCTTGTAATAAATCTGCACATGTACCCTTGAATCTAAAATAAAAGTGGAAAAAAAAATCTGGAAAGAAACCTTAACCATCTATTCTCTCTGAGGGAGACTTCATCTATGTAACAAGACCACCTTTGCTAGCCAGGCCTCTTCATTTCTCTCTTTCTCATACCTGTCTTGCCACTAAACCTGATTTTTCAACATAACCTGCTTCTGGCTTCACTGGTTCTGCATTCTTTCAAATAGAAGCTTCTGTTTCTTACTGTTGGATTGAGTGTTCATTCTGAAGGCTCTGTATATACACATTGAATGAACTTGTATTCCTTTCTCCTATTAACCAGCCTATTTCACGCCAGTGAAATTTCAGCAAACATTTAGGGAGATGAGAACCTGTAGCCTCCATGGGGATCATCAGTCAAGGAATGTGGAGACCTCCAGAAATTGCAAAAGGCTAGAAAATGTACTTTCCCTGAGAACCCTCAGAGATGACAACCCCTGCTGACACCTCAGTTTTAGTCTTTTGGATTTTTGACCTCCAGAACTGTAAGATAATTCTGCATTGCTTTAAGCCGTTAAGATTTTCTTATGGCTTTAATTTGTTATAGCAGCAATGGAAAACTAATACATCGATGTACCAGTCAGGATTTTTTTTTTTTTTTTAAATCTTTAAAACCAAGGGAGTTGAGCTGCATAGCTCCAATGATTGTTTCAATTCTAATTTCCTGTCTTTAGAAAAAATCTTCAGTTTTCTAAACTCTCTAGGAAGCAAATGGGGTAATGACGGGACAGTGGAGTCAAGCTGACCTTGGATGATCTGGGGACCCTCAGCTCCATCTGAGCCTGCTTGCTCACTGGCGGATCATCCATCCTCTTCCCACAAGGCTCCAGTGAGCAATAATGAGTCAATCATAGTTCAACATGCTGTGTGTCTTCTTCCATCTTTCTGTCTTCCTTTCTTTAATGAATATAGGGGAAGGTTGGCAGCATGGAAAGTATGGAATACGGTGAACAGTGAAGAGACCAGCCTAACATGAACTAAAGCAACAATGCTGGGTGTGTTTGTCGGTTTTGTTTGTTTACTGTTCTATCTTAGTCAAGTAAAGGGAAATAAAAATCTCAGGGTCCCGCAAACTACTTAAGCAAAAGGGAAGGTCATTGCAACACCCTCTTCCAGATGAATACCTGTCACTAACATTATGCATCAGCCAGGTTGCCCATGGAGAGGTAAAAGACCTAAGGCATCTGGGAAGGACAGCCTCCATGTCATTCATAAGCAAATTCTTTCTCTTTCTTTCTTTCTTTCTTTCTTTCTTTCTTTCTTTCTTTCTTTCTTTCTTTCTTTCTTTCTTTCTTTCTTTCTTTCTTTCTTTCTTTCTTTCCCTTCTTTCTTTCTTTCTTTTCTTTCTTTCTTTCTTTCTCTTTCTTTCTTTCTTTCTTTCTTTCTTTCTTTCTTTCTTTCTTTCTTTCTTTCTTTCTTTCTTTCTTTCTTTCTTTCTTTCTTTCTTTCTTTCTTTCTCTCTCTCTCTCTCTCTCTCTCTTCCTTCCTTCCTTCCTTCCTTCCTTCCTTCCTTCCTTCCTTCCTTCCTTCCTTCCTTCCTTCCTTCCTTCTTTCCTTCTTTTTGGAGTCTTGCTCTGTCACCCAGGCTGGAGTGTGGTGGCACCATCTCAGCTCACTGCAAGCTCCGTCTCCCAGGTTCAACTGACTCTCCTGCCTCAGCCTCCCGGGTAGCTGGGATTACAGGCATGTGCTACCATGCCTGGCTAATTTTTTGTATTTTTAATAGAGACGGAGTTTCACCATGTTAGCCAGGATGGTCTCGATCTCCTGACCTCATGATCCACATGCCTAGGCCTCCCAAAGTGCTGGGATTATAGGCGTGAGCGACCGTGCCCAGCCTGTAAGCAAATTCTTTGCTGGCCTCCCATAAACAAGGACATACCAACTGTAACTTTAGATCTGCAACCTAATTCTAGCTCCTAAAACTCCACACTGATAATGTTGATTACAAGCTCATCTTCCCAGGTGCAGAACAAAGTTGATTCCTTCCTTCCATCTACCCGGAGAGGTCTGCATAACTGACTCTTCCTTTATTCCCCTTTTTCTCTCTGGACATTCACATTATCTTATGTAAAATGTAGATTCACTAGACAGTAACTAAATTCTCTCAGGAACGTAGCTATCCGCTGCCTGCCTGCCTCTCTTCCATCCCCTGTTCTTTAAGGAAATCTATAAATACCAACCTCCTGTCTGGGCGTGCTGGTTCATACCCGTTATCCCAGCACTTTGGGAGGCTGAGGCGGGTGGATCCCTTGAGGTCAGGGGTTCAAGACCAGCCTGGCCAACATGGTGAAACCCTGTCTATACTAAAAATACAAAAATTAGCTGGGCATGGTGGCAGGCACCCATAATCCCAGCTACTCAGGAGGCTGAGGCACAAGACTTGCTTGAACCCGGGAGAAGGAGGTTGCAGTGAGCTGAGATCGCCACCGCACTCCGGCTTGGGCAATAGAGTGAGACTCAGTCTCGAGAAAAAAAAAAAGATTACTAACCTCCCTACCGAAAACCTTTTCTGAAGAACAGCCACAGATGTATCTGTGGCTCATGTTTTTCTCGGACGTGCCCTGAAGTGGCTTGATAAACCTTAATGATCAAGGCAGGGTGTGGTGGCTCATGCCTATAATCCCAGCACTTTGGGAAGCCTAGGCAGATGGATCACTTGAGGTCAGGAGTTTGAGACCAGCCTGGTCAACATGGTGAAACCCCGTCTATACTAAAAATACAAAAATTAGCCAGGTATAGTGGTGTGCACCTGTAATCCCAGTCACTCAGGAGGCTAAGGCATGACAATCACTTGAACCTAGGAGGAGGAGGTTGTAGTGAGCCAAGATTGCACCACTGCCCTCCAGCCTGGATGACAGAATGAGACTCTGTCTTAAATAAAAAATAAATAAAACAAAAAAAACCACTCCCCCAAAAAACCTTGATGATGGAGACTTATGCCTCACTCACTCATTTTGGTTGTCAGCCATATTCACTGTCTGTTTCCCTTTCTGTGCTCCTCAACAGTGACGTTTCAGGGACATTTTTCAAGAACAAAGATGATCGTGTCATGCTGCCATGGGCCAGGCTGTCAAGGCTATCTCCTCCTCCACCTTGACCAGCAGTTTCGTCTTCAGAAAATGCTCCAACTACAGCCAGAAGAACAATGAGAACCCTTGAGGCTGCACTGGTTCAGAAAAGAGGCTGAGGGTCTTCCCTTGAACTAAAATTTTATAAAGTTGATTAAGAAGAGAAAAATAAAATTGAGCTAGGCGTGCAGTACAATCAGTAGTCCTTGTTAAGACAGCTTGCCCTTGGTTACACTTCCTTTAGCTGAATGCTATTTATCCCAAGACTCTTTATTTGTTCTATAGATAAAATCAAAGACATTATGAGATGATAAACTCTCTGTTTGAGTTTCTCCTTTAGGTTCTGCATACCAACAAATCTACCCTACACTACTGATACCAGCTGGTCTGCAGGCCCCACAAGAAACTGACTCATGGAAGAATGCGTTTTCCACATCCTGATAATTTCATCCCCCTTATCTCAACCAATCAACAATCCCAATTTTCCAGCTCCTTACCTTCCATGATTTCCTTAAACACTGAAGCCCAGTGAAATGGATTTGAGGCTCAAGAATTCCTCCCACTTCCTCATTTGGCAGGCTTGTAATTATTAAACTCTTTCTCTGCTGCAAACCCTGCTGTCTTGGTGTGTTGGCATGTTGCTGTGCAGTAGGCATACCCATCTGGCAGTCCTGTAACAACCTCAGAACCACTGACAAATACACAATGGAGTCATATTGTAAGACACCTGCACAGGTTCTGGATAGAAAAATCTAAGGAAGGGAGGAAATTAGGGTTGAAGAGAAGGCAGCTTGGAAGGTTATGAGACTTTGGTGTGACCTCACCCAGAGGCAAATAACCAAATTATAAGAAGGTTCAATTTAATGAATTATTGAGAAATAGTCTCTGCGGTTACACATTTTTCTGCTTAAGTGCAATTCATTTTCAATCCAAAACTAATTTATATCTTTCATAGGTACTTTACAATATTTAAAGTGATTCTGTGCTTTTGTTTCACAGATAATAAAACCTTATATTTTGGTCTAGCACAGTGGCTCATGCCTGTAATCCCAGCACTTTGGGAGGCTGAGGTGGGAGGATCGCTTGAGCCCAGGAGTTTGAGACCAGCCTGGACAATACAGCAATATCCCATTTCTAAAATAATAACAATTAAAAAAAATAGCCTAGGGTGGTGGGATGCACCTGTAGTCTAAGTTACTCAGGAGACTGAGGTGGGAGGATTGTTTTAGCTCAAGGGGAAAAGGCTGCAGTGAGCTATGATCACATCACTGCACTCCAGCCTGTGGTACAGAGCAACATTGTCTCAAAACAAAAAGAAAAATAAACACAAAAAACGCTTATACTTTATATTAGAGATCAGGTTTAACATACAAATACTGCAAATACCTCTGAAAAGGTAGCACAGTTAGGTAAGCCCATGAAGGCATAAATACCTGGTATGTTGTTCTTGCCAAGGGCTGAAAACTCAGGCAAAAGCAGACACACAGGGTTTCTCAAAATCAGGCAGTGTTGACCTGAGGAGAATAAACAAAAAATAGGATGCAGAAAGAGAAAGCTGGGGGTATTAAAGTCAAATTTTACTGACTTCCTTGTTGGATTTCTTCAACCAGGTCATAAACACTTCTCCAGAGGGGAAATCAGGGAAGCACTTCTCTGGAAAATGTTTGCAAGGAGAAAATAATCCCTTTTGTTATATGTGAGTCATTCTTGTCTAGGTGTTAATGCTTTGGTTTCCTACATGGTTATCCCATAAAAGCCTGCAGGGAGGGTAAGTGCGTGTGGTCTCAAGTAGGAGGAACATTTTCCTTTTAGACATCAAAGGGGAAACACAGCTTCAGACCCATAGTCTAAGGGGAGGTTCCAGGTATGCAAAAAAAAGGTTTTCTTTACTTTTTTTTTTTTTTTTAAAGAGACAGGATCTTGCTCTGTCCCCCAGGCTGGCATGCAATGGCACTATCATAGCTCACTGCTGCCTTGAACTCCCGGGCTCAAGCGATCCTCCCACCTCAACCTCCCAAGTAGCTGAGACTACAAGTGACCAACACCACACATGGTTAATTTTTGTATGTTTATTTTTGTAGAGATGGGGTCTCACTATCTTGCTCAGGCTGGTCTCAAGCTGCTGGCCTCATGTAATTCCCCTGCCTCTGCTTCCCAAAGCACTGTGATTATAGATGGTGAAGTCCTAAAAGGGTCCCCGCCATCTGGAGGCAGAAAGGGAAGCAGCAGAGGACCCTGATAGGGGACTTAGTGGCCCTCTCTACTTTAACATGAGTGTGCAAAATTACTCAGATTCATGACATTTTCTGTGTTCATATTTCTAGCACCAAATCTCTATTAAAAGATGTATACTTTTAAACTCTCCACTTGCCTTTATTCAATAACACTGAGTTGCCTAATCCCTTTCTCTCCTGGTCTAGGTAAGTATCAGAAACAGAAGCTCAGGTTGGATCTGGTTCCTGCTCATTAGCAACTCTTGGCTACACCTACACAGTATGAAAACATTAGCCCCAGCAAACCTTGTATGGTAGATAACAAAATTTACTACAATATAGTACAGCTTCTGCCATCAAGGAACTGGGTCTACTTCTCCAGTCTTTGAATCAGGTTAGCCTTTTGATTTACTTAGTTTTTTTGTTTGTTTGCTTGTTTTTGTTTGTTGTTTCTTTGTTTTTGAGACAGTCTCACTGTCTCCCAGGCTGGAGTGCAGTGGTGCCATCTTGGCTCACTGCAATCTCCACCTCTCAGTTTCAAGTGATTCTCCAGCCTCAGCCTCCTGAGTAGCTGGGATTACAGACGTGAGCCATCACATCTGGCTAACTTTTTTGTATTTTTAGTAGAGATGGGGTTTCACCATGTCGGCCAAGCTGGTCTTGAATTTCTGACCTCAGGTGATCCACCCTCCTTGGCCTCCCAATGTGCTGGGATTACAGACATGAGCCACCACGCCCAGCCTTTGATTTACTTAGAATGTGGTGGAAATGACCCTGTTTTTTGTTTGTTTGTCTTTTAATGGAGACAGGGTCTTGCTCTGTCACCTAGGTTGCAGTGCAGTGGTGCAATCACAGCTCACTGCAGCCTCCACCTCTTGAGCTCAAGCAACCTTCCCACTTCAGCCTCCTAAGTAGCTAGGACTACAGGTATGCACCACCATGCCTAGCTACTTAAACTTTTTTTTTTTGTAGAGATGGGTATCACTGTATCACTACGTTGCCCAGGCCTGCCTTGAACTCCTGGCCTTAACCCATTCTCCTGTCTCAGCCTCCCAAAGTGCTGGGATTACAGGCATGAGCCATAGTGCCTAGCAGCCCCTGTTTATGTTTCATTCCTAGGCCTGAAGAGCGCTTGCAGCTTACAAATCCTGCAATCACCAACTTGTGAACCAGCCTGGGCTAGCCTTCTGGATGGTGAGGATGTATGGCCCAGTTATCCTGTTCTCTTAGCCAATACCTAGTTATTTCAGCGAAGCCGTGATCGTCTGCTGACCATAAACATTTGAATGAGACCACAACAACAGAGGAAGCATCCAGCTCATCCCAACCCCAATTGCCCACCTATATAAGCGATGAATGGCAGAGTTTTTAATCTACAAAATGAGGCTAGTTATTAGGCAGCAAAAGCTAACTGATACACCTTGAGCAAATGATGAAAGAGAGAATCTTGAAAACACTGAGGTTCCACTTATGATGACATTGTGAAGAATAATCATTTATTGATTGAAGTCCTACCTAGAGACTTGATTATGACTGTCTGTAGCAGGGGGAAAAAGAGTGCAGCTCAGGATAAAAAAGAAGAGGCTTTGAAATTCAAATTAGCTTTTTTTTTTTTTTTTTTTTTTTTTTGAGATGGAGTTTCACTCTTATTGCCCAGGCTGGAGTGCAGTGACGCGATCTCGGCTCACACAACCTCTGCCTCCCGGGTTCAAGGGATTCTCCTGCCTCAGCCTCCCAAGTAGCTGGGATTACAGGTGCCTGCTGCCATGCCTGACTAATTTTTTTGTATTTTTGGTAGAGACGGGGTTTCACCATGTTGGCCAGTCTAGTCTCGAACTCCTGACCTCAGGTGATCCGCCTGCCTCAGCCTCCCAAAGTGCTGGGATTACAGGCGTGAGCCACTGTGCCCGGCCTCAGATTCACTTTCTTTTACTGATGGACACTAATGACTTTGTGACTTCTATAACTTGCTCTTTTTTTTTTTTTTTTCATTAGAGCAGTAGCTGAGATGATTCAAAAATCAGCATGGCCTCAAGTGATGACTTTACTAATTGTTTCCTGCTGGAAGGGATTTGGCCTTAAAATATACAGGCTAAATATCCCAATTCTCTCATCATAAGAAAATGCCCCCCACCCATCCTGACCCAGTGCTTTCCATGGAATGTGTTCGCTCCTGCCCTCAGCGCAGTGGGGATGATTGGCTGACAAACCAGGGGAGAAATGTTCTCAAAACCAGACCCCGGCTCTCCATTTCTTTATGCAGTTTCTTGTGTCATCGCTTCTTTTTGGAAACAGAGCTCCCACTGACATCAAAAAGAATCTTTCTCAAAGTGCCTGGAAACCAGAGGGCGGGCAGCGTGGTTCCCCCAGCAGCAGAGATTCAACCCCTGATGCATTCACTGGAGATCAAATTGGATTAAATGCCCCCTTCTAAGCAAGCCTGCAGAATTGCCCAACACAAGGTCTTTCATGCGTTAGACCTCGAATGAAGGGCAAGCCTCAAAGCCTGGCCTAGTTCTAAATTTAGATAAGTAATTTTACCCAAGAATGTAACCGTGTAGTGACTATTTCTGCTTTTCCTCCTCTTTGAATGCCCGAGCAGGGAGGATAAGGTCTACATTGATGTCTTGACAATTTTGAGGAGGTGTCACGTGGCTATTTCTCGGTGAAAAGAGCAAAAGTAATAGGAGACCAGCTTAAAATGTCAAGTCACATTATTGGCAGACACCTGAGGTGATCTTTGCAGCTTTCCTCCGCTCTTAATTCAAGCAACATTACATGTGCTATGACAACAGTGAACAGTCTGGAACAGACTGTGTGATCTCCGGGAGCTGGCTGCTCTGGGGACAGCCTCAATGCTTCTTCTTGTATTTTCTCCTCCTTAAAGGGGAGCTTGTTCTTTGGGGGTCAGTTTATACACTCTAAGGGCTATGGCAGTGGAGACGGGGTGCAAGGCTGAGAATCTGCTTATGACTGATTTTAAATTGAATTAATATATGAATATTTCATAGACACACACACACACACACACACACTAAGGATGCATGTCCAATTAAATATCTGGTGTCTCTGCTTTGTAATCAAATTATCTCAACTCATCCTGACTATCTGATGTGGAAAAGAAGTTGTTGGCTGAGGGCAATGGCACATGTCTGTCATCCCAGCATTTTTGGGAGGCCAAGGTGGGAGGATCACTTGAGCCAGGAGTTTGAGGCTAGCCTGGGCAACTTAGTAAGACCTCCATCTCCCCAAAAGTGAAAAAAAGAGTTAGTCCTGGCATGGTGGTGCAAGCCTATAGTCTTATCTACCTGGGAGGCTGAGGTGGGAGGATCACTTGAATCCAGGAGTTTGAGGTTGTGGTGAGCTAGGATTGTGCCACTGCACTCCAGCCTGGGTGACAGAGGGAGGCCCTGTCTCAAAATAAATAAATAAATAAATACATAAAAATAAAGAAGAAAGCAAGTGAGAGAGAGGGAGAAGGAGAAGGATAGAGGGAGGGAAGGAGGGAGGGAGGGAAGGAGGAAGAGAGAGAGAGAAAGAAGGAAAGAAAGGAAGGAAGGAAGAAAGAAAGAAAAGTCCAACTGGCAATTCTATATATATTCATTAACAGAAAAGTAAGACAAAAGTAATGATTAGGCTATAAATTCAGTGTGTTTAGGACTCAGGGGGAAGATGAAAGAGTCTGTTTATCCTGCTCTGGAATTAAAAGCTCTCCTAAAAGGGCAAAGAAATGGCCAAGCCAAGGAATTAAATGGCTGCTTTAGGAGAAGCTGGTGTTTCTTTCCTTCTTTCTTTCTTTTTGAGACAGGATCTCACTCTGTTGCCCAGGCTGGAGTGCAGTGGTGTGGTCATGGCTCACTGCAGCCTCAACCTCCCAGGCTCAAGTGATCCTCCCACCTCAGCCTCCTGAGTAGCAGGGACCATAGGCACACACCACCATGGTCAGCTAATTTTGTTTAGCTTTTGTAGAGACAAGGTCATATTATATTGCCCTGGCTGGGCTCGAACTCCTGGTTTCAAGTGATCCTCCTGCCTCAGGCTCCCAAAGTACTGGGATTACAGATGTGAGCCACCGTGCCTAGCCAAAACTCTTGTTTCTGCCATGGTTATCAGTGTAACCACTGGAGATGCAGATGTCTAAATGAAGATTTTTCAGAACCATCCGCACACTCTAGAGGCAAATCTTGGACTTACCTGTCTCCCTTATAACCTGAAGAGCGAGGCGCGGGGTTTTGATTGAATTGCCTAGTAATTCTGTCGTGAACTGCACTGTTTTTTTTCTCCCTTGAACACATTACTGATGGTAACAAGGGAGTTATTTTCAATCAAGGCAAGCTACAACGAAAAAGATTTCTCCTAACATTGTGATCCCTTCCTCTGAAATCCATTTCAGATTGGCGGATAAAATGTGATTATATTTACACTTCCCTGACACAATTCAGGCAGCAAAATAACAGCCTGTCGGAGACATTTTTCTTCTTCATATTTAGATCTGTCAGTGTAGAGCTCAGGGAACAGGGAGGGGTGGTGGAGGCAGCTGGGGCTGCTGATACGCTTTTGTTGGCTCACAAATAGAGATGTTCTGCGTACTGTACAGCTCACCATCTCCTTCTCATCTCAGAGTTCCTTGAATGCCGTCTTGAATGGTTTTCAGAGTGATGATACAGTATGCTAATCAATAGTGCTCTATGCAAATCGAATTTCTCATTTTTGTCTTGACACAGCCCATACATTATTTCAGCATGATCCTTTAATTGCTTCATACTCATTAGGGAATGTACAATATATAACTCGTTAGTATCTGTGGAAGTCACAGTTGCGATTTGTGTTAAAAATCCAGATTGCAAGGCGAACATGGTGGATGGGGCAGGGTTGAGGCAACACAGGATGGCAGAGGGAGAGCCCAGGATGGAGTGAGGAATTCTGGTTCCAGTTTTCAGCCCATAAGGGATTCACCAAATCTGAATGTAGGCAACTCATCCAACTTCTCTGTGCCTAGGAGTCCTCATTTATTAAATGAGTGGGTTGGTTCAGGGACCATCAAGTTTCTATGTGTGTGTGATAGCTCTGCCTGTACTCCTCAGGGAGATAATATCAAACTTCTATTCAAGTTTCTATGTACAATTCCAAGTTCCACTCTCAGTAAAGAATGTACTGTACATTCTATTTCAACGAGACTAGAAAAATCATAAGAATCTCATATACATCACCTTGAAATCTTCCTAAGCAATCAGTGTTTCTAACCAAATGTAACACTGGACCCCAGAAAAGAAGAGGACACTACTCCTTAACAGGTCTTCTCTGAGCTCTTGATATACGGTGAATGTGGTGGTCCAGGAATAAAAGATGTGTTATCCCAGTTGCTGGGATGCTACCAACAGACACTCTCTTTGGGAACTACCTTAGCAGCAGAGAGACACCTCACCCCAGGCCTCACCCAATTCCTGGAACAGCCTACATCCCATGACTGACGGATGTCAGAATGTAAAGGTTAGGTCCTCTCACGCTAATTTGGGCTAGCAGTAGAGGGTAATTCCGTCTCGAGAATTCCCCAAAGGGTTGGCCAAAGCTTCTGTTGAGACTTCAACATGGCTCAACTTCTCCCTCTGCTCAACATTGCTTCTTTCTCCTCCTTTCCACTGGTCTTGGTCACACTGAAGCGGTGTTGTTGTGTGGGGTAAATACCCGAGGTTCATTGCCTCACACCAAGGAAATTGGGGATGCAGACACACAAGAAGTGAGTTTAAGAGCAGAGGTTTAATAGGCAAAAGAAAAAGAAAAAAGAATAGCTCTCTCTCCTGTGAGAGAGAGGGGCGCCTGAGTTGGACTTCCGGTTTTGTGGCGAAGTTTGTAGGATTTTATAGTTAGACTTGAGGAGGTGGTGTCTGATTCACATAGGGCCCAAAGATTGGTTGGATCAGGTGTGACGTTTACATAGTGAGCAAAGAAGCTGGCCACCCCACCCTAATATTATATTATGCAAATGGCTTCTCTACCTGGCTGGCCATGTTGCCTGCTCCTTATTGTACACATAGTTGGCAAAGAAAAGGGAAGACAGAGCCGCCATTTTGAATATACCTAGTTCCCGGGTAGCCCCTTTCCTATTGGCATAACTGCTGGGATTCACCCTTGCTAGCTTCTAGCTTGCCTTTCTATGTCTGCAGCTCAATTTTACAGGCTGCTCTTTTTAGAAAAGAAAATGATTTTGAGGGTGCTTTTCATGAAAAGGGAAACCTTACCAAGGCCTTCCTTACCCTCACTATCTGCCTAAATAATTTCTTCTTAGCTCCTATATCAACAAGAGCATTTCCTAGTCAACTTCTTACATGTTTATCTCCATCTCAGTGTTTTCTTCCCAGGGAGCCCCACCAGCACCATAACAGAAAGTGTTTCCTCTAGGAAAGGAAGTTTAAATGCCTTTCATTCAGCCATACAGTGTGGACCCCAGATCTGAGTTCAGTACTAAACCTTTGAAAAACAGGAGATAGCATAATCAACCTACAGATGTATGGATTAAATCCAAACTACAGATTTAAAAGATAATATATTATTTATATAATCAATAATATATTACTTTAAAATATTACACAAATCCACACTACAGATTTTGCAGATTCTTTCGGAAAACTGAAAGATTTCCCCAAACTGAGACAAACCCAACAATCAGCTGAGACTGAGTATCTTCTATCGCCTGAGACAGGATGGATCCCTCCTTCCAAACTTACCACAGTCCTCTCTATCCTAGAGAGGGTGCAGTGCAAAGCTCCCCAGTGCAAAGCTCAGTGCTGACAGCTACTTTTCATTGTATTTGAAGAATTTGTTTTATCTTGGTAAACTCAGAGGAAAATAAAACATTTTTTATCTTTATTAAAAGTGAGGTTGAGGTTGATTGCATGAAGAAAATGTGTTATTACACACACACACACACACACACACACACACTCACTTACCATGGGATACTGTGCCGCCATAAAAAAGAATGAAATCATATCCTTTGCAACAATATGGCTGTATCTGGAGGCTATTATCCTAAGTAAACTAATTCAGAAACAGAAAATTAAATACTGTATGTTCTCGCTTATAAGTGAGGACTAAATAATGGGTGTACATGAACATAAAGGTGGAAATGATAGACTCTGTGGATTCCAAAATGGGGGAAGAAGAAGAGGGTTAATGGTTGAAAAATTATCTATTGGGTACAATGTTTAAGATTTGGATGATGGATACACTAAAAACCCAATCCCCATCATTACAAATGCAATACCCATGTAACAAACAAGCACATGTAGTCCCTGAATCTAAAATAAATTTATTTATTTTATTTATAATAAATTATTTATTTATTTTATTTATAATACATTATTTATTTATTTTATTTATAATACATTATTTATTTATTTTATTTATAATACATTATTTATTTATTTACTTTTATTTATAAAAGTGAGGTTGAGGTAGGATGGGGTGGTGTGTTTTTAGAAAACACGGGAGAAGATATTTATCTGCAGAAGTAAAAGATACTTCCTTCCATAATAGCAGCAGACTTCATACATTGACATTACCTGTGCAGCTCCTTTGGGGAGTTGAGTTTCAACATCTCTTCTGGCATCTTAAGTCAGTAGACCTTCAGCGTATTTTCTTCTTGTTACATATCTATGTACCTGCTCCAGTAGTAAGAGGAAGGAGAAATAAAGGCAGAGAAGGGAAAGAGAAAGAGGAGAACAAAAAGAAGAAATATGTTCTTATCACCTTTTAAATATACTCTTCATCTTTTCCAGAATCTTCGGAAGTTCTCACTTTCTCATTCCCTCTCCCAAAGTCTTCAATCACTGTAATTGTCCTTTATCAGCATTAATCTGGTCAGGCATTGTGGCTCATGCCTGCAATCCCAGCACTTTGGGAGGTTGAAGCAGGAGGATCACTTGATCCAGGAATTTGAGACCAGCCTGGGCAACATAGTGAGACTCCCTTTCTGATTAAAAAAAAAAAAGAAAGAAAGAAAAATGTTAGCCAGGCATGGTGGAATGTGTCTGTAGTCCTAGCTACTTGGGAGGCTGAGGTGGGAGAATCTCTTGAGCAAGGGAGGTCAAGGCTGTAGTGAGCCATGATTGCACCATCCAGCCTGGATGACAAAGTAAGACCCTGTCTCAAACAAAACAAGACAATAACAACAACAACAACAACAACAAAGCCATCCTTCTACTAAAAGTGCACCAAGAAAAGTTACTACTGAAGAGGATGGTTGGTCAGTTTTAAAACATGGCTGAAAATTCTTAGGTATCCATCTAGTCAAGAGGTGGGCTCTAAGCTCCCTCGCCCTGAATCTTTGACCAATCGGTCAAGGGTCCTCAAACTATGGCTTGGGGGTGAAATCTGGCCAGCACCCTGGTATTTTATGATGTGACCTGAAAATGGTTTTTATATTTTAAAATGGTTCTGTTTTAATCAGTCATGTAAGAACCTGCCTAATACCCTTCTTTTTGCCTCTTGTCTCACAAAACTTAATATTTTTACCACCTGGCCTTTTAAGAAAAAGTTTGCCAACCCTGGGATGGGTTATAGCAGGAGTGATGGTGATGCTATAGGACTTCCAACACTAGGTAGCTTTCTCTGTTTTCAGTGGAATATTTACTCTTGCAGTGGGCCACTAGGTAAGAATCCTGACCACCTTGAGGTGGCCATGTTGTGAGGAAGGCCAAGACACCCAGAGGCTATGCACATGTGTTCTGGTTAATAGTCTCAGCTAACCTCAATCTCCAGTAGTTCAAGCCCCAGTCATTTGAATTTTCCCATCTGGTGCTCTCTATATTATGGAGCAGAGACAAGCCATTCATTCTGGGCCCTGTCTAAACACCTGATCCACAGAAACTTTAAGCATAATAAAATGATGGTTGCTTTATTTCACTAAGTTATAGAGTCATTTACTAGGCAGCAGTAGCTAACTGGAACAAATATCATATAATGTATTGTTGAAGCCAAGACACTTTGAAAGAGAAGTTGTGACTATAGGAGGACAACAGACATTGCTTAGGACTCTTCAGGGCAAACCAGACTGTATGATTTATCTGCCACTGTAACTCAATTTTTTGACCCACTGCATTCATTTTAGCTTTCACCCTATTTTGCTCTCTGCAGTATTTGTAGTCGTCAACCACACAATCTTGAAGCTCCTTCAAACAATGTTTTCTAAGGTATTACTACTTCTTTCTCTTTCTACATTTTTGAGAATTTGCTTTGAATATTTTCCTACTGACATTCTTCCTCAGACCACTGAGGACCCCAGGATCCAGGCTGTGCTCGATTTTCTCAAACAAGGAGAAACCAAGATGGGATTAGCCATGCAAGAGATGAATTGGGGTAACAGCTATGAAGAACAAAGCGGGGAAAGCAGGCATTGTCAGAAAAAACTTTCAGGTCATGCTGCTGGTCTGACATCTATGCTGAAGTAGGAGGAAGGAAGAGGGATTGGATAGAAAGGGGCTTAGACTGCAAGAAAGTTTTGGCCAAGCCAATGAAGAGCCAATCTCGCTCATTAAAAGAGTCCTACATTGGCCAGGTGCAGTGACTCACGCCTATCCCAGCACTGTGGGAGGCGGAGGTGGGCGGGTCACAAGGTCAGGAGATCGAGACCATCCTGGCCAACATGGTGAAACCTCATCTCTACTAAAAATACAAAAATTAGCTGGGCATGGTGGCCTGTGCCTGTAATCTCAGCTACTAGAGAGGCTGAGGCAGGAGAATCCCTTGAACCAGGGAGTCAGAGGTTGTAGTGAGCTGAGATCACGCCTCTGCACTCCAGTCTGGCCACAGATGAGACTCCTCTCAAAAAGCAAAAACAAACAAACAAACAAAAACTAAAAAGTGTCCTACATTGTATAGGAAGGAGCCTGTTCTGCTTCCCCTACTATACCCATTAACTGGATGGGAGCAGCCTGGGTGAAAAGTGACCTCAGAATGAACATGATGATGGACCCAGAAGCTGGTACTGTCAGTCAACTATGCTTCTGGCAGCAGAGATCTAACCAGGGAATTTTCGTGGTGACCACAGTCTACCTGTCCACATATGTATAGGGAACAGCTACACCATGGCCTCTCTTTCTAAAAGAAATTTGGTTTGTGGGACAAGGCACTGCCCCATTGCTACAGTGGGTCTTGCGGTTACAGTTGGTACGCATCTCTCCCTCCTCCATCATTCATTCTCTATACGCCCACCCCACCCTCAGCTTTCAGTTTGGCAGATCATAGTGGCTTGATTGGCGGATGATGGTGGCTTCATTGGCAAGTCATGGTGGCTTCTCTGGTGGTTTGATTCAAACTTGGTTTCTCAGGGAATGAGACACTTGGCAATCATACCCTTCCGAGGCTGGCATTGCTGCATGTGTTCATTCACAGTTACAATGGTGCAGGGAGTCCCAGGAAACACCCAGAAATATCACCTGGATCCCCTTGCATTTGTCCTTGTCCTCATCGGATAAAGTGGTCCTACAACTTCCTGCTGATGACAATCACACTTGCCAAGTTGGTGATTCTTCTTCGCATCTGCTGATTGCTGGACACGAGGAGTCCAAAGTACCTTGTTCACACTAGTAGACAGCAGTTCAGTGAGACTCTTCCTGTGTTCTCTGTTAAGTATGTTCCCTTTAGGGACCAGCCGCCTGAGCCCAGGATTCCAGGAAAAGAAAATACAAAGTCCCCAGTGGGTCAGTGGGAGTGAAGAGAAGCGGGGATAAGTCTATCTCTACCCCTTTGTTTCCAGGCCCATATTTTCTTCCTATTTGGGGCACGGTACCATATAAAGCACTCTAATTTGATGTGTATACTGTATCCTGAAAAATGCCCCCATATCCTTGAAGAGTATTGATTCCAAAATGGTACTTCCCTTGTGCCTTTAGAAGTCTGTTCCCGTACTCTATGAAGCTGTTTCCTTCTGGATGATGTAGCACATCATATTATAATAGTAGGCAATCCACCCATGCCTACATCTTCACTATGATTTGGGGCCCTGGCTGGATGCTATGTGGTGTGGATTTCCATACCTGCGAATCTGGCATTTATAAGCCTCCAGATAGGTGACTGACTGGGGCTTTCTGGGCAAAAGAAAGCAAACAATACTTGACTAGATGTATATTACAGTGAGAATACTCTTGACCCTTTGAGGATGGAAGGGATCCAACATAGTTGACTTAATAACAACAGTCAGTTGATCTCATTGAAGCATAGCACCGTATAGGTAGAAGTATACTAGAGCCAGCTTGCACCAGCTCCCAGTAGTTCCTTGTGCACATCTTTTCACAACTTTGTGTTCACTGACATAATGTTAAGCGCTTAGAGGTTGCTATGGTAAAGTACTTACACCCTAGAAATTGGAAAATACAAGTGAGACTCCTGACTCCGCCCCAACTCTGCCAGAGAACTGGTTGTTAAACATTTACCAGCACATCACTGCTTATAGCTTCAGCTTCTATATACGTTGCAGCATCATTCCTAATCCTTAGCCTAATTGAACAATTTTGGTGACTGAAGTCTAAATTATTGAGGGTATCTGCTTTCAGTTATAATAGCCGTCTTCTATGAGAGGTATGAACTAACAAAAACAACTATAAATTCTTGAATAAATCCAAAACCAAACAAATTTTTAAAAAAACTTCGGGCCGGGTGCGGTGGTTTATGCCTGTAATCCCTGCACTTTGGAATGCCGAGGCGGGCGGATCACCTGAGGTCAGCAGTTCGAGACCAGCATGGCCAATATGGTGAAACTCCATCTCTACTAATAATACAAAAATTAGCTGGGTGTGTTGGTGGGCACCTGTAATCTCAGCTACTCGGGAGGCTGAGGCAGGAGAATCGCTTGAACCTGGGAGGCGGAGGTTGTAGTGAGCTGAGATCGCACCACTGCACTTCAGCCTGGGGGATCGAGTGAGACTCCGTCTCAAAACAAAACCAAACAACTTTGGTAGCATCAGACAACTAATGCAAGCAAGTATTGAAAAGCCAAGTGAGCAGTATTTTCTCTTCCTTAGGGCATTTTCTGAATCCCAACCTGAAGTCTACAGGACTAGCAGGAAGTGACAGCCTAGAACTTTCAGAACTATCATGGGAACTGATGAAAATGAGAGTTCGGGGTTTCTGAGACTTTCACGACTGAGGGGTGAGATCCTGGAGAAAAGGAACTAAAGAGACATTTTATTCCACTCTCCCCCTCATGGACAAAAAACTGACAAACACAGCATAAAATTGTAACTAAGGGAAAAAACATACATATATGCAGCATTTTTAGCAGGCTCATGATGCTAGAAAAACAAAGTTATATTTCAGAAAGAACCAAGAAGTTGATGAAGCACTCATAGCCGCATACCAATTCAGACCCAAGCAGGAGTAAGTATCAACCCAAAACAAACAAGCTCATGTAGAAGCTTAAACCTAGCCTGAAATCATTTCACTTCCTGATTGAATAAAGGCATTTATATCTATTAACCAGAGTAAGTTTAAATCCTCTATAGAAGAATAGAGCATAATGCAGCACCTTACAACTTTTTATGTGAAATGTCTGGCAATGAAAAAATTATCATGCGCTCCAGGAGACCTGAGAAAGTAAATGGTCAAAATCCCAGGAGGAAAACTAAAACTGAAGAAAGAAACAGACCTAAAGGTGATGCAGCTATTAAGGCAAAAACTTTAAAATAACTGTGATTACATGTTTAAGAAAATAAATGACAAGATAGAGAATTTCAACAGAATTTTGGAATCTATAAAAAAAACCAAAGAGAAATTCTAAGACAAAAATAATAGGAATGGTCAAAATTAAAACTCAATAGATGGTTTAACAGTATATTAACATAGCAGAGGAAAGGAGCCACATATTGGAAGAGAGCTTAGTAGAAAAACATACAGACTTAAATACAAAGAAAAAATGCTGAAAATTACAGAAATGAGGCTGTGGGGCATATGAAACTTGGTAAGTGGTTGAACATACTTACGCTTAGATTCCCGGAAGGAGAGAAAAGAGAGTGGGACAAGTAATGTTGGAAGAAATAATGGTTGAAAAATTTCTCAAACTAGTAAAAGACATTAAGCCACCACACACACATTCAAAAAGTTGTCTGGGTTCCTATCAGGACAAAACAAAGGATGCCACATGTAGGCATATCATAATAAAACTCCTGAAAGCTAAAGAAAAACTCAAAAGTAGTCAGAGAAAAAAGACATGTTACTGTCAAAGGTACAAAAAAAAAAAAAAAAAAAAAAAAAAAAGCCTAAGAGCTGTTCTTTCAGTAGAAATTATGGATCAAAAACACAAGGAAATGTGCTTTTTAACACATATTTCTAGGCTGGATATGGTGGCTTGTGCTTGTAATTTTAGCACTTCGGGAGGATGAGGCGGATGAATCACTTGAGGCCAGGAGTTAGAGACCAGCCTGGACAACATGGCGAAATCTCATCTCTCCTAAAATACACAAAAATTAGCCAGGCATGATGATGGAGACTTGTAATCCCAGCTATTCGGGAGGTTGAGGCAGGAGAATCGCTTGAACCCAGGAGGCGGAGGTTGCAGTGAACCCAGATCGTGCCACTGCTCTCCAGCCTGGGTAATAGAGCAAGACTGTCTCAAAAAAAAAAAAAAAAAAAAAAAAAAAAATTGTATTATTATAAAACTGTGCTTATTAGGGCCATTGATATGATTACAAGGCTAGACCAAAAATAGACCAATGGAATGCAATGAAACAAGCCCAGGCATACTGGCCACCTGATCTGGGATGAATGTGCTGCAGCAAAATTCTTGAGATATCATTTCACAAAAGACGGTATCCCAGTGTCCAGTAATTAAGTGAAAATTGCTCAACATCACTGGTTAACAGAAATGTATATTAGAACTATGAGATACCTACTCACATGGTTAAAATTAAGAGGTAAAAACTGGCAATGCTACGCATGGGTGAGAATGTGGAACAACTGGAATTTTCAGTCTGCCAAGGAGAGCATTGTTTGATACAACCGCATTGGAAAATGTGCCACTAGGTATAAGGAAGAGGGAGGGCAAGGAGTGACAGTGAAGATGGCAAGGAGACTCGATCTGGTCCTGCTACTCAGTATTAAGAGCCAAGAGACTACCCCCTCATACACCAAGTACTGGGAGAAGGGAAAACAGCCCTCTCAATCTTTCTCCCCTGCTCAACTTGGAATTTGATAAATCCCAGTAATTAATTAATCTTCCTAAGAAACACCTGATTTCCTGGGAATAACATTTTTCTTTTTTCTTTCTTCTTTTTTTTTTTTTTTTTTTTTTTGAGATGGAATCTTGCTCTGTTGCCCAGGCTGGAGTACAACAAGCGTGATCTCAGCTCACTGCAACCTCCGCCTCCCAGGTTCAAGCGATTCTCCTGCCTCAGCCTCCTGAGTAGATAGGATTATTGGCACACACCACTATGCCCAGCTAGTTTTTGTATTTTTACTATAAATGGGGTTTCACCATGTTGACCTGGCTGGTCTCGAGCTCCTGACTTCAGGTGATCCACTCGCCTTGACCTCGCAAAGTGCTGGGATTACATCACACAGAGTTTTTTGAGAGATCTCTGTAAGTGTAGTGGAATGATAATAGCTCACTGCAGACTTGAACTCCTGGACTCAAGTGATCCTCCTGTCTTGGCCTCCCAAAGAGCTGGGATTGCAGGTGTGAGCCACCAAAACTGGTTATTTTTTTTTCTTGGTAGAGAGGGGGTCTTGCTATGTTGCCCAAGCTGGTCTCAAATTCCTGGCCTCAAGCAATCCTCCTGCTTTGCCCTCTGAAAGCACTGGGATTATAGGTGTGAGCCATCACAACTGGCTAATTTATTTTTGGTTTGTAGAGATGAGGGTCTTGTTATGTTGTTGAGGTTCGTCTCAAACTCCTGGTCTCAATCAATCTTACTGCCTTGGCCTCCGAAAGCACTAGGATTATAGGTGTGACCCACTACACCTGGCAACTCTTTTTATTTTTAGTTTTTTGTAGGGACAGGATCTCACTATGTTGCCCCAGGCCTCAAGCAATCTGCGTACCTCACCCTACTTTCCTTGAGAGCATGAGGCTGAATTTACTTGACATTGAAACAGTGGTTTATTGTAGCCAGTTCTAGTTGCTTTTAAATGCCAGGGTTCTTTTCCTCCATTCTACCTGTAGGCTCAGTTCTGGAACAATGAATGAGGAAACTGTCAGGCTCTCTTTGCTAGGCTACCTTCTGAAATTGGAACAGCCCTTCCTACCTCGTATCAGTCCTAGATGAGGATAAGTAAGGTAATGACTTCCATACTTAATACCCACCATGAGGTCTTTGGCCCTGATTCCTGTTTTTTTCTTTTCACCTGCTAAAATAGAAGCTCACCTCTAAATTCTGGCATGCTGAGCAAAATTCCTAACAATCTTGCTTAGTTTCTTCTAGCACATTTCATAGCCCCAGAATTGGACACTGTTTCTGTTATATCTAGCTATTATTATTATTATTATTATTATTTTATTTTTAGGTGAAGTTTCACTCTTGTTGCCCAGGCTAGAGTAGAGTGACGTGGTCTCGGTTCACTACAACCCCTGACTCCTGGGTTTAAGTGATTCTCCTGCCTCAACCTCCTGAGTAGCTGGGATTACAGGCACCCGCCACCATGCCTGGCTAATTTTAGTATTTTTGATAGAGATGGGGTTTCACCACGTTGGCCAGGCTGGTCTTGATTTCCTGACCTCAGGTGATCCACCTGCCTGGGCCTCCCAAAGTGCTGGGATTGCAGAGTGAGCCACTGCACCTGGCCATATCTAGCTATTATTGATTGTTTTCTAAATAAACACTGAAAGATATTTCTGCACCACAGGTAGGCACTTCTAGAGCAGAAGACGAGGATAATTCCACCTAATATCTTATCAATACACTCAAATTAGATTCATCCACCCCACTCCCCAAATTTGGCCATCCTACATCAGGCTAAATCTCACTATATCCCCAAGATTTTGCGCTCCCTCTGTCCGGTTTAATAGCCTCACTCCATTCTTAGCCTCTTCCTTACAGGGTGCTTCTAGCCTGCGATACAACTCATGGAAAATCTGTGAAAAATTCATCAAGCCAGTTGTTGGAATTCATGTGTGCTTGTCTGGCAAGAAATTTAACATTTCAGAAGCTTTAGGGAAAATTGTGTCAGGACAGAGGATACTTAGGATAATGGATTTACAACATCTCTGTTCAGTGCAGCCTTCCTTCATTACTAGATCTGTAAGTTGTTACTTAAAGATAAATTTTTCAGTTTGATTTAGTTTAAACATTGCCGCTGAGATTCATACACATTCCCAAAGGCCACGGCGCAATCAGTACAACTTAAATAAATTGGGCATGTTTGAATCGATAAATAAATGCATGTGTCTCCACCCACTCAAGCATCATGTGCGTGGAATATACCCTGGGAAAAGTCGTAAGAAAGGCTTCAGAATTACCACCAAGCAGCAGAAAATATACTTCTAGAGAAAATGTAAAGTGGTACACAGGAGCTACTGTGAGATGATGAGTCAGGCTTACATCAAAGATACTGGACAGAATCAGGTGTGGATGGTGGCTCATACCTGTAATCCCAGCACTTTGGGAGGCCAAGGTGGGTGGATAGCTTGAGGCCAGGAGTTCAAGGCCATCCTGGCTAACATAGTAAAACCCTGTCTCTACTAAAAACAAAAAGTAGCTGGGCATAGTGGTGTACGTCTGTAATCCCAACTACTCGGGAGGCTGAGGCAGAAGAATTCCTTGAACCTGGGAGACAGAGGTTGCAGTGAGCCAAAATCGCACTATTGCACTCTAGCCTGGGCAATAGAGTGAGACCCTGTCTCAAAACAAAACAAGCAAATAGGTACAGGACAGGATGTTGTGCTGGGATGACATTGGAATACAATGAACAGGTTAATATTTTTTCTTTTTTTGAGACAGAGTTTTGCTCTTGTTGCCCCGGCTGGAGTGCAATGGCACGATCTCTGCTCACTGCAACCTCCGCCTCCCGGGTTCAAGCGATTCTCCTGCCTCAGCCTCCTGAGTAGCTGGGATGACAGACATACACCAGTACGCCCAGCTAATTTTCTATTTTTAGTAGAGATGGGGTTTCTCCATGTTGGTCAGTCTGGTCTCGAGTTCCCAATCTCAGGTGATCTGCCCACCTCGGCCTCCCAAAGTGCTGAGATTACAGATGTGAGCCACCTCGCCCGGCCTTAGCAGGCTACGTTTTATGAATCATGACTACCAGTCACAGTGGAATTTGCGCACGGTTAATTCCTCTGAAGAATTACAAATTAAGAAAATCATGAAGTCTTCTTTGTGTGTGTGTGTGTGTGTTTGTTTTGTTTTCGCTATAAAGACTGTAGTGCATAGTGGTCATATGTAGCTGGGATGGAAATGGGAGCCACTGTCAGCTCTGTAGCAAGCTGCCTGGGCTCAAATCTTGGTTCTAAAACATAATTGCCATGTGATTTTAGACAAGCTGCTTAACTTTCTCTGCATTGGACTCTTAGCCTGTAAAAACGGGAACAAGTAAATGAGAAGCGTGTTAGGAGCATATGAATATATGCAAGGCATTTAGGACATAATCAACATTTCGTGGCAACCAAATAAACGGTAGCCATTATTGTAATGCAGAGATCCCCAGATGTTTATTTTTGGAGATGCGGGAATAAAGATATCTATCCTCATGGAAATCTTAGAACTTCATTGCAAAAAAAACAAAACAAAACAAAACAAAAAAACCCCTGAAATGCAAAATACAGAAGTGAGAAGAGAAAGTGATTACGGGCCACTTATGAAAACATTTTATGGCCTTCCCAAAACCAAGCAGAAAGTCCAGAATATGGTAAATTCTTAATACATTTTTAATTAATCCATCAATTATTTAGTATAAGGGCTAAGCTGTGTTGTATTTAATTGAAGTAAAGGACATTTTGAAAATAAGACGGTCAGCCAGGCGCATTGGCTCACGCCTGTAATCCCAGCACTTTGGGAGGTCGAGGCAGGCAGACTGCCTGAGGTCAGGAGTTCGAGACCAGCCTGACTAACAGGGAGAAATCCCGTCTCTACTAAAAATACAAAATTAGCTGGGTGTGGTGGTGCATGCCTTTAATCCTAGCTACTCAGGAGGCTGAGGCAGGAGAACTGCTTGAACCCAGGAGGCGGAGGTTGCGGTGAGCAGAGATGCCGCCATTGCACTCCGGCTTGGGCAGTAAAAGCAAAACCCTGTCTCAAAAGAAAAAAAAAAAACAAAAAAAACACAAAAAAACAAGACAAAACAAAAAACAGTCAAAGATGATTTCATGAATGAAGGTGGAATAGAACCAAATCTTGAAGGATTTAGTTACATTTGGATCAGCAGAAGGAGAGAAGGCCCTGAAGCATGTTGACAAATGGCTGGAAGGGTGGAATGAGCTCAGAACTTTCAGAAAACAGAGAAGAGACCAGCCTGGCTATAGAGGAAGTGAGGCAGGAAGAGAAGAGACAGATTACTCAACAATGAATCGTGTCAGCTGCCAATTTCCAAACCAATTTGTACACATAGAAACTATTTAATTTTTTTAATGCTAGATTTCAGTTTATAAAACAAATCTTATTTAAAAATCTTATCTAAAAAATGCTTATTTAAAGCTGCTTTTAAAATAACCAGCGGTTGACTCATACCTGTAATCCCAGCTACTCGGGAGGCTGAGGCAGGAGGATAGTCTGAGCCCAGGAGTTCAAGACCAGCCTGGGCAAGATAGAAAGACCCCAATTCTTTCTTTCTTTCTTTCTTTCTTTCTTTCTTTCTTTCTTTCTTTCTTTCTTTCTTTCTTTCTTTCTTTCTTTCTTTCTTTCTTTCTTTCTTTCTTTCTCTCTTTCTCTCTTTCTTTCCTTCTTTCTTTCTTCTTTCCTTTCTTTCCTTCCCTTTTCTTTCTTTCTCTTTCTTTCTTTCTTTCCTTTCTTTCTTTTCTTTCTTTTTCTTTCTCTCTCTCTCCTTCCTTCCCTTCCCTTCCCTCCTTCCTTCCTTCCTTCCTTCCTTCCTTCCTTCCTTCCTTCCTTCCTTCCTTCCTTCCTTCCTTCCTTCCTTCCTTCCTTCCTTCCTTCCTTCCTTCTCTTCTCTTCTCTTCTCTTCTCTTCTTTTCTTTGATAGAGTTTTGCTCTTGTCATCCAGGCTGGAGTGCAGTGGTATGATCTCGGCTCACTGCAACCTCCTCCTTCCAGGTTTCAGTGATTCTTCTGCCTCAGTCTCCTGAGTAGCTGGGATTACAGGTGCCCACCATCACACCTGGCTAATTTTTGTATTTTCAATACAGATGGATTTTGCCATGTTGCCCCGGCTGGTCTTGAACTCCTGACCTTAGATTATTCACCTGTCTCAGCCTCCTAAAGTGCTGGGATTACAGGTATGAGCCACCGCACCTGGTCCCCATTCCTTTAAAAAAATTAATGAAAGTAAATAAATAACCAGGTATTCTATTGTGCTCCCTTGGACATTCAAGACCAAACTCCCCCAAATAACTTATTTCCCCTTCTGCCACAACTATAAGATCCATTTTTCTACCCATGGGGGAATGCAGTAAAAAGGTGATTTGGAATTCTCTTCACATATTCAGAATCCTAGGTCACTCAGGCTTCTAGTGACATGTTTGAGTATTTACCCCCACTAAATGTTTAACTATTAGTTAAAATTAAATTTGATATCCAACTAATTTGAAAACACGCTGATGTAAAAATGTACATATGTTTATGGAAGCTTAATTCATGGTTGCCAAAAACTAGATGCAACTAAGACGTCCTTCCCTAAGGGAATGGATAAACAAATTGTGGAATACTAGTCAATAAAAACATTATTCAGGCCAGGCATGGTGGCTCATACCTGTAATCCCAGCACTGTGGGAGGCTGAGGCGGGTGGATCACCTGAGGTCAGGAGTTTGAGATCAACCTGGCCAACATGGCAAAACCCTGTCTCTACTAAAAATACAAAAATTTGCCAGGCATGGTGGCAGGCGCCTGTAATCCCAGGTACTAGGGAGGCTGAGGCAGGAGAATCGCTTGAACCTAGGAGGTGGAGGTTGCAGTGAGCCGAGATCGCACCACTGCACTCCAGCGTGGACAACAAGAGGGAAACTCTGTCTCAATAAAACAAAGCAAAACAAAATAAACAAAACTATTAAGCAATAAAAAGAAATATGTTATCAAGCCATGAGAAGATATGGATGATTCTGAAATGCACGTTGCTAAGTGAAAGAAGCCAGCAATGAAAAGACTTAGAGATACTATATTTTTTCCATTTATATGATGTTCTGGAAAAGGCAAAACTATGGAGATTGTACACAGATCACTGGTTGCCAGAGACTTAGGGGGAGGAAGGAGAGCTGAATGAGTAAAACGCATGCAATGTACTTTTGGGCAGAAACTATTCTGTTTGATACTGTAATGGTACATCCTTGACATGACACATTTATTAAAACCCATAGAATTTTACAACACAAAGAGTGAACCTTAATGTATGCAAACAGAAACAATCATTTAGAAGGTCAGGGGATCCCAGGATGGAATACAGAATATCATGAAAAAAAAAAAAAATCTAAGTGAATTGCAAATGTATTAAACAACCTCAGTAAAGAAGGTTGAAAGGAAAAACTGCTGACTCTAAAATTCTGGAAGGGAGCAGACACGCCTAGCCTACAGCACTTCTGTGTAGGTGGTTCTTACCTTCCCAGGGCTGCTGGATCAGGTGATCAGACCCACCCCTGGCACCGTGAGAAAAGCTGCTCCCCACACCCTCAGGAGGAGCCTTTGCCTTGTAAGTTAGCCATTTCCCCCAGGTGCCTCCAAGATCCTTTGCCTGCACGCTGGCCACGTCGTACGTACCAGTTCAGAATGTTTGCCCAGACTACAGACTACAGCTACTGGAAGCTGTGCCAGGATCCTGGAATAGCTCCCTTTGGGTCCTGCACTAGTTTAGGGCGGGAAACCAAGGTCAAATTCAGCAGACGCACCCTCAGGCAGTGGTGGCCAAAGTACAGGTAGGTCAATAGACTGCAGTGCCCTTTCTAGACAGCATGTCGTTTTATGCATTTAATTAGTAAGCCGAGGGCGGCGTAGAGACGTGTTCTCACAGGCTGTCAACTCAACCACCCTGTTCTCTGCGCCAATTGTTTTGAACTGTATTTGAGATTTGTTTTAATCAGGTAGAGTAAGATAACAAACATGGAGACACTTGCCTTGAAGGAAGTTTGTTACTCACAGTCCAGAGAGGAGGGGGTACGGCACACCAGGGCCACATGAGGAGTGGCAGGGGCAGTCAAGAGGCTGGAGAAATTTAGGGAAAAGCCTAGGTGAGAACCTTTATTTCTCTAATGATGGAAAGTCATTAGGTCAGCACGTCCATCCTCTATTGTGCAGAAAGCAAAACACAGATGTTGGGGGTTTGTGGATGAAGGATTTGTTATGTGATTTCTGTGCATCTGCAATACACACAGATGGTGGGAATGTGAACAGCTTTGACTGTTAGTTTGGTCTATGGCCTCAAGATGCCAAATAATCAACTATAGGATATGAAAAATAATTATTACAACATGATTCTGAAACAGAAAAACATTAGGTAAAAACTAGGAAGAGGTGGATAAAGTATGAAATTCAGTTAATGATAATGTGTCAGTACTGATTCATCAATTATAACAATACACCATATTAATGTAATACAGTCACATACTGCATTATGATGTTTAGGTCAATGGTGAACTGCATATACAATGGTGGTCCATCTATAAGATTGTAAGAGTATAATGAGGCCGGGTGCCGTAGGTCACGCCTGTAATCCCAGCACTTTGGGAGGCTGAGGCGAGTGGATCACCTGAGGTCAGGAGTTTGAGACCAGCCTGGCCGACACGGTGAAACCCCATCTCTACTAAAAATACAAAAATTAGCCGGGTGTGGTGGCGTGCACCTGTAATCCCAGCTACTCAGGAGGCTGAGGCACGAGAATCACTGGAACCCAGGATTCTCATGCCTCAGCCTCCTGAGTAGCTGGGATTACAGGTGAGCCAAGATCATGCCACTGCACTCCAGCCTGGGCAACAGAGTGAGACTCCATCTTAAAACAAAACAAACAAACAAAAAGAGTATAATGAAGCTGAAAAAGTCCTATTTCTTAGTGAAATTGTAGCTGTTGTAGTAGTGCCATTACTTTATTATTTTATAAACTTAATGTAACCTTAGCCTATAGTGTTTATAACATCTACAGTAGAGTACAGTAATGTCCTAGACTTCACATTCAACCGATACTCACTCACTGCCTCACCCAGAACAACCTTCAGTCCTGCATGCTCCATTCATGGTAAATGTCTTATACAGGTATACTTTCTTATTATTTATTTATTTTTAGACAGTCTTGCTCTGTCTCCAGGCTGCAGTGCAGTAGTGTGATCTCGGCTCACTGCAACCTCTGTCTCCCAGGTTCAAGCGATTCTCCTACCCCAGCCTCCTGAGTAGCTGGGATTACAGGTGCCTGACATCATGCCCAGCTAATTTTTGTATTTTTAGTGGAGATGGGGTCTCACTGTGTTGCCCAGGCTGCTCTTGAACTCCTGACCTCAAGTGATCCACCCACCTCAGCCTCCCAAAGTGAGAGGGTGACAGGTGTGAGCCACTGTGGCAGGCCAGGTGTACCATTTAAAAAAAAAAATCATGTGGCTGGGCGCAGTGGCTCACGCCTATAATCCCAGCACTTTGGGAGGCCGAGGTGGGCGGATCACGAGGTCAGGAGATCGAGACCATCCTGGCTAACACGGTGAAATTCTGTCTCTACTAAAAATACAAAACAAATTAGCCAGGTGTTGTGGCGGGCTCCTGTAGTCCCAGCTACTGGGGAGGCTGAGGCAGGAGAATGGAACTTGGGAAGCAGAGTTTGCAGTGAGCCGAGATCGCGCTACTGCACTCCAGCCTGGGCTACACAGTGAGACTCTGTCTCCAAAAAAAAATCAGGTATACAGTATTTTTACTATTTCTTTTCTGTGATTAGATAAGTTTAGGTACACAAATAAATTTGTCATTGTGATGCAGTTATCTTCAATATTCAGTACAGTCGCATGCTGTACAGGTTTGTAGCCTGGGAGTAGTAGGCTCTATCGTCTAGGTTTCTGTAAGTTCACTCTATGATGTCCACATATTGATGAAATCCCCTACTGATATATTTCTCAGATCATATCTCTGTCCTTAATTGGCACATGACTACATGTTAAGAGTAGGGAAAACTGGGGCGGGCACAGTGGCTCACGCCTGTAATCCCAGCACTTTGGGAAGCTGAGGCGGGTGGATCATTTGAGGTCAGGAGCTCAAGACTAGCCTGGTCAACATGGTGAAACCCTGTCTCTACTAAAAATACAAAAATTAGCCAGACGTGGTGGTGGCAGACGTGTGTAACCCCAGCTTCTCAGGAGGCTGAGGCAGGAGAATCGCTTGAACCCAGGAGATGGAGGTTGCAGTGAGCTGAGATCACACTATTGCACTCCAGTCTGGGTGACAAAGTGAGATTCTGTCTCAAAACAAACAAACCAAAGAGTAGGGGAAACTGGGTGTGGAGTATATGGGACTCTGCATTATCTTTGCAACTTTTCTGTAAATCTAAAACTGTTAAAAAACTAATGCTTCTTTTTCAAAATTAACTTTGAGAGCAATCTATACATTTTAGTTATCTCCTTTAAGCTGTATTTACATTAGATCTGTGTGCTTTCATGGGAAGAACAAAAAGAAGGGAACAGATACTACCTCTTTCTAATGTTTATTCATGTCATGTATTACATGCTGATTGAGCATCTGACCTGTGCCAGGTAGGGTGTGGATAAAATGAAACAAAAATCCTAGGTTTGCTCTTAAGAAAATTCCTGGCCAGGCGCGGTGGGTAGCTCACGCCTGTAATTCCAGCACTTTGGGAGGTGGAGTTTGATGGATCACCTGAGGTCAGGAGTTCGAGACCAGCCTGAGCAACATGGTGAAACCCTGTCTCTACTAAAAATGCAAAAATCAGCCAGGTGTGGTGGTGGGCACCTGTAATCCCAGCTACTTGGGAGGCTGAGGCAGGAGGATCACTTGAACCTGTGAGGCAGAGCTTGCAGTGAGCCGATATTGCGCCACTGCACTCCAGCCTAGGCAACAGAGTGAAACTCCATCTAAAAAAAAAATAAAAAAATAAAAAAATGTGTAAAAACAAAATTCCAGTTTAATGGAGGAGATTTACCCCCAGATCCCCAAACTGCCTTGCAAGGTGACAAGGGCTGTGTCAGGATTTTGCGCATGATGCTGTGAGATATTCAAAGAAATGTCAGAAGGACTCCAGGAAAGCTTCTCATCAGAGCCAACATTCAAAGAGCACCTTGAAGGGTAAGGAATAATTTAAAAAGTGGAGGCCAGGCATGGTGGCTCACGCCTGTAATCCCAGCACTTCGGGAGGCTGAGGTAGGCGGATCAGGAGGTCAGGAGTTTGAGACCAGCCTGGCCAACATGGTGAAACCCTGTCTCTACTAATAATACAAAAATTAGCCAGATGTGGTGATGTGTGCCTGTAGTCCCAGCTACTCAGGAGGCTGAGGCAGAAGAATCGCTTGAACCGGGAGGTGGAGGTTGCACTGAGCCGTGACGGCACCACTCCACTCCAGCCTGGGCGACAGAGTGAGACTCCATCTCAAAAAAAAGAAAAGAAAGAAAAGTGGAACAAGAGGAGAACAGACGTGAGAACAAGGCTGGAGACAGATATAGGAACAAAGAGTCATGTTTGAGAGATAGCATTGGAGAAGAACATAGTGCTTATGGTTGGGAGTGGTAGAAGTTGAAACTAGAAAACAGCATTAGGACTCCAGCTTCTAGGAGGCATTTAATGAATATTTGCTGCTTGACTGATTGACTGAATAAATAAATAACTAGAAGCTGAAAAGCCCTGTGTGATTTGCAAGGAGTCTAGACTTTATTCTACAGTCAACAGGGAATCGTCTGAGGTTTTCAAGGTGGGGAATAACATGACGTACTGATGGTTAGTCTCCAGCTACTGAAGGTGTGGTTTATGGTTCAGTCATAGCAGCAGCAGCAGCATCACGGGAGTGCTTGTAGGAAACAGAGAACTCCAGGTTAGACCCAAGAGTTAACTGCATTAGAATCTACACTTTATCAAGATTCCCAGGTCATTCGTATGCATGGGCAAGTTCCAGGAGCGTGAGTTTTAGAAATATCATTTTGTTGGTAGATTTTTTTTTAAAGTAGCTTTTTTTAAATTAAAAAAAAAAGTGCCAAAAAAAAGAAATAATGGGATGAAGAGAGAGAGAAAAAAGAGTGGGGAAAGAGAAGGGAGACCAAGAAAGGAGAAAGAAAAGAGAGAAAAAAATAGTAACTCATGTAAACAGTATGGACAAACAACATTGCTCTAACTGCTTTTCTTTCACTTGTCTCCTGGAAGCAGCAGCAGGGTCTCTAATTAGAAGACTTCTGGCCTGGTGTGGTGACTCACGCCTCTAGTCCCAACACTTTGGGAGGCTGAGATTGGTGGATCACCTGAGGTCAGGAGTTCGAGACCAGCCTGGCCAACATGATGAAACCCCATCTCCACTAAAAATACAAAAAATTAGTCAGGCGTGATGGCGGGAGCCTGTAATCCCAGCTACTTGGCAGGCTGAGGTAGGAAAATCGCTTGAACCCGGGAGGCAGAGGTTGCAGTGAGCTGAGATCCTGCCACTGCATTCCAGCCTGGGCAACAAGAATGAAACGCTGTCTCAAAAAAGAGGAAGAAGAAGGAGAAGGAGGAGGAGAAGAAGAAGGAAGAAGGAAGAAGAAGAAGAAGAAGAAGAAGAAGAAGAAGAAGAAGAAGAAGAGGAGGAAGAGGAGGAGGAGGAGGAGGAAGAGGAGGAGGAAGAGGAAGAGGAAGAGGAAAGACTTCCGAATGTTAGCCAGCTTCCAGGAGAGGGCTGTGTGGTTGCCCTTTGAAAGGGCTACCCTGGAACTGGGAGGGAGGGGAAGCCGAAATGAAATGGCTGGTGGCAGAGTGACAGGCAAACTTGTAACTCTTATTCCCGCTGCAAGCAGATGAAACATGCACTTAATTTCCAGGAAAGTGGCTGCTGGGATGGCAGCTGAGGGAAATCAAAGGCTCAGCGGGCCCCCATAATTCACACTCATTTTGTGTAGCCAGAGCGGATGATGGGATGGCAGGGTAAAAATGTTCCCAGTTCTTGCTAGCGCACTGCTGTGTTGAGGGCGGCCCCACCCCTCTGTCTCCCTCTGCCTACACGCCCAGGGCAGCCAAAAATCTGGGTTCGTGCAGGGAAAGAAAATGGAAATGGCCTGTTTTGCACATGCTCAGGCTGCTCAGGCAGCTGGTGCAGACAAGTGACCCACTTCCACCACCTAATCTGTATTGTCTGTGATGCTGGTTCGTCCTGCTCCGAGCGACACTCATTGTGATCTATTCTATTTACCCACAAATGCTGAATTTACTTCTGAGGAGTGACACATGATAATGATATCCCTGTGTCGAAGACTTTTATTTGAGATGAAAGACCAAACAGAGCCTGGCTTGTCTGATTAGTGCCTGAAGTTCTGCGATTATTCACAGAATACAGGCAGGGATTTATTGGGGGATTTTGTTCTTTCCCTCCCCTACATGATTGGGTTACTGAGAGCTAAGCTCATCCTCCAGTGAAGCCTGGTGTCTGGCAGTCAGTCCTCTGCTCTGTATCAGGCACATTCACATATTTTTTTTTCCTTAAAACTTCTCATGATGACTGGGCACAGTGGCTCACGCCTGTAATCTCAGCACTTTGGGAGGCTGAGGTAGGCAGATCACTTGAGGTCAGGAGTTCGAGACTAGCCTGGCCAACATGGTGAAATCCCGTCTTTACTAAAAATACAAAAATTAGCCGGACATGGTGGTGCGTGCCTGTAATCCCAGCTTCTCGGGAGGCTGAGGTAGGAGAATTGCTTGAACCTGGGAGGAGGAGGTTGCAGTGAGCCAAGATTACACCACTGCATTGTAGCCTGGGTGATAGAGTGAGACTCTGTCTCAAAAAAAAACAAGAACCAAAAAACTTCTCGTGAGCTTCTCTTGTCCTCATGCACACACTGTAAGATGGTTTTCTTGTTCCTGTTTTACAGACAGGGAAATCGAGGCTGGCAATTAACTAGGAGCCTAGTCGGAATTCTATCTAGACTTTGCTCTTTTCTCTGTATGATTAGTTACTATGTTAATTTATAGTCAAAATCCTTTAGCAGACACCATCCAGGTTTCCTAAAATAATATTCTCCTGGCTACCAATCTTCACCCCTGTGATGTTAATTTTATGTGTCAACTTGACTGAAATACGAGATGCCCAGAGAGCCGGTTAAACATTATTTCTGAGTGTGTTTGTGGGGGGTGTTTTCAGAAGAAATTAGCATTGGAATTGGTGGACCAAGTAAAGCAGATGGCCCTCTTCAATGTGAGTGGACATCATCCAAGCCATGGAGGCCCTGAATAGAAGAAAAAGGAAGAGGAAGGTTAAATTAACTCTGTGTGACTTTGAGTAGGACATTGATCTTCTCCTGCCCCATGTGCTCCTGGTTCTCAGGCTTTTAGACTCAGACTGCCATCTATACCTTTGACTCTCTGGCTCTCAGGCCTTCAAATGACACCAACAGCTTTCCTGGATCTCCAGCTTGTACATGTGATGTATCTCTATATATGGTCCTTGACTCATACAATCCAAAAGGGTGTCAAGTTTCTTATAATAACACTGATACCTCATGTTTGTCGGAGCTTTGCATTTTTTTTCTTTTCGTCTGTGTTGCCAGGCTGGAGTGCAGTGGCGTGATCTCAGTTCACTGCAACCTCCGCCTCCTGGGTTCAAGCGATTCTCTCCTGTCTCCAGTAGCTGGGACTACAGGCTACAGGCACGTGCCACCACGCCCGGTTAATTTTTGTATTTTTAGTAGAGATGAGGTTTCACCATGTTGGCCATGGTAGTCTTGATTTCTTGACCTCATGATCTGCCTCGGCCTCCCAAAGTGCTGGGATTACAGGCGTGAGTCACCACGCCTGGCGACTTTGCACTCTTTGAACCGTGTATCACATCTTGTCTCATTTAATAATCAAGACTGTATCATAAGGCCTACAGAGCTCGGTTAGTATTCCTAGTTGTTTGGAGAAAGGGATTGAGAATCCAGGAGGGCATTAGAAGCATTAGAAGCAATGTGATATGGAGAGAAGAGGTTGGCTGAAGGACTCAGGAGGCATCAGGCACCTCACCTCCCTACCTGTGTGCGTTCGCACATGACCTCACTCACTAGAAATTGAAATGTGTAACCTAGAATTAACCAGAAATTGAACTAGAAAAAAATAATTGGTGACTTTGAAAAGCTGAAAATTGCCATAAGGAAGAAACAGTTGTGTGTGTGCGTGTGTGTGTGTGCACGTGTGTGTGTGTTCTAGAAGGCATATGACAAGTAAGAGAGTTCAGCCACTGACTAGGTTCCCAAGGAATGCCAGTCACCTCCCAGCTCAAATAGAGTTGATTAAATTCAGACATAAAAGCCCTGAGTGGAGCGTGTTGACAATTTTCTTTTTTCTTTTCTTTTTTTTTTTTTTGACAGATGGAGTCTTACTCTGTTGCCCAGGCTAGAGTGCAATGGCATGATCTCGGCTCACTGCAACATCCACTTCCCAGGTTGAAGTGATTCTCCTGCCTCAGCCTCCCAAGTAGCTGGGATTACAGGTGTGCATCACCACACCCAGCTAACGTTTGTATTTTTAGTAGAGACGGGGTTTCACCATGTTGGGCAGGCTGGTCTGAATCTCCTGACGGGCAATCCACCTGCCTCGGCCTCCCAAAGTGCTGTGATTACAGGCACGAGCCACTGCACCGGGCCCTATACAGTTTGGTTTTATACATTTTGTGGAGATAGATGTTATAGGCAAAGACATAAATCAATATATGTAAGGTATACATTGGTTTGGCCCAGAAAGACAGGACATCTTAAGGCAGGCACATGCCAATCATATGTAGATTCTAAGATTTTCTGATTGGCAATTGGCTGAAAAGAGTTAAGTTTTGTCTAAAGACCTGAAGTCAGTGGAAAGAAATGCTAGAGTTAGGATAAGGAAGAACCTGGAGGCCAGGGTTGTAGCCTTCAGACAGAATAGATGGTACGTGTTCCTTTTTGGACCTTAAAAGATGTCAGACTTTGAGTTAATCACCTCTACATTCAGGAAAGGCCTGGCTGCATTAATGGCGATTCTCTACAGATACAAATATCCCCCATGAAAGAGGGCTTTATGGGGCCATCTTGAAATATGACAAAGACATAAATTTGGGGATAAAATATTTGGATTTTCTTCAGGGTCTGCTATCTGTCATGTAGTGCTATAGCAGAGTCAGGTGAGAATTTGGTATCTTATTGCAGTAAAGTGTCTGTTGGGTCAGTCCTAGGATCTCTATTTTAATGTTACTGCTGGTCAGTTGTGCCTACATCCAAAAGGAGAAGAAGTACAAGGCAGTTTGCCCAACCCCCCTTCCCATCATGGCCTGGAATTGAGTTCTTCAGGTTTCTCTGGGGTCCCTCCTTGGCCAAGTAGGGGGTCCATCCAGTTGGTTGGAACACTGAAGATTTTATTTTTTGCATGCAAGTGTATTGTAAGAACTGGGAGGACCTGACAAAGCAACCATTTATCAGAGGTACTATTTCCCTGAAGATTTCACAAGCTTTGTGGGTAGAGAGCTCTTAGGACAATGGTCATCCAAGACTCAGATTCTCAAACCAGTTGGAGAGCAGAGCGCCTCCCCTACACTGCTCCCCTGGACAATATAATAAAAATGCTAGTCATGGGACTGAGACCTGAGATGATCGTTGGTTGTTAGCAAGGAGGAGACACATTTTCAGGTATTTGTCTTCTTAGAATCTCGTCTTAAGAGAATTGATTCAAGATCCTAAAGAGAGTGACTGTAAGACCCTAGGAAACTCAGGAAGGGTGCACAAGAAACAACTGGGTGAGCAGAGCTTTCCATCGCAGTGGCCTCCAAGGAGATATGCACCACTGCTAGACAGAGAGCCATTGCCCACCCCAGTGTGAACAGTTGGCATGGAGAAGCTGCAAAAAGCACGTGGAAGTAACATCAACTCAGCCTACTGTGGTGACAGGTCCCATGAGACCATGCGTTGGCAAGGACAGGAAGAGAGGAAAAGGCACAGTGGGAGGGTCCAGCTGTGACCTTGGAGCAGTTGAAGAGGCAGGAGTGGCTCAAACTAGGAGGTAGGGAAGAGCTGGGTAGGATCAGTGACAGCTGGAGAATTTCAGGGACCTCCTGAAATTCAGGAGCGTAAGCTGCTCTGAGATACCTGAAGGTGAAAGTCATAGGAGGGACTGAGAGATCAGAAGTTTCCTCTCCCTACCTGATTGTATCTTACTCAACCTTTGAAATCCAGTTCCAAGGACACTTCTCAAAGTGTTATTATTTCTTTTTTTTTTTCCAGAACTAGGTCATCTTCTTTCAAACTTCCCAAGCTCCCAGAGCTCTTAACCTTATTGCAATATTATCTTCCATCTTGTACTTTGGTTGTCTTTGGTCTTATTTCCCCAGTTAATTTTTCTAGACCGTAAATCCCTGTGTTAGATTCCTTTCTCTTTTTTACATTCAGTATCTCCTAGATCCTACACTTATTAAGAGAAGAGGCTCCGTTTCATAATCTTGAGCACAACCTGGCCAGAATGTTTCACATCTTAATGACATGGTGATTCTTTTCTTCTCTTCCTCTTCCCCCTCCCCCCCCCCCCCCCCTCCCCTTCTCCTCCTCCTCCTCCTCCTCCTCCTTCTCCTCCTTCTTCTTCTTCTTCCCCTTCTTCCTCTTCTTTTTTATTTTTATTTTTTAGAGACAGAGTCTTGCTTTGATCCCCAGGCTGGAGTGCAGTGATGTGATCATAGCTCACAGTAGCCTCGACCTCCTGGGCTCAAGAGATCCTCCCACCTCAGCCTCTCAAGTAGCTGGGACTATAGGCACACAACGCTATGCCCAGCTGATTTATTTTATTTTATTTTTTGTAGAGATGGGGTCTCAATATGCTGCCCAGACTGGTGTTGAACTGCTGACCTCAAGTGATCCTCTCACTTCAGCCTTCCAAATACTGAGATTCCAGGTGTGAACTACCGTGACAAGCCATGATATTGTTTTTGAATGAATGAATGAATGAATGCCTAATGAAGGAAGTCAGATGGAGACCAGATTAGGGAAGAGAATGGAGTGTTCTTGTTGTTCTCCAGGTAAGAAATCACTGTGGCTTTGACTCCACTGCAGCCTTATTTTCCCAGGAGGGCGTCAAGTCTCGCTCCTATTGGGAGAGCCAAGAGATGGAGGGAGGGAGAGAGCCAGTGCTTGTACATTAGTCCACATCAGAGGAAATGCCCTTGACAGGGTCAACCTGGTGCCTGGCAGGCATGGCCTTGGCTACTTGTCATTCCCAAGGCATTCCCATGAATCAGAAGCAGGGGACGCAGGGAAAGAAACTGATCTCAGAGGCTAGGGATGGAGAGAAAAACACTCATTCGGGAGGCTAGAGGATGGAGGGAAGGGGAGGGGAGCACTGTGGCCAGAGACAGCACCTAGGCTGACTAATTAAACCCTTTGGTATCTGGCCCCCTCCAGCACAAGCAGATTAGCACTGCTGAATCAGCTTCCTGCCAAGAGGAGACTCACACTCTTTTTTTTCCTGCTTGATTTGCTTAATGGAAGCTGACAGCGAAGTTCAACCCTGATTGTCAGATTTCAGTAAGAACCTCAAGGGGGGAGAAGAAGGCAGACATTTGAGGAATTAAAAATAGCATACATAATGAGATCCTTTATTTAGCTGAACCACTTTTTAATATTTCATCTCTCTCTCTCTCACACACACACACACACACACACACACAGAGTTGTGCACACAAACATCTGATTTTCACTCAGGCTGGAAGCCTTGCCAGAGTCCTATGGGGAGACAGGACATTCATCTTGGATAGTAGAAATCTGCAAAAGAGGAATTTTTTTTTTTTTTTTTTGAGACAGTGTCTTGCTCTGTCACCCAGGCTGGAGTGCAGTGGCGTGATCTTGGCCCCCTGCAACCTCCACCTCCTGAGTTCAGGTGATTCTCCTGCCTCAGCCTCCCACATAGCTGGGATTACAGGTGTGCACCACCATACCCGGCTAATTTTTTTGTATTTTTAGTAGAAACAGGGTTTCACCATGTTGGCCAGGCTGGTATTGAACTCCTGACCTTGAGTGATCCAACCACCTCAGCCTCCCAAAGTGCTGGGATTACAGGTGTGAGCCACCGGGCTGGGCCCAGGAGCTGGTTTTAACCAACTAGGTCACTGCATTCCTAGTTTAGAAAGAAACAGGCTACAGGGCAGGAGGCTGTGAAACAGGCTGATTGCTCAAGTTGAGTGAAGTCCCTGGAGCCCCTCCCTGTTGGTTTATAGCACTATTAATATCTAAGAGCTTCACATGTATTAATTTGTGTAATCCTCATCACAGCCCTTTGAGATGCAGATACTCATGTCCTCACCTTACACATGAGGCAACTGAGGCACAGAAGAGTTAAGTACCTTGCTGCAAGTTGTCACAGTGAATCCATGCTGAACCTGCATTCCACACTTCTGACACCAAACATGTGTGGGTTTTCCACACCCAACAATTCTCCAGTTCTCTGTGGATACCATTTGGGTTGCTCACATGGATTTACTACATTTGTTGATTTATTATAAAAGAATTATTGTATTATTTTATTTCAGTAGTTTTTGGAGAGCAGGTGGTTTTTGGTTACATGGATAAATTCTTTTTCTTTTACTTGAGGTTCTGGGATACACGTGCAGAACCTGTAGGTTTGTTATATAGGTATACATGTGCCATGATGGTTTGCTGCACCTATCAACCCACCATCTAGGTTTTAAGCCCTGCATGCATTAGCTATTTGTCCTAATGCTCTCCCTCCCCTAGCCCACGACCCTACAACAGGCCGCAGTGTGTGATGTTCCCCTCCCTGTGTCCATGTGCTGTCATTGTTCAACTCCCACTTATGAGTGAGAACATGCAGCGTTTGGTTTTCTGGTCCTGTGTTAGTTTGCTGAGAATGATGGCTTCCAGCTTCATCAATGTCCCTGCAAAGGTCATGAACATGAACTCATTCTTTTTTAGGCTGCAATGGATACATTCTTTAGTGGTGATTTCTGAGATTTTGGTGCACCCATCACCTGAGTAGTGAGCCAATGTGTACACTGTACCCGATGTGTAGTCTTTTAGCCCTCACCCTTCTCCCACTCTTCCCCCTGAACTCCCAAAGTCCATTATATCATTCTCATGCCTTTGTGTCATCATAGCTTATCTCTCACTTACAAGTCAGAACATATTTGGTTATTTGGTTTTGCCTTCTTGAATTACCTCACTTAGTGAATAATGATCTCCAACTCCATCCAGGTTGCTGTGAATGTCATTATTTCATTCTTTTTCATGGCTGAGTAGTATTCCATTGAGTATATATACCACATTTCCTTTATCCATTCATTGATTGATGGGCATTTAGGTTGGTTCCATATTCTTGCAATTGTGAATTGTGCTGCTATAAACATACGTGTGCAAGTGTCTTTTTCATATAATGACTTCTTTTCCTTTGGATAGATACCCAGTAGTGAGATTGCTGGAACAAATGGTAATTATGCTTTTAATTCTTCAAGGAATCTCCATACTGTTTTCCATAGTGGTTGTACTAGTTTACATTCCCACCAGCAGTGTAAAAGATAAAAATGAAGAGGCAGATGAAGAGATACCTAGTGCAAAGTCCGGAAGGGTTCTGGAAACAGGAGCTTCTATCTCCATGTGGTTGGGATGCACCACCCTCCAAGCACATAGAACCCTTCATCAACTCAGAAGTTCTCTGGATCTCATAGTTAAGGGACTTTATGGGGGCTTCATAAAATAGGTTTGATCAATTATTATTAACTTAATTTCTAGCCCCCCTCCCTTCCCTAGAAAAGAGAAATGAATGTTCCAGGCTTCTAATCATGGGCTAGTCTTTCCCTAGTGGCCAGCCACCATCTTGAAGCTCTCCAAGGGCCCACCAAGAGTTGCCTCATTAGAATAAAAGATGCTGTTATCACCCAGGAAATTTGAAGGGATTTAGGAGCTCTCGGTAAGATGCTTCTCTCACCCCTGTCACTCAGGTAATTGCAAGGGTTTTAGGAGTTCTGTGTCAGGAACCAGGGACAGAGACAATGTCCATGTTTCTTATTGTGCTATCGTGTTCACCATAGAATACTAGGTAAGGGAGAAGCAGTGAAGTAAAAAGAAGATCCAATTAATGACTCAAGGAACTTGAACTTACTACTCTCTGTTGACATGTTTATATGCTCCTAACATGGCCATGTTTGGGAACCACACAAATCACCACTTGACATGCCTGCATTTCTCACCATGGACATCTTCATGTTTCTGTTGGTGTCTCCACCACAGATAAATCTCCACTCTTATTTTTAGGATTCTGAACTCAAAGTAGCCCTGGCAAACCCACCTACTCTCTTCCTTCCCCACTGATATGGTTTGGCTCTGTGTTGCCACCCAAATCTCACCTCCAATTGTAATCCCCATGTGTCCAGGGAGGGACTTGACGGGAGGTGATTGGATCGTGGGGGCAGTTCCCCCATGCTCTTCTTGTGATCCTGAGTGAGTTCTCACAAGATCTGATGGTTTGAAGTGTTTGGCAATTCCCTCCCACCCATGTCCTGCCACCTTACAAAGAAGGTGCTTGCTTCTCCATCACCTTCCGCTATGATTGTAAGTTTCCTGAGGCCTCCCCAGCCATGCAAAACCGTGAGTCAATTAAGCCTTTTATCTTTATAAATTACCCAGCCTTAGGTAGTTCGGTATAGCAGTGTGAAAACGAACTAATACACCCATCCTACAAAAAGGACACTTTTCATCCACATTTACATTTGTGATTGTTGAGAAAAAATTTGTAAACTCACGCTCTGATCATTGTTTTGCAAAGTCACCAAGCCGCCCACTTTTTCAAGTGTATCTGAGTGACGTTTAATTAATACAAATATTTAACTGTATTTCCAAGAAGCAGGCATGATTTTTATTATTCACCCATTTCCCATTGTCTGTGGAGTGGTAACTTTGAAGACAGAGCAAATAATAACAATCATGACAGGAAGAATTCCCCAATCTTTGCTCACTTCATATTCCATCTGCTCCACTACCAAAGCGACTAGGAAATTGGCCAGAGAGCTGGGGATAAGACGCCAATAACAAGAGAAGTCCCACTCTGTGAAACCAGTGGGACCCAACCAGCTCCTCACCTGTCAGTCAAGCTCACTACCTCCCTGCTTCTCCTATGCCTAGTATTCTATGGTGAGCACTGTGGCACAATGAGAAACATAGACATAATTTCTGTTGCTGGTTCCTGAAACAGAACTCCAGAAATGTTTGTAATTTCCTGAGTGATGAGGGTGATAGAAACATCTTACCCAGAGTTCCTAAATCTCTTCAAATTTTTTGGGTGATAAGAGCATCTTTGGTTCTAATGAGGCAACTCTTGGTCAACTTATGGAGAGCTTTAGGATCAGGACTGGTCACTAGAAAGACTAAGCCATGGTTAGAAGCTTGGAATTTTCAGCTCCATTCTTACCCTCCAGGGAGGGGAGAGGAGCAGGAGAGTAAGTTACCAATAACTATCAAACCTATGTGATGAAGTCTTCATAAAGTCATGCAACACCTGTCACAGCTTCTACTTTCTTCCTATCATAGAAGTGAACTGATCGCCACCAACACTGCTACAGAGATCCCAGAGGAATTAAAATAAAACTAAAAGAATGTACACACCCAGCTCTTAGGGAGGCGGAAGTGGTAAGATCACATGAGCCCAGGAGTCTGAGAGCTGCCTGGGTAACATAGCAAGATCCTGTTTTTCACAAATAGGAGGAAAAAGAAGAAGAAAGAAAGAAAAGAATGTACACACAAAAGAGAAAGAAGGGGCATGGATGTGGGGGGCTGTTGTTAATAGTTGAGGGAGTCTCAATGCATTGCAAGAAGACAAACATCAGATGAAAGTACATGGATGGATACAACAGAAAAATCCCCAGCCCAGAATATGCTAAAGAAGGGATGTCATGGTGTGGGAACTTGTCTCCTGGGAAGAGCTCAGGACATACCCTGGACTAGAGGTCTGGGAGAACAGAGGTTGAGAGTGACAGGGGGAGCTTGAACAAAGAACTGAATTGAGCATGTATCTGTTCTCCAAACAGATATGCCACTTAGGGCTCCACTCTATGCTTGATTCTTGTAGAGCAGAAACTAGTGAGGTTCCAGGATGGAAGCTGGGAAGCAGGTGGACTGAGATGGAGAAAAAATCTTGGGAGGTTCCAGGAAGGTATTTTTCCAGTAAAGAAATTGGGGCCAGGTGTGGTGGCTCACGCCTGTAATCCCAGCACTTTGGGAGGCCGAGGTGGGTGGATCACAAGCTTGGCCAATATGGTGAAACCCCGTCTCTACTAAAAATAGAAAAATTAGCCAAGTGTGGTGGCGGGCACTTGGGAGGCTGAGGCAGGAGAATCGCTTGAACCCGGGAGGCGGAGGTTGCAGTAAGCCAAGATTGCGCCATTGCACTCTAGCCTGGGCGACATAGCGACACTCTATCTTAAAAAAAAAAGAAAAAAGAAAAAAAAAGAAAGAAACTGGATGCTCCCCAACAGCTGGAATTATAGACAGACTGGGTAATTTTGGAGATATGGCAAAGATATGATAGAATGTTACTAACAAGAAAAAGGAAGAAGAAAAGGAAGGAGAAAAGGAAGGCAGGAAGGAATTTCAGGTTGGGGGGAAAATCAGAATACGAAACTCAGGACTAAATACAAAGCAAAATAAAACAGGACTGTTTCTGAGCCATGAATAGTGTTTAAAAAAAAGAGAGAAATCAATTTGATATGCATGCTAAGAACATTTATTCTTGAGAGGCACTACCCCTTCAAAAGGAAATGTAATCCTAGCTTACTATCTGGCTCTGCAATCTGAGAAATTGACATAGTCATGATAAGTGAATGTTTTTGTTTTTTGTTTTTCCTTTTGTTGTTGTTTTTTGTTGTTATTGTTTTGTTTTGGATAGGTATGGTTTTCAAGATTTAGAATTAACCTATGGGAAAAGTAAAGAAGTTCTCCTTTTGGTTATCAGGCACATTGCATTTGTGTTTTCCATCTTGATAGTGTAAAAAAAGATGATTTTATTTCTTAAAAGAAGTTGGAGAACAGAGAGAAGGATGGAATCAAGGCGAGAAAGGGATGTGATTACTAAAAGCCTCAACTTTGATGGTCTGGAGTCAGCACTCCACTAAAATTGAGACAAGAAGAAACGACAGTTTAAATATGTTATTTAAAATTGTAACAGGTAGCCTTGAAAATAAGTACAAAATATAAATATCAAAAAGTAGGGCCGAGTGTGGTGGCTCATGCCTGTAATCCCAGCACTTTGGGAGGCTGAGGCAGGCAGATCACCTGAGGTCAGGAATTTGAGACCAGCCTGGTCAACATGGTGAAACCCTGTCTCTACTAAAAATACAGAAATTAGCCGGGCATGGTGGTGGGCACCTGTAGTCCCAGCTACTCGGGAGGCTGAGGCAGGAGAATCGCTTGAACCCAGGAGGTGGAGGTTGCATTGAACCGAGATCGTGCCACTGCACTCCAGCCTGGGCAACAGAATGAGACTTCAGCTTAAAAAAAAAAAAAAGTAGGACTGAAAGAGTTTCGGGGGCACTGCATGGATCTACTCCAGGGAACGCTGTTTTGCTGTTGTGTTCTATGGAAGGCAAAGGCAGGGACCCTGGAATTAAGGAACCAATATTTTCCTCTTCTATATCAGACAGTCTGTATATAATCTTTATGATTGATAAATCACAAAATATTGGTATTAGTATATTATTTGCAAGAGAAACAAAAACAGGAGTTAAAAGTTGTCATTTCTATCCAAGGAGAAGCCTGTTTCTTTGCTGTTAAAGACCTTTTGAACTCTCTGATGTTTCTATAGGTACATTTGATTTTCTTTCATTAAAATTTAGATTTCAAACATTCAAAGATCATTCTAGCAACAAAATAGAAAAGAAAATAACAATGTGAGCATTACATTCTCTCCTGGGAAACTGTGACTTAGCTCAAGATAACAGATTCACCTGCTTTAGACCAAATTTGAGAATCTTAAATTTTGCGCACGACTTGGATTTTCGTAAATTAATAAAAAGGCACCAGTGACTCTCACACTTTACTTTTGACCTCGGTCTCACTGCATGGGTCACACGCTTTTGCAGAATCTTCTCATCCCTGGTCTGAAAGCACCATGCAGTCAGCTTATCAAATAACCTTCCATCTGGCTTCCCTCATAAATCACACCCAGAGCCCCATCACGTAAGATAAATTCATTTTTCTGCTCCTGTTCCTTTCCCATGTAAGATCCTGACCTTCAGATATCATATAAGTTCATCTCATACAGAGGCTTCCCGTCTGATTTTAATTCCCTTCCCTCCCTGCTTCCTGCAATTATTCCCCACTGCCCACTCGCGCCTGCTGCAGTCATCGGCAAGACCATCTCTGATTCTCTTTCTTTAATTTCTTCCAAGGCCAGTCAGGTAGCAGCCTTCAAAACCTCACTGATGGCAAAGAAAGAGAAACAGCTAAGAAATGCAGCTGGTGGTGCGGTATTACTTCCTTCCTATTATAGACAAGAAATCAAACTTTGTAAAAGTTAGGCGCCTGCTCTGGTCACACTGCTGTTATGGAACTGCTAAATTTGCTAGATCCAGTTTTTCCTTTTACAAAGACAGGGTCTCACTAAGTTGCCCAGGCTCGTCTGGAGCTCCTGGGCTCAAGCAGTCCTCCTGCCTCAGCCCCTCAAAGTGCTGGGATTACAGGAGAGAACCACCACGCCCAGCCACTGGGTCCAAATTTGAAGTCATGTCTAACTTCCTGTGTCTTTTAAAAATATAAACCCACAGAGCAATTCCTTTGTGGCTAGCTTTTAACATAAGGTAACTGACATTGAATAACAAAATGGAGTAGAATATTGCTGTATTTTTATTTAAATTTTTTATTTCCATAGGTTTTTGGGGAACAGGTTGTGTTTGGTTACATGGATACGTTCTTTAGTGGTGATTTGTGAGATTTTGGTGCACCCATCACCCGAGCAGTATATACCAATTTGTTGTCTTATCCCTCATCCCCTTCCCACCCTTTCCCCCTGCATCCCCAAAGTCCATTGTATCATTCTTATGCCTTTGCATCTGCATCCTCCTAGCTTAGCTCCCACTTATGAATGAGAACATACAATATTTGGTTTTCCATTCCTGAGTTACTTCATTTGGAAGAGTAGTCTCCAATCCCATCCAGGTTGCTGTGAATGTCATTAATTCATTCTTTTTTATGGCTGAATAGTATTCTGATATGTATATGCATGCCACAGTTGCTCTATCCACTCGTTGATTGATGGGCATGTGGGCTGATTCCACATGTTTGCCATTGCGAATTGTGCTGCTATACACATGCGTGTGCAAGTATCTTTTTCATATAATGACTCATTTTCTTCTGGGAAGATAACCAGTAGTAGGATTGCTGGATCAAATGGTAGTTCTACTTTTAGTTCTTTAAGGAATCGCCACACTGTTTTCCACAGTGATGGTGCTGGTTTACATTCTAACCAGCTGGCTTGTAGAAAATCAACAACTTGGAACTGGTACCACATGTTGGGAATGAAAAAAAAATCCAAGATTCTTTCAGCGATCTGATGTCTGATCTTGGTTCTATGAGCAATTAACTCATTTTGTTTGCATTTTTTTCTCATTTATAAAACAAGATGGTGTACTGGATAATCATTAAGTTATCTTCCAACTCTGAGTAATTTATATTCTAGGAAGAAATAAAGCCCATTAAGGTAATTTTCAAATTCAGATATCTTGCAAATCACTGAGGTGAATGAGGTGGAAAAGTGGATTTAAGGTTAAATAGTAAGACAATAATTTAACTAAAAATAAAATCCTCGTATTCTAACACATAGCTTGATATTGTCCAGTATGGAATGGATTTAAGGTACTGTAGTGTATTCATCTCCTTGGAGTGCCATAAAAAAATGCCACAGGCTGGGAAACAGAAATTTATTTCTGTATAAGAAACAGAAATTTATTTCTCACAGTTCTGGAGGCTGGGAAGTCCATGATCACGGTGCCAAAAATGTAGGTTTTATTCTAGGACCTCTTGTCTTGGTTCCTGGGTAATCACATCTCACCGCCTACTCACATAGTTTCTGGGATAAAGACATCTCTCTGGTCTTTCTTCCCTTTCCTTCCTTCCTTCCTTCCTTCCTTCCTTCCTTCCTTCCTTCCTTCCTTCCTTCCTTCCTTCCTTCCTTCCTTCCTTCTTTCCTTCCTTCCTTCTTTCCTTCCTTCCTTCCTTCTTCCTTCCTTCTTCCTTCCTTCTTTCCTTCCTTCCTTCCTTCCTTCCTTCTTTCTTCCTTCTTTCTCTCTTTCTCTTTCTTTTCCTTCTTTTTTCTTCCTTATTTCCACCTTCCCTCTCTCTCTGTCTCCTTCTCTCTCTTCTTTCTCTCCTTCCTTCCTCTTTCTTTCCTCTCCCTTTCTCTTTCTTTCTTTCTTTTCCTCCTTTTTCTTTCTTCCTTACTTCCTTCCACCCTCCCTCTCTCTGTCTCCTTCTCTCTGTCTCCTTCTCTCTCTCTCTTTCTTTCTTTCCCTTCCTTCCTTCCTTCCTTTCTTTCTTTCTTTCTTTCTTTCTTTCTTTCTTTCTTTCTTTCTTTCTTTCTTTCTTTCTTTCTTTCCCTTCTTTTTCCTTCTTCCTTACTTCCTTCCACCCTCCCTCTCTCTCTGTCTCATTTTCTCTCTCTTCTTTCTCTCCTTCTGTCTTCTTTCTCTTCCTTCCTTCCTTCTTTCCTTTTTTTTTCCCTTCTTTCTTTGAATATCAGGAGGCAAAGATGGTGTGTCTTCTTATAAGATCACTAATCCTATAGAATCAGGGCCCTACCCTTGTGATTTCACTCAACCTCAACTACTTCCTTAGAGGCCCCACCTTCAATTACAGCCATACTGGGGGTTGGAACTTCAACATATGAATGTTGAGGGCACACAAACATTCGATCCATAACACAGAGCATCAGAAGATAGTGGCATGGGCACATCAGATTTGAATTGCTAAATTATTCCTCCTAAGAAGAGTGAAAAAGAAGTCTGGGTGTGGTGGCTCATGCCTATAATCCCAGCATTTAGGGAGGCTGAGGTGGGCAGAAAGCTTGAGCCCAGGACTTCCAGACCAGCCTGAGCAACATGAATAAACCCAGTCTCTACCAAAAAAACACAGAAATCAGTTGAGCATGATGGTGCACACCTGTAATCCCAGCTATTCCTCAGGAGGCTGAGGTGGGAGAATCATCTGAGCCCAGGAAGGCTGAGGTTTCTATGAGCTCAGATTGTGCCATTGCACTCCAGCCTGGGCAACAAAAGTGAGACTCCGTGTCAAAAAAAAGAAAAAGAAAAAATGAAGACAATACCCGTGTATAAATTTTAAGTCCAAAATAATACAGAGCTATGCTGTCTCAGACTTTAGAATGTATAAGGACCATCTGCAGATACTGCTTAAACATATAATTTAACTGTGAAATTAGCTATCAGATTTCTTGTGACCAGAGCAAAAAACATGCTGGTTATATACCTTCCAGTGTCCATAAGGAGGTTTTATATGAATCCTTTATGAGAACTAAAGTTTTGCCATTAATTAATTCTAAAATAAATGTATCATCTTTATGTCAATGAGAAATGAATGAACGTTGCTCTTAACAAAATCCTGACAGTAACAAAGCTATTTCTCATAGTATCTCTCAATAGACTATAATGTCAAAACACAATCAATAAAATCATTATTCTGGAATGATGGATTATAGAATTTTTTTTAAATACATGTAATTTTGTTTCTTCCAAATGTATAGAATAATTAAAACTAGGTTAACAAAACATTGCCTAACCAAGATCCATGGGCAACATGTTTTTAGATAAATAAGACATTTGCAATAAGCATGACTGAGCATGACTTTCTCTCTCTCTCTTTTTTTTTTTTTTTTAGAAAAGATACTTGTGCAAAGCTTTTTTAAAAAGTTGTTTTTCTTTTTCTTTTTTTTTTGAGATGGAGTCTCGCTCTGTCGCCCAGGCTGGAGTGCAGTGGCCAGATCTCAGCTCACTGCAAGCTCCGCCTCCCGGGTTTACGCCATTCTCCTGCCTCAGCCTCCCAAGTAGCTGGGACTACAGGCGCCCGTCACCTCACCCGGCTAGTTTTTTGTATTTTTTAGTAGAGACGGGGTTTCACCGGGTTAGCCAGGATGGTCTCCATCTCCTGACCTCGTGATCCGCCCGTCTCCGCCTCCCAAAGTGCTGGGATTACAGGCTTGAGCCACTGCGCCCGGCCTAAAAAGTTGTTTTTCTTTTAAGCAGTTTAATCATTCTCCTGGGGCTTTGGTTTATATGGGTAATTTGCATAGAAACTCTTTGTTTTTGGAGGCCTATGGGTTGTATTTCAAAGTAGGAATGTTAATGAGAGGAGAGACTGTATCAGATTTGGAAATACTATGTTCCATACCTTTTACATTTAGTGTATGTAACTAAATATAGTTTACAACGAAATGTACCCTGATGCCTGTCTTTGTAGTGTTTAGCGACACATAGTGAAAAGTCTTATTGATAAAATATTCATGAAATGTCACCTTGAGATAACAGATTGCAATGGATGGGACATAGTTCTCTAGTCCTAAGGTTTCTTCATAATATTGGCTAAAAACCTTCCCAGACAAGTGCCATTCACTAGCCTTGATATTATATATCTCACCTTTTTTTTTTTTTTAAGTCAAGGAGTTTTGAAGAGATGAGAGACAGGGAAAGAACACAATAGCAAAATTCCATTGTGTTTGGTTTATGGATTTATTCTACTTAGAGCATCTCAGAGAAGCTCTTTTTGATACGAGCCATAACCGATTGCAAACTAACGGACTATGGAAAAGAATCCAAAGAGACTGAGACTAGATCTTCACTGAGCTGAAACTAGTAGCATTTATACAAAATATCCTCTTGCTATCAGCTTCACAAAATGTGGATGCATTCCTGTTGCCATGTTTCTTATTTCCCAAGAACCAGGATGAAGAGTTGAAAGCACCAGCAAAAAGAGTGGGTGTGCCTTTGTGTTTAGCATTTATGTTACTGGGTGATGTTGCCTGTTTTAAGCCAAGTGAGTCAGTGGGTTGGTACTGTCACCTTTCTAGGACAGATACTTGCATTTCCTAGATTTCAGCTTTGTGGCTGGATCTAGTCACTGAAACTGAAAGTGTTCAGACTATGTTTGTCTCCCATTGACATGGATTGGCCACAAATCCATGTGATGGGTTCCAAAAGCATGCACGGACTCAAATTATCTACTTTTAGATTAGGACTGTCTCATTAGATCACATCAGTGGAAATCCAGCTCAGAATCCAGGATATACAATCACCCCTAATTGCATTAGCCATTCCATAGACAAGTTCATATTTTTGATCTTTGCTATCATACCTACCCAGCCATCTTTTCACCCATTTATTCAAAAAATGTAAACTCTGTACTGAGGGAAATATAAAACCAAGCCTCACTGTGTTTGTCCTAACCCTTTATCCTACAGTATTTGTATTAGGAAGGGAGACAGAATGCAGAATAATTCTGCTGTTCAGGGATCTGGTGGACAATATCGGCGACACTTTTCATATCCATGAAGATTTTACAGACTTGAATTGTGTTTTCTTTGCCTTTCCTATCTAATTCTAATCCTTTTTGTTCCTCCCTGGAAGCTGTTCGAATCATTTGATACTTAACTGGCAGAAAATCATTCCAGACCCAGTGTTTCAGGGAATCAAATAAATTCAGGATAAAAGAAACCCAGATTCTCTAATGTCTCCTGTCAGTCACCTTTCCTAATGCTTTCCATTTTCAGTTATCTTCTCATTTATACATCCAGGCCAAAAAGACCCCAAGCCTCTGCTACAGATATAGATGCCAATTTCATTGAATGGATCACTGAAATCCAGTTATGGTGCCATGAGATGGCTGTAATAATACACACCAATATTATTCAATATATTTAACTCTAATAAAAGCAGAGGTGGGAGGGTCACTTGAGGCCATGAGTTCAAGACTAGCCTGGACAACACAGCAAGACTCCATCTCTACAAAAAATTACAAAAATTAGCTGGGTGTGGTAGTGCACACCTGTAATCCCAGCTACTCAGGAGGCTGAGTTGGGAGGATTGCTGGAGCCCAGGAAGTCACAGGTGCAATGAGCTATGATTCTGCCACTGTACCCCATCTTGGGTGACAGAGTGAAACTCTGTCTCTAAAAAACTTAAAAAAGTAAAAAACTGAATGTATCTATCAGACAAAATATGTAAAGCTGAAAATGTCCCAGAAAATGTGTAATGCACCAAAATGCCAGCATGGAGCAAGCATTTGACCCTTTAATAAATAGAAGTCATGTTACAGGCCTAAATATGACGTGCAATAGAATGGCAATACCCAATGAATTTTAATAATCTAGGTTTTACGATTATTCATCCTGGTAAGAAGCTGAAGTTTAAGAAAGAGAAGTCTTATCTGACTTGTCAATTCACATAAATATTCCTTGGGCATATTTAAGCCATCTCTCTGCGTATAGGTTTGAATTAAATTTGTAGGCAAAAGTAACCCTGGACCATAGGACTCAAAATAAAAACATAACCCAGTGCTGCAAACTCTGTTAGTTCTTCTAAGAATTACTCCCAATTTTATTGCGTTAATTGACTCATGGGTGGTTGGAATGCTCCTAAGCTTGCTCGGAGAGAGTAATGAGTAGAGACTGTTATCAGTCAGTTTGCAGGGCCTTGATCACTTTGGCCCCCTAATTGTTTAATTCCTGATGTATATTCTAGAAATAAAATTGGAGGAGGCATGTTATCCTCTCTGGTCAGCCAAAATACCATATGAGTGTCAGCATTTCCATCAGTCTCCTCCTAAAACATTGCTTCCCTCTCTGTCCAACAAAATTGGGCTCTAAAAGGCTCCACCTTCTTCTCTGCAGTCACTCAGATGAAGGGCCAAGCCCCATACTAGGGTCATACACTGCTTGTATATACTCAGGTCCACCAGGCTTCTCCTTCCATGAAGAAACAACGTGTTACCATGCAACACAGAAGCTCAAACCAAAGCCACCAGAGGTAGAATGTTCCCTTGCAGTAAAAGATGTTACATCTGCTTCCTGCATGGTGCTCTTCTATTATACACTTCCCTGTTTTCTCAAAGGCACTCTCTACTACCTCTACCGTAAGATTTGGCCTGTTAGTATTGGGCTGAGCTCACTCTTCTTGCCAGGACTATCCTGCCTTCCCAGCACATTCTTTTCACCCGCAATGTGCTGAAGCAGCTTATGGAGCTCAGAACAGATCCCAGTATTTCTCTGACTTGGGCACAAAAGATGCTGATTCCAAAATGTGGCCTTTCTGAAGCCAATTCTTTGTAAGGGAGTCTGACACTAACTCTATTTTCTAGGGTCCTTCACTTCAGTGGAAAATATAAAGAAATAATTGCTTTCTTAACCCCCTGGGTTTCCAGGTAATTGATCCTGCCACAGGAACTAAGGCCATTTAATATGAATTCATTACATTTTAGGCACCATACTGCAATCTTTGCAAGATGTGTGCTAGGGTTTGGATGTGGTTTGCCTCCTTCAAAATTCATGTTGATATTTGATTGCCAACGTGGCCCCCACGTTGGAAGGTGCAGCCCAATGGGAGGTGCTCTCCCACTAGGGTGAGAGTGTTCTCGCTGTAGACGACCAATTAGTTCCTGCAAGAGCAGTTGTTAAAAAGAATCTGGCTTCCTCAGTCTCTCTCTTGCTTCTACTTTCACCATGTGAACTCTTCTCATAAGCCCAATCACCTTCCACTTTCCGCCATGACTTGAAGCAGCATGAGGCCCTTACCAAATGCTGTTGCCCAACCTTAGACTTTTCAGCCACCAGAATCATGAGCCAAATAAACCTCATTTTTTTTTTTTTTCATAAATTACCCAGCCTCAGGTAGTCTGTTATGGCCACACAAATTGGACAAAGATAATGTAACTCCTTGAATTTTCTTTAATTCTCAAAACTACCCTTAAAAGTAGTTATTGAAGTATCTTCCTCAGAATAGTACTTGTGTTCACTGAGGTTAACTAATTAACTAAAGCTACACAGCTAATAAGTGACCAAGTGATCTTATGTCCAATTTTTCTGTTCTCCACCGATGCCACAGTACCTTGTTATCTTAAGAATCTCTTTTATGAGGGAGTTTTCTATTTTTGTAATGATTTATATTGTTAGTATGCAATAATTCATTAATAATAGCAAACTTGATCTGAGGCTTCTTAGCTTGACTTTTCTAATGCCTTCGTCTTCCTGAGTTTCAAATGCACATAAATATAGGGCCTAAGACCATTAGTCACCCCACCTCTTCTCTTAAAGGTGAAAAGCATTTAGTTAAGTGCCTACATGGCTAAATGACTGAGTTCCATTGGCATGTAATAAACACATCATAAATGACCTTAAATCCTTCAAGCAGACTCAATAGGACTTTCACTTTTTCGTATTTTTTGTTATTAGCGAGATAATGAGTCATCAAAAATACACATTTCTCTAAAAAATACCCAGCAATTGAAATATCATACGAATCAACTTCCATTCTCCACAATCACTCTACACTTGTGAGGATTGACCACATTCCATTTTGACCTAATATGAGTGTTTAAAACATTTTTTTTTTAAATTAAGTTTGTGTTAATCTGAAAAGCCATCCACCCTGCCTCCAGCCCTTTGAACTAGCTGAAGAGGTCCATGCATCACAGCTCCTGCCTAGTGAGGAGCTGCTGAGCCCCCAGAGCTGCAAAGCCATTCATAGCTACTGCAAGGATTGTGCTTTTCTTTATTTTTCTGATGTACATGTCTCCAAACCTAATTAACACCCAGCTCCACTCCCAACTTCAGTGGTAGGCCTGTCTTCAACCTTGCTTCTGGCTCATGAATGTGAGCTTGTCCTTTATTTCTCCCAGTCTTGATGTAAACATTCCCCAACCAGCTCTGAGTTGAATTCTCTCTCTCCTTCTCTTATTACTGATTTCCTAGTTCTGACCCCTAAAAACCAGAGAAGGCCAGCACTGGGCTCTCACAAGGAGGATATTAGGCAGAGTATTAGAGTTATGAATATGTGCGCTACCATCTAAGTTTGTATTGTCTATCAGGTTATGCAAAATATATCTGTTCATTTTCATGCCCATTTAACACAAAAGTATCTATCTCCTGGGGTAATGTGCCATTTTATCAATAGTTTTTCTATCATGTTATGAAGATCATAACATCCTTATATTCTCAGCTCTGCCTTCCAATTCTCCAGGGAATCCCCTTTCTCAGGTATTAATTTCCACAGTCGTACTCATTAATTTGATAAGCCTCTCTGGTTTTAAATAGCTCTTCATACCCAAACAGGCCATAATTGAATGGAAGATTTAATTGTTTTTTTTTTTTTTTTCTCAGCAAGCAATCAGACCAGGCAAGCAAGGACACAGCAGATAAAACACCGCTCAACTCAGGAATGAAAGACGTGTGTTTCCATTCACTAACAGGCAGAAATGTCACTGGATTTCAGAGAGGCTGACTCAGGGCTCAGTTTGGAGTGGAGAGCTATTGAATTTCCCCTTCAGACTGGCAGACAGCTCAGCTGCATGGCTCTCTTCCCCTGTCATTCCTGTTGATTTGCCTTCAAGGTGGTCATTCAGAGAGAGTGAAAGGAAAAGGCCACCGTTTGCCATTTCAGGCCCAGACATTTAGCTCTGACTCCCACTGATATGGTTTGGCTCTGTGTCCCCACCCACATCTCATCTTGTAGCTCCCATAATCCCTACATGTTATGGGAGGGACCTGGCGGGAGATGATTGAACCATGGGGGTGGGTCTTGCCTGTGCTGTTCTTGTGATAGTGTATGGGTCTCACGAGATCTGATATTTTTAAAAATGGGAGTTTCTCTGCACAAGCCCTCTCTTTGCCTGCTGCCATCCAGGTAAGATGTGACTTGCTCCTCCTTGCCCTCCACCATGATTGTAAGGCCTCCCCAGCCATGTGGAACTGTAAGTCCAATAAACCTCTTTCTTTCGTAAATTGCCCATTCTCTAGTATGTCTTTATCAGCAGCATGAAAGCAGACTAATATACCCACCCAGCTCTAGCTTTCAGCTCACAGCCCGGCCCAGGGCTCCCACACACAGATCGTATGCTTTGCTTTGGTGTGGTCTTTTCTTCACATGAAATGAGATCCTCTTGTAGAGAGATAATAACTGCCTCAACCCCCCAAAATCTGTGGCTGGCCCTGGATCAGCAAATTCCATTTTCCTCCATTCATCAACTCTGCCAATTATGTTTTTATGTAATTTTGTAAAAATTTGAGGTGACTAAGAGTCCCAAGCAAGTTGATTCGTATGAGGTTTCAATATCATTTCAATGGTTTTTAGGAATCAGAACTAGGAAATCAGTAATAAAAGCAGAGAGATGATCCAACTCAGAGATGATTCAACTCAGAGTTGATTGGGGGATGTTTATATCAAATGCTGGAAGAAATGAAGGACAAACTACACTCATGAGCCAGAAGCAAGGCTGAAGACAGGTCTACAAACCAAAAAGTTGGGAATGTGTGCTAATAATGTTTGAAGAAACGTACACCTGCAAAAAAAAAAAAAAAAGGCACAATCCTTGCAGTAGCTATGAATGACTTTGTAGCTTTGGGGGCTCAGCTTGGTCCCTAGGCAGGAGTTGTGAGGTATGAATCTGTCCAACTAGTTCAAAGGGCTGGAGGCAGGGTGGATGACTTCAGATTAATACAAACTTAATTTTTCAGAAGTATTAAACACTTATATTAGGTCAAAATGGAATGTGGTCAATCCTCACAAGTATAGAGTGATTATGGAGAATGGAAGTTGATTCGTATGTTATTTCAATTGCTGGGTATTTTTTAGAGAAATGTGTATTTTGATGACTCATTCTCTTGCTAATAACAAAAAGTATGAAAATGTGAAAGTCCTATTGAGTCTGCTTGAAGGGTTTAAGGTCATTTATGATGTGTTTATTAAATGCTAATGGAACTCATAGTCATTTAGCCATGTAGGCATTTAACTAAATGTTTTTCACCTTCAAGAAAAGAGCTTGGGTGACTAATGGTCCTAGGTCCTGTATTTATATGCATTTGAAGCTTAGAGAGATCCAGGCAATGGAAAAGTCAACCTAAGATGCCTCGTAGACCAAGTTTGCTATTATTGCACACTAACGATGCAATGAATTATTGCATACTAACGGCAGAAATGATTATAAAAATAGAAAGCTCTTCCATAAAAGAGATTCTTAAGATAATAAGGTACTATCGTATCAATGGAGAAGAGAGAAATTGGATGTAAGGTCACTTGGTCACCTACTAACTGTGCAACTTTAGTTAAGTTAGCTAACCTCAGCGAACATAGGTACTATTCCAAGGAAGATAATTCAAGGGCTACTTTGAAGAGTAGTTTTGAGAATTAAATTACTGACAATTGGCATTTAGTCTGCTTTATCCGCTGTTGCCCGACTTTGCTGTCTTTCTTTATTGGCACTTGGTTTTCAAGGTATCTGCATTCCAGTTTGAAAACTTTGTAAAATCAAAATATTCAAGTTTATTTTAATTTTTTGGGGAGAGGAGGTTCTGAGCAAATGTGAGAAGGCATGTCTGCATACTGTATAGATCATATTCTCTGCCATTTTGAGATACTTAGAATCAGAGGGCAAGTTTCAGGGGAGACAGAGCTTCTGAGCAGGGAGCAGGGTGTTAAGACTGGACACGTTTTTGACTTTGCTGGAGCCAGATTTCCAGATCTGGCTCTTTGTTGTTGGAAATGAATCCCACAACATCACACATGCCTAGGTCTATGGTAGAAAGAGTAAAACACATTTTAAAGCCGAGCAACTCTGAGTTTGAAATGAACCATGTCCAAACTCACTTCCAACATGATCAATAATCAAAATAGGACCCATTGTCTCTGTTGCAGTGTGGCTAAAACTGCTGCAAGTTTACCAACACCACTGTCCTTTGCATAACCTTTGCTTGAGCATGAACGTGGAATACAGATACGTTTATACAGTGTGCTCATTTAAAACCTTCCCCAGACCTCTTTTGGTCAGTCTTCCAATTTTGCATTTTTCAATTCCTGACCATCCAGTCAAACCCTTAGGAACTGTGTATAAATCAGGATTGATCCAAATCGCTGATCTCTCAGCCCACGCAAAGCAGACAACCCAGTGACTGCCCCAAGTCTTACCTTCTGGGACGATTTGCTTTCATCAGTATCTTTCAGGAATACTCCTGAACAGGGGGGCTGTAACACTGCAGCAGTTCTTTTCAAGTTGGTGACTACACACTGTGCAGAACAATGTGTATGCCAGACCCTGGCCTCTTCCTCTTCAGTAAATGCCCATCTTTGAGGCTGTCAATGTGGATTGAAGGAGAGGAGTTGCTGCAGCAGAACTAGATATATTAGGAGTCTGAGCCTCCTGCTCATAGAGCATATTTACCTTTCAGACCTGCTTAAGCCTAATCTCTTTTGCTGCATTTCAACTTGATGATAGATGGCTGCTGTGCACATTCAAATATGGTGGGTCGGTTTAGACCCAGCGTCTAGTTGGTAAAGAAACAGATACTTTGGTGCCCTGCCCAGATCTTCCCAACACTCATCATTCTAGTATATGCCAATGATCTCCTCTTGCAATCATCAATAATTCTCTGCTGTACGGCTCTCTATGAGGCTGTGCACATGGCAGGGTGGGAGTACAAAAGAGTTAACACCTCAGGGGGCATCCCTCAGCAGTGACAAACAGGAGTTGGAGAGCAAGTACACCCGCTTCCTCATCCCTCAAGTACTACGTCCCACACTATCTCCCAGGGGACTATAGTGGGACTAAGGCATTAGGAGTTACTCATGGATGTACCCACATTAGCTTCATTCCCTGCGCCCCCCCACCCACTTCCCTACCGGTGCTTTCTGAGATGAACTTTCAAACAAACTACATGCACTCAAATCCTGTCTCAAGGTGTGTGCTTTTGGGAGAACCCGGACCATGACAGATAGCTCTGATTATATGGCAACTTGATGTCAGGTACTCAGTTTCTTTTCAAGCACAAGTCAGAAATGTTTTAATCTCAAGAAAAGAATATTTATATGAAAAAGTATCCATGGCATTGCTCCAACACCTTAGTCTGCTTATAGCTGGACTATGTTTTTTATATTCCTTAAAGTTTAGTGTAGAACGATCTGAATTCTAGTCAATGGAACGTTAGCAGAACCAAGAAGAGCCTTGCAAGCAGAACCTTCCAAGCCCAGCTCATGCCAAAGAAAAAAAAAAAAAAGAAAAGAAAAGGTAAGACTTTCATGAGTGCATTTGTTCATCCTCTATTCCCCCTCTCTGCTATCTGCGATGGCAACACTCAGTGATATGGTTTGGATGTTTGTCCCCTCCAAATCTCACATTGAAATATGATTACCAGTGTTGGAGATGAGGCCTGGTGGGAGGGGTTGGATCATGGGAGAGGATTCCTCATGAATGATTTAGCACCATGCCCTTACAGATAAGTGAGTTCTCACTCAGTTCATGCAAGATCTGGTTGTTTAAGAGTCTGGGACCCCCGCCCCCCGGCTCTCTCTTGCTCCCTCTCTTGCCATGTGACAACTGTGGCTCTTCTTCACCTTCAACTGTAATTGTAAGCTTCCTGAGGCCCTCACCAGAAGCAGATGCTAGAACCATGCTTCCTGTACAGCCTGCAGAACTGTGAGCCAACTCTTCTTCTTTTTTTCTATAAATTACTGAGTCTCAGGTACTCCTTTATAGTAATGCAAAAATGGGCAAACACCCAGTGTGGCACTGGGTGGTAAATGATATCAGAGACATGTCAACCTGGGTACCTGAGTGACCATGTGGAACAAAGGACTCCTTTTCCCAGCTGCCCTGGAACTGCACTAGACTGTTAGGTGAATAAGAAATAAATTTCTATTTCCTTGAGTCAAGTCATGTTCATGTCTTTGTCTTACTGTTGCCTAGCCTACCTTGATGGACATATGCAAATCTCCAAATTATTATTTGAAATTGAAAAAAATGGGAAGCCGTAAGCAATAAAAAGAATTTCAGAGAAAATTAAATCACTAAACTATGCTTGATTTTGTTATTCTACATCTCTATTTTTTCTATATTACAGCATAAAAACAAAATAGAACAACAAACAAATTTACAAATGTTCATCAAACTTAAACCTCACAAGAACTCACTGGTCACTCCAGAGTTATGCAGAATTATTTGACTCTTCCTGAGAACAACTGCTCATATACTATCTAACCTTAGCCTACTTCATTAAGAGGAAATCTTTGTTCTCACCCTCATTATTTTCTACTTAATTTGTTTTCCTGCCAGGAAACCCATCTATAGAGATTTGTTTTTCTGGCCATCTAATTTGTTCTCTTCAAATATTTCTCATAGGTTTCATTTCTTCATAGGCTGCCCATATCACCATTGACAGGTTCAAATCACAGATTGGAAGTCACTTGTTAGATAAATCAATTAAAGACAGAATGAATGAGACTTTCAATTCCAGTAATTGCAAAGCAGTTTATATTTAATTAAACTGCATGCAGATAACAATGAAAAAGTTGAGACCAAAAAATCCCTCAGAACAAAGATCAACCTTCCTGATGGCACTGGAGAACAATCACAAGGCATGCAGAAGTTGGAATTAATTCAACCCTTGAATGAAAGAAGCTCTACAAGGTGAGATCTATGATTTTATAGCTTTTTCCTTGAAGGCTTCCCCAGTATGCTTAGTGCAGATTGCCTAGAACTCAGGCCAAGAAATACATGGCCTTGTTGGTCTGAAGTGTCAGAATTTGAGTATTCCAGACTGCTGGAAATTTTAGAAGATGATTCAAAAAATGTGGGAGCCACAGAAAGGAAAATTCCCAAATCTGCATATGCATTTCCCTTAAGTCCTTGAGTGACATTTGAATTATGCATATGCAGAGGGAGATATCAAGATATTCAGCAAAGTTCAATAGCTGGAAAGTTGAAAGACTTGAGCAGAGATCTTAGCTGTGACTTACTTGAGGGGAGATAGAATTTGGAGTTTGAATCCTATCAAGTTACAGGATTTTGATAAATGCCTTGGACTTTTCATTTATTTTAAACAGAGCTATCCTTATTTGCAAAGATTGTTTCCCAGAAACAAGGATTTAGCCTAAGACTAAAAGAACAATGGAAATAGACCCACATTAATAAATAATTTATAAAAGCATCCACATGGTGAAGATAGTTATCCAGCAACTAAATCACTCACTAGAGCAAGAAACTACTCACCCAAAGAGGGTAATAGTATCTTGTGTTTCTGCAGCATAACATCCACAACGTTCAGTACACAATAAACCATTATTGGACATGGAAAGAACAGTTAAATGTGATCTGTAGTCAAAATAAAATCAGTCAATGGATAAAGACCAAAGACAACTTCAATGTTGTAGTTAAAAAATAAGGACTTTCAAGCAGGAAGTGAATATATGACCAAGGATGTAAAGTAAAGCAGGATTATCATTAGTAAACAGAAAAGGAATATCAGTAGAGAATAGAAACTATTAAAAAGTCGAATTTAAATCCTGGAACTTAAAAATGTTTAAAATAAAATAATGTTTAAAATAAAAATGTCGTTTGATGGGCTGAATAGCAGATTAGATACAATAAAAGAAAGTCACTGTGAACTTGAAGGAGAACAAAAGATGAAAGAAAATTGAACATATTTTTAGAAACATATGAGACAATATCAAATACTTTAATATATGTATAATTGGAGTCTCAGCAGCAGAGAGTAGAGATAAAGATCCAGCAGTGTGGTGGCACGCACTGGTAGTCCCAACTACTCAGGAGGCTGAGGAGGAGAATGGCATGAACCTGGGAGGCAGAGTTTGCAGTAAGCTGAGATCATGCCACTGCACTCCAGCTTGGGCCATAGAGTGAGACTCCATCAAAAAAATAAAAAATAAAAAATAATCCAGAAAAAAAAATGTTTAAAGAAGCAACTGTGAACTTCACAAAATTTGGTAAAAAACATCAGCTTACATATCCAAAAAAAAAACTCAGATAGCTTCAAACAAGATAAATTCAAAGAAAATCATAAGTATATTCTCATAGTTGCACTGCTGGAAACCAAAGCTAAAGAAACTGTCTTGAATGCAACCAGAGATAAATGATATAATATATAGCACAGGGGAATAGTGATACTATTTACGACTGACTTCTCTTTTGGAACAATTAAGGAGACAAAGAAATTGTCTACCCAGAATTCTACATCTAGCAAAACTATCCTTCATATATGAAAACAAAACAAAGACACTCCGGATTAATAAAATTGGAAAAAAGTCATTGCCAGCACACCTGAATTAAATAAAATGCTAAAGACATTTATTTGGGTTGAAAGTAAATGAAACCAGATAGGAACTCAGATCTATAGAAAGAAATGAAAAGCACCAGAAATAGTAAATACAGTTGACCCTTCGTATCCACAGGTTCTGAAGACTTGAATTTGAATAACCATGGATCAAAAATATTTTTAAAAAGTTAAAAATAACAATAAAATATAGTGTAACAACCATTTACATAGTATTTATATGGTATCAGGTATTGTAAGTAATCTAGAAATATCTTAAAGTATATGAGAGTACGTGTGCATGTTATATGCATATTTTATGCTATGCTATTTCATATAAGAGACTTGGTGTGTAGATTTTGGTATCCAAGGGGGATACCGAAACCAATTTCCCACAGATACCGTGGGATAACTGTACAGTCAATCCTCATTATTTGTAGATTCCATATTTGTGAATTTGTCTGCTCACTAAAGTTTATTTGTAACTTCAAAATCGACACTTGTGGTGCTTTTGTAGGCATTTTAGCATATGTGCAACTCAAAATATTTGAGTTGTTTCATGTCCATGTTCCCAACTGAGGTTGAACAAGGCAACACTCTGCCTTCTTCTGTCAACTTTCATGCTATACAAAAGTGACCCCTTTGTGTTCTATTTAGCACTGTATTTTTTACACTTTTGTGCTTCCTTTGGTAATTTTGCTGTTTAAATTGTCCCCAAACAAAACACAAAAGGGCTTTCTGTGAGGGCAGATGGCTGTGATGTGCCTTATGGAGAAAATACAGGTGTTACATAAGCTTCATTCAGGTGTGACTTGTTGGTCATGGGATCACTGTGAATGAACCAACATAACTGAGACGTCTATAAATACAAACACACATAAAACAAAATTAAGTACTGATCAGTTGATGAAGATTTTGTCACCAGAGTCTCATAGGAACCTAACCCTGTATTTCCTCTAGAACCAACTGTTTAGTATTTGCTAATTCAGTTTTCACAATGACTTTATAGAATGTTCCTGTGAATAATAAGAATTGAGTGTATATGGGTAAATAGAGAAGTCAATCGTTTTTTAAAAAATTCTTTCATTATTCCTTTCTTTTTTTTTTGACAGATCTCACTTTGTCACCCAGGCTGGAGTGCAGTGGTGCAATATCAGCTCGCTACAAGCTCCGCCTCCCGGGTTCACGCCATTCTCCTGCCTCAGTCTCCTGAGTAGCTGGGACTACAGGTGCCCGCCATCATGCCCGGCTAAGTTTTTATATTTTTAGTAGAGACGGGGTTTCACTGTGTTAGCCAGGGTGGTCTCGATCTCCTGACCTCATGATCCACCCGCCTCAGCCTCCCAAAGTGCTGGGATTATAGGTGTGAGCCACTGCACCTGGTCTTTTAAAAAATTATTTAAAGGCATATGGCAATGTAGTGCAAAACTGTTAACACTCTTCTGGGTTTATAAAGTATGCAGATATAAAATATTTGACAACAAAAATACAGAAATAAAGGAAAGGAGTAAATTAAGTTATACTGTACTGTTGCATGATTCTTACATTTCATATAAAGTGGCTGTTCTGTGTGGGAAACTCACAAGGGGAGAATAAAAGACACACACACAATACCTTTATGGGTAAACAACCTTTATCCCATGTAAATGGCAATGCAAATATAATAAGCAAATCATATAATAAGCAAATGATACAATAAACAAATTGTAATGGGTAGGGGAGAAGGTAAAAGATGTATATATACACACACACACACACATACACACACACATATATATATACACACGCACACGTGTGTATACACATATACACTCACCAGACTATGGAGGATTCATCATCGGGAAGCTATAGCCTGGGCTCCAGTGGTCGGCCACCCGTCCATGCACAGATGAGGAGAGGTCTCATGAAACTTTGGTGTGGTCTGGGGCCTTAGCTCCTTTTGTAATGAGTTGTTTGGTATAAGGCCCAGTCACGAGGGCCCTTTGCGACTGAGCTCAAGGAACACAAAAAGGTCAACTTGCTTTTGCAATTTTCTATTGTTTTTCAATAACTAACGTATCAGAATAGGTTGAAATAGAGATTTCTTTGAAACAGTGCTGGATGAATGCCTCAAGGTGCTCACAAAACCTGTTCTGGGACTTGGTGACCACTGTTTGTGTCCATGTTCAATTGAGTTCAAATTTAATACTTAACTTTTCCTCCACAGTGGCACAATATTAAATCTAAGTAGATAACAAAAATGAGACATATTATAATCCTTAGAACAACCACCAAAAATTTAATATGGAAAATAATATATTAAAAGTCTAATGAATGAATTAAAATAGAATCTTAAGAATATTTGATTAATTCAAAAGAATGCAGAAAGAATGAACAGAAGAACAAAAAACAAATGGAACAGATATGAAATAATTAGTAAAATGGTGGGCCTAAATACCACCATATATCAGTAAGTACATTAAATATAAATAAACAGATGAAAAAGCAAAGGATGTCAGACTGAATAAAAGAAGGTTGCATGAATTAGTCAACAAATGAATGAACACACTATCTTGGAAAAAATGCACCAAATGGCGTTAGCAAATATTTTCATCATTATAGGAAACCAGTTAAGAAACTATTCTCTCACATTCTCTGTTCATAACAGTGTATTTCTGGGTCAGGTCCCACTCCTGGCTTCAAAACTGGGCAGATAACCCAGATCTGGGTATTTAGAGCACAGTCTTCCCCTATCTATAGTGGCTGAATAAGAAACAGGTATGTGAATGACAGTGTACTAATGTGAATTATAGCAAATATTTTTGCTGGAATATTGAGAAAAAGAAGTTATTTTCTCACATGTTTCCAAGCTAATATGATGTAAACCTAAATCTGCTGGTTGCCTTTGTCTGTTTGATAATGAAGACAACACAGAAAAAAAGAGAATTGGAAAACATGAACACACTTGATGTCATCATTTTAACCACTGGATCCAACCACGCCTGAAGCCATACACACTCTATCTTTTCAGTTATTTGAGCAATCAAAAAAGGGAAATCACCATTTGTTGGTTTCTATTCTTTACAGACAAAAGAGACAGGATGAACACAATTAGCAAATGAATTATTTTCCAAATCATCAATAATATCAATTGAAGTAAGATACATCTATTGAATGAGTTTGTTACTAATTCCTGACCCACTTCCTTCAACCATAAGAAATCTCTGCAAACTCATACACCAGAAATAATATAAAGGGTTGGCTTCAATCCTCTGTAATTGATGGATATTGTTCATGAAAACGCTGTGCCCTCTAATTTCCACGTGACATATTAGTAGGGCCCGGTGTGCTCTCAACCAACAGAAGTTCCCCCTTGGCTGTTCTCCTTAGAAGGATTCTTTATCTTTTTCCCAGATTATTTATGTAATCTGTATCACTGTGGGTCTATGTATAAGAATATTGACCACCTCCTTCTCACATCATGGAAACACTGACTATTGATATACACAGAAACTAAAGCAGGATAGATTTCAAGTAGATCTCTGTTAATCACTGATATTTAAGGGAATTTGACACAATTAATAATGTGCATGACTAAAAGGGAAATTATCTCCTAATCTTGATAAATCATCACCCAAATAATTGATTTTCTCATATCTCCTTACTCTTTGGAATGAAATAATGTGTTTTTAGAAACTTGCCAAATTAGCTGGTTTATGTCTTAGGATCTTCCATGAATCTCAGATTTTTGTGAAATGGACAGACACCAATGGAGTCTACAACTATTTACTGTCACAGATACAGAGAATGAGTAGAATGCCAGCTGATTAATCCATGTACACCAGTGCAGATATGATATATTGACCAGAATTGCACTCAATTCAAGAAAACTGTCTTGGGAGGTTTTGCAAGTAAAATCAAAATGGCTACAATACTCTGCATTTATTCATAAAACATGTACATTCTCCATAAATGTCTGAAGCATTGAACTGTATATATATTAGAACACAGTTATTGTATTAGTCTGTTCTCACACTGCTAATAAAGACATACCCAAGACTGGGTAATTTATAAAGGAAAGAGGCTTAGTTGACTCGCAATTCCACATGGCTGGGGAGGCCCCACAATTATAGTGGAAGGCAAACAAGAAGCAAAGTCACGTCTTACATGGCAGCAGGCAAAAGAGCTTGTACAGGGGATCTCCTCTTTATAAAACCATCAGATCGCATGAGATTTATTCACTAACTCAAGAACAGTATGGGGGAAATCACCCCCCCCCCCATGATTCAATTATCTCTGCCTGGCTCTGCATTTTAGGGATTATTACAATTCAAGATGAGATTTGGGTGGGGACGCAGCCAAACCATATCATTTGTACACAGAATATGATTGGAATACATCTGAGAAAATTATTTTCTCAGATAGCTTAGAAAGCTGAAAGAGAGGATATTACTATCTCTGCCTTAAATCATAGAAACAGAGTCCTCAGAAGGAAGCACAAAGCTGGATTGAGAAATGAAAGGGATGAATGGGGCTGGGATTAGAGTGAGCCAATTGAGGGTCAAATAAAGGGGTACCAAATAAAGGAAGTATTTGCTCTGTGGTATTTTCATGACTTTGGCAATGAGGACCTGCTTCCATCTTGTAGTAGGTGCCTCCCTTGTCTTGCCCCAGTCCTGTCCCTGAGTGTGGGGCACGCATTGTAGGAAAAGAAGGATGGAGAAAGCATGGAGAAAGCATTCTACTTATAAAAAACAATGTGTGTTGAGAACCAGAGATGTGACAGAGGAGAAAGAAGCAAGTTCTTTTAACTACAGCAAACAATGCAAGAGTTGGGGGAGGGGTGTAAAAGATGAAGCTAGAGAGGTGGGCTGCTGCCAAACTGGGAAAGGTCTCATATGCTGTGAAGAGGATCTTTGACTCTTTACCCTAGACAAAGGTGAACTGATGCAATCTTCAAGGTCAGGATGGTTTTTACAAAGGATCCTTGTGATAGAGCAGTGTGAAAAATGGCTAAGAGGAGAAAAACCAAAGCTCGTGAATCTTAGGTAGCTGCAGTAACTTCTTCGGAAGAGTGGGTAGATGTCCTGGAAGCATACAGAGTGGATTTCACCTAGACTTGGTTACAGAACATGTCTGATGAGGCCACATGTAGCTCAGTGGTCTCTCGCTGGGCAAGTAGGCACTTGCACCAACTAAGCAAGACAAGAGCAAGTGCTGATGAAGGGAGCAAGCTGTTAAGTTTTAGTGTGGGACACGTTTTAAAACATTTGAGTAAGTTAGCTCAGATACCTTTTTGATTTAGTTGGTAAGAAAACGGATCCTAGTTTTCTGAGACTCCATAAACAGAGAAACCAGAGCTGTCTTTAATCTGTTTTTCACATTTTTTTAGCTGGTCACCAGGACTTGGTGGGCAAATAAGATCTTACCAGTGACTTGAACCACGTTAGCTGAGAAAATATTTAAAAAGCTACTCCCAGTTTTACTTGGAAAAAAAAAAAAAAATAAGCAAGCTTGTCCCCAGAACCCTGAAACTGAATTCATGGCTACAGCTGACAGTCTCTTGGCTTTGGAAATCCATGTGAAGCATCTCCAGGGCCTTACCATTTTTCATAACCTTTATTTGAAAATCAGCTCCTTGATGCTGATCACCCAGGCCCCTGCTGAATAAAAGTTGAACTAACTTAAAACAAAAGCATGCATGCAGAATGCATACTACTCTACCTTATTAGTGAAATGTCAAATGCTCCTGCTGCCTATTTTCAAAATGTACCTTTTATCTCTGCCCTCATCATCCTCAAATGAAATCCTCATTAAAAAAGAAAATGTTTTGACTCTCTCATGGCTCAGACTTGACATCAAAAGCCATAGACTAAAACGTAGGCGGGTTTTATTTTATTTTTTAAAATTTCACCTTTTGTTAGCAGAAAACACACACAAACAGAAACTCCATTCTCAATTGTGAATGCATAACTGTGAACTCATAACAGCAGTTCACTTTTTACCTGGTGAAGTGGTGTCGTTGTCTGGGGTAAATACCCAGTGTTCGTTGTCTCACACCAAGGATTTGAGTGCATAGACACACAAGAAGTGGGTTTAGGAGTGGAGATTTAATAGGCAAAAGAAAGAAAAAGCTGGGCGTGGTGGCTCACTCCTGTAATCCCTGCACTTTGGGAGGCTGAGGGGGGTGGATCACCTGAGGTCAGGAGTTCAACACCAGCCTGGCCAACATGATAAAACCACATCTCTACTAAAAATACAAAAAGTTAACCAGGCCACTGGTGGCTGGAGCCAGTAATCCCAGCTACTCAGGAGGCTGAGGCAGGAGAATCACTTGAACCTGGGTGGCAGAGCTTGCAGTAAGATAGCACCACTGCACTCCAGCCTGGGCAACAAGAGCAAAACTCCATCTCCAAAAAAAAAAAAAAAAAAAAGAAAGAAAGAAAGAAAGAAAGAAAGAGAAAAGAGAATAGATCTCTCTCTTGCATGAGAGAGGGGCCCGAGTGGGGCTCCCTGCCCGCAGTAGTGTGCACTGGATTTTATAAACAGGCTTGAGGAGTCGATGTCTGATTTACATAGTGCCACAGATTATTTGGACCAGGTGTGATGTTTACATAGAGAACGAGGGCGCTAGACACCTGCCCTAATCTTATTATGCAAATGCAGTGTTTGCCTGCTGACTGCACACGTGGTTGGCAAGGAGGCGGGAAGATGGAGCCGCCGTGTTGGACATGCCTACTTCCCAGGTAGCCCCTTTCCTATTGGCATAGCTGCTAGGATTCACCCGTGCAAGCTTCTAACTTGCCTTTCTATGTCTGCAGCTGAATTTTACAGGCTGCTCTTTGTTAGAAAAGAAAATGATTTGGGGACTGCTTTTAATTGAAAGGAAGACCCTACCAAGGACTCCCTTACACTCACTGGCTGCTTAAATCATTTCTTTTTAACTCGACTATCACTTGTATAGCACCTTCTCTATGGAGTTTCTCCAGCTTTCACATCGTGGGCAGAGCCTGGCCTCACAGCCCTTGTGCATTTTGCAGCTCTTAGCACACTTTGTGGTGATAATCTGTTCCCTCCCCTGACTTCCCCATGAGAATGCAGACACCTGAACTCTTTTACCTCCAGGATGTAGGTAAATATTCCATGAATGAATGAGTGACTGATGAATAGGTACTAATGGGATGGAAAAACTGTCCTGTCTCTGAACAATGGTGTCATAGCAGGACTTCTTTTCTTTGCCGCTGTCATTGGCAACAGCAAAGGCCCTGCCCTCCCTGGTCCTTATCACCTTCCATGTTGACAGGCTTGCAGGGCAGCAGGTGGGCGTAAGAGCTGCCTTTCGAGGCCCACGCAGAGCCAGGTAATAGATTTGCTGGTGGAGGAACCCACCGCCATGACCTCATTAGCTCTGAGCACTGGCTGCAGGAAGTCATCCTTGCCTCACCTAATGGCCTTCCCTCATCTTCCTCTCAATGCACTCCCAGGGAGACCCTCCAAAGCCTTTGACATAAGCAATGAGAAAGGCATTCTGCCTTCACAGTTGCCATATGATTTACTTTGAAGCCCATAAGCTCCAGGATTGCACATTCCAATTCAAAAACAGCAGGAAAAATGATTTGAAAAGGATGCGCTGATGCTCCAGTTTAGAAAAGACATGTTCTCTTCTGATGCGTTGGGACACGCTAGTTCCTCTGTCTGCTGTCATTGGTTCCACTTTTCTAGCTGATGAAAATCTGTTCTGTGTGGGCCCTTCATATGCTCATGCATTCAGTCAATGAACACTGCCAAGCCCATAATGGGCCAAGTCTATCTCATACCTCACTCCTTCGAGGACGCCTTCCCCAACTTCCTCAGTCTAAGTTGATTCAGGCATGGTACATTTCATATTTGGTTTAATTATACATTTGCTGCTCTGACTCTCCTGCCTCCATTGTGAGATGGTTGGGGAACAACTGAACCTTATGAATGTCTGTATTTCCAGCACTGAGAATGTCATTCGATGCACAGTAGAAATGTAGCAAATGAGAAAGTGGTGTTCAGAATCCCACATTAGCTGTAGAATCCCACTTTTCAAAACCAGGGATATTCAGAGATAAATATAATTCAGAGATATTCAGAGATAAATATAATTTTTCCCTATGAGTTTTGAAGAAAATGCACACATTTCCTGCTGTTTCTTCTTGACACTAATAAGTGATTTCTTTATGAAGATCCCCGTCTTGCATCTATATTAAAGGTACATCTCAAATTATCATCAGTGTTACTGGAGAATAACCCTGAGCAGATAGCTACAAGTATTGGGTACTAGAAAAAGAACGAAAATACAAACAACAAAAGAAACGTCACTTCCTGAGAATACTTAAGGTTCAAATCTGGAATACACAAGAATTTCAGATAAAAGTCTACAAATTGGGTGTAGTGTCTACTGCTCGGGTGCTGGGTGCACCAAAATCTCACAGATCACCACTAAAGAACTTACTCGAGTAACCAAGAATTTCAAGAATATCAAGACACTAAAGGCAAACCAATAGCTCTAAATTTGTGGTCAGTTCATAGCCATAGCCAATTGTTACGCTGGCATATCTTGTGTCCCGAGTTAATAAAAGGACCACGGCGTTATTAGCCAAATGTCATAAGGCATTTGCACACATTGTTAATTAACCTGTGAGATGTAGCGTGCCTAAGAAGGCCCACCACAGGACAGCAGCATCCTAAAAATGGAGCAAAGAATTGATAGCACCTTAGTTTATAAAGTCTCTTGTAGAAATAGATATGTGCTCACCTATAAAATAAGCAGTTAGTAGATCCCTTTATAAGTGGCAGCACCTTGTTGGTGATTCTTTGGAGAACATAGGTGGGTTTTCTAAGGATATGGGGTTAAGAAAAAGAGAGAAAGATAGATGGATAGAGACAGAGAGGCAGAGAAAGAGGAGAGATGAGGAGAGAGGCAGAGGAGAGAAGAGATTAAAACGTTTCTCCTCTTAGCTATAATTTAAAGGTTAACAAGAAGGACAAATAAGATACACTGATATCCACAGAATGCAAAATAAGCATAGGATGATGCTGAAGAGCTTGCCTTACGTCTTCTACCTAGTTACAAAATTGCCATCTTTTGTTGGCATAGATGCGGTGAGCAGGGAACACATCTAAAACACAGGTGGGAATGTACACTAGCAAAACCTATATGGAAAACAGTATGGAGATTCCTTAAAGAGCTAAAAGTAGAACTGCCGTTCTATTCAGCAATCCTGCTACTGAGTATCTACCCAGAGAAAAAGAAGTCATTATACAAAAAAGATACTTACATACACGTTTATAGCAGCACAATTCGCAATTGCAAAACTGTGGGACCAATCCAAATACGGATAAAGAAACTGTGGTGTGTATGTGTATATATATATGTGTGTGTGTGTGTGTGTGTGTGTGTATATGTGTGTATATATATGTATATATATGATGGAATACTACTCAGTCATAAAAAGGAATGAATTAATGGCATTCGCAGCAACCTGGATGAGATTGGAGACTATTATTCTAAGTGAAGTAACTCAGGAGTGGAAAATCAAACATCGTACGTTCTCACTCATAAGTGGGAGCTAAGCTATGAGGATGCAAAGGCACACAAATGACACAATGGACTTTGGGGACTCAGGGGGAAAGGATGGGAAGGGAGTGAAGGATAAAAGTCTACAAATTGATTGTAGTGTACACTGCTCAGGTGATGAGTGCACCAAAATCTCACAAATCACCATTTAAGAACTTACTCATGTAACCAAACACCACCTGCTCCCCAATAACTTATGGAAATAAAAAATTTTAAATTAAAAAAAAAAAGCAAACAAAACAACACCACTTCAGCCATGTCCTTTTTTTTTCTTTTTTGAGACAGAGTCTCACTCTGTCACCCAGGCTGGAGTGCAGTGGCACGATCTCAGCTCACTGCCAACTTCCCCTCCTGGGTTCAGACAATTCTCCTGCCTCAGCCTCCCAAGTAGCTGGGATTACAGGCATGCGCCACCATGCCTGGCTAATTTTTGTATTTTTAGTAGAGACAGGGTTTCTCCATGTTGGCCAGGCTGGTCTTAAACGCCTGACCTCAGGTGAGCCGCCCGCCTTGGCCTCCCAAAGTGCTGGGATTACAGGCGTGAGCCACTGCGCCCAGCTAGCCATGTCTTATTTCATACCCAAACGGTTTTTGGTAACAATCCAAAAGTTGAATAAAGTTAAGTTTTTCAGTACAAAAAATCAAAATAGAAATAAAATTGGCATCTTTGCCACTTGGTGGCTGTGAATAGCTCACCTGCATTGTAAGCAGAGTGGGGACAAGTTCCCCAATACCTCTTTAAGGAAAAAGGATATTTTGAGAGCGGAGCATGATTGCATTGAGAATTCAAAAAATACAAAATCCAGTCTTCATGGCCAAAGGTTCTGACTCACTAGGAATGAAGTGGGGGCAGCAAACTGTAGTTTTAAAACTCCAAAAGATGGCTCTTGCTTACAGGGGAATGCCAAGGGGCCAGGAGCCAACGTGGAAGGAATGCAGGAACAATAAAATCACTATTTTATTACCTCCATAGTAAAGACAGGACCAGGCAAGAATCATCAATGGATATTATATCTGGTGGTGACTGAATGGGGAGTTCTGATGAGAAGTGTATTTACAGGGTGTTAAGAGTGTCTCTTCATAGACTACTTAGTGACAAGGGCAGCAAAAAGATATCATTTATATAGCAGAGGAATCGGATCATGTGTAATGTACATTTGAAGGATAATACGCAAGATTCACTGGTAACACGTGGAAATTAACTAGCCCTGGATGCTCAGGAAATGTAGAGATCGTTTCCATGTTAGTGGCAACTGCATTAGTCAGGGTGTAGTTCACAAAACAGAAGCCTCTTCAGGTAATAACAACAGGGAGGGCTGGGTGTGATGGCTCATGCCTCTAGTCTCAGCACTTTGAGAGGCCAAGGGAGGAGGATTGCTTGAGCCTAGGAGTTAGAGACCAGCCTGGGCAACATAGCGAGATTTGTCTCTATGAGATAAAAATAAAAAGAATTAACCAGGTGTAGCCCAGAGTTGGCACAGCAGCCTGTACCATCAACCAAGCTCCACTAAACCAAAAAAAAAGGGAAAAAGAAAAAAAAAAAGAAATCAGCATCATCATCATTGGTCTGAGCCAAGTCAACAATAGCCATCACAGCCCCATCTTTTGAAAGTTAACAAGAAGTCATATAGGATCCTGTGTAGCACTTACACATTTCTGGTGTCCCATTTATTCAATCTTCCCAATGATGCTGCAAGAAATGGCGTTTTGTAGAGAAGAACACGGAGACTCAAATAGATTCAGCTTATGGGCCTCAAGGTCATTTAACAACAACAGCAACAACAAAAATTGATAGAGCCAAGGTTTCCAGCCAAGTCTACTAAATCAAGCAAGACCAGTAGTTGGTGCTCCTCTGAGCCTAAAAACCTTAAATCTCGGAACTTTACCCTCTTGCTCCTGTGATGGTATTCTCTGGGGGTGAGGTGAGTCCTGAGCTAGGGGCAGGGCTGGGTAGCTTTGTATGCACCTGCTGTCCACCCTTCCTGGTGGTCACTTACTCTCCTGCACTGCTAGAAAGAAGGGCATGAAAAGCATCCTTCATCTTTTACATGAACAGAAGCAAAAGCCCCTCCTTCCCTTCCTGCCCCTGCCACACTAGCATACATGTTGGGAGTAGGAGACAAGACATTTTTCTCACTGTGTCATTGCACAGGAAGAGGGTTCTCAGAGGTGCTAATATATTCCATCTAACTGGCACTCTAATGAGCCCAGTAGGAAAGAGTATGTGCTAGCCCCGGCTCAGCAGGTTCCCTTCATAGGGTCATTTGATGTTTCAGCCTTTTAAGAGTCCCTGAGGTCCCAGATGAGCCCAGACTTCTTCCCAAGGCGAGGGCTGCATTTCTAGGCTGAATACCCATTTGCTCATGCAAATGCAAGCAGGTAAAGAGGAATTGCAAGACACTGTGCTCGCTTCTACTCAGACACAGGTGAATGCATATCTTCAAGGCATTTATTGCAAGCAGTTGCTGCTTTAAAAAGAAGGTTCAAGGCCAGGTGCGGTGGCTCACGCCTGTAATCCCGCCACTTTGGGAGGCCAAGGCGGGTGAATCACTTGAGGTCAGGAGTTCGAGACCAGCCTGGCCAACATGGTGAAACCCAGTCTCTACTAAAAATACAAAAAGTAGCTGGGTGTGGTGGTACATGCCTATAATCCCAGCAATTCGGGAAGCTGAGGCAGGAGAATTGCTGGAACCTGGAAGGTGGAGGTTGCAGTGAGCCAGAATCGCGCCACCGCACTCCAGCCTGGGCAACAAGACCTAGACGCCGCCAGCTCAAAAAAAAAAAAAAAAAAAAGAAAAGAAAAGAAAAGAAAAAAAAAAAAGAAAAAAGTTCAATTACTTGTCCTTTCCTTTCCTTTCCTTTCTTTTTTTTTTTTTTTTTTTTTTTTTGAGACAGAGTTTTATTCTTGTTGCCCGGGCTGGAGTGCAATAGGGCAATCTCGGCTCACTGCAACCTCTGCCTCCCAGGTTCAAGCTATTCTCCTGCTTCAGCCTCCCGAGTAGCTGAGATTACAGGTGTGCACTGCCACACCAAGCTAATTCTGTATTTTTAGTAGAGATAGCGTTTCTCCATGTTGGTCAGGCTGGTCTCAAACTCCTGACCTCAGGTGATCCACCTACCTCGACCTCCTAAAGTGCTGGGATTACAGGCGTGAGCCACTGTGTCCGGCAATGATGATGCTGATTTCTATACTCATTTTGGAAAAAGCTAAAGAAATACCTCCTGCACTTTAATCCTATAAATGGAGGCATCTGAGCATGAGAAAATGGGTCAACAGTCCTCCTGGGATGTCATAGGAATGACAGGTTCCCCTGCCTCTCTTGTTCTCACTCAGCAGAACATTGCTTTGTTTACAGTGACAGTCTGAGGAGTGGACACTTTATTTGTCCAGCATGAGATGACTTAGAATGAAGCCCTCCTGCCCTGGAGGGATGTTGACTGACAGCTGTATCCTCCAGTCAGATTTGTCTCCCTGCCCCTGGCTGCCTCTCTGGCTAGTCCCCGCCCCTCTGTCCCTGTGATACAGCCCTCTGTCCACCAGTCTCCATGACAGCAGCTTCTGAGAGTAATAGGAGGGGCCATAGCGAGGTGAGGGTCACATGATATGTTTGAGTCCCCTTTTAAGGCTGCCGATTTATCACTTTTGGAGAGGCAATGCGATAATTGCTGAACCATCACCAGACATTTCTAATGGGTGGGTGGAGAGTCCTCTCCTGCCCGGCTAGTGCCAATCTACCTATAACATAAACACCTGGGTGGATCTTAGAATCTGAAGCACTAACTCAAGGGGTGTGAAACAGAGAACTGGGTTTTCATTCCTTCAACCAGGCCCGCCTGTCCAACCACAAGGACTCTCGTAGGAACTTTCTCATAGCAACTCTGAGGCCAGTTTATGTTCTTAATTATGCAGCTTGAAGGCCAACCCTGACCACATTCACTGGGCGTTAGGAATAGAAACATCCTTCTTCTTTGCCAGCAAAGGTCTATTTGACTTTTCAGCCTATGACATTTCAACCCTTGTGTGTGTTTGTTTTGTTTTACAGCAATTTTGGAGCTTCAAGAACAGATGCTCAAGATGACATCTCTACTCGGAATGGTGGCTTTGCAAATTGATGTGAATGTACTTGGCAGTCATCTTGAGATGCTGACGTTACAAATCTGTCCTTCCAATCATCTGAACTCAATGTGATACCTTTTGGCCCAATTCCAACAAACACTGTGAATGCATATGCTTGTAGAGCCAAGAGTCTACCCAGCTTAAGTCAAAAATAGATCAAAAGAACAAGAGGTTTGTATGAAGAGTTAGACCCAGATTTATTTTCTGAATATGGTTGTTCTCAATTTCTAACCTTGTCTAATGCTATTGGAATCCACATTTCTACATGGCATTCTCTCTGCTTTCATAGACTAATTTATCCTAGGAATATTTTTAATCATGTTGCCCACAGGAAATATGTGCAATTCTCTTTTCATTAAAAATAATTGAGATCTACCTTTGTCTGAATGCTCATGTTCCATCCTTTGACATAGAAATAGTGTTATCTATTTCTGTCTCATTTTCTGGCAGAAGAGACAGAAAAAACAAATAAGTGATGACTGTGCATTATGATACATATGATATGGGAACAAGCAAAGGGCCATAAGGACGCCCAAAAAAGGGAGATTTAAAATTTGCATGGGTAATCGGGGCAGCCTTCAGAGAGGTGGTGGCATTTGAACTGGGTCTCGTGTGGAGAATACAGAGAAGAACATTAGGTAAGGAAGAAATCCAATACAAGAGAAAAAGGAGCAAAGGATATAAATAAAGAATTGACAGAAGAAATGTAAAAAGCCAAGGAGCATATGATGTTCAAAATAATGGTAATTAATTCCCCTTGGAATGGAAAATTTAGAAAGCTGGATATTGCCAAGTGTTTCAGAAATGTGAAGATATAGATGTTGGTGCAGCCATTCTGGAGAGCAATCTGTCGATATTTAGCCAAATTAAGTATACCCGTGCTCTCTGCCCCACATTTAAGCTTCTGAGCATCTATCTTCCAGGGAAATTCTCATAGAGCTCAATGCCGCATTATTCAAGGTGGCTGGGGAGTTGAAGGTAACCTCTGGCACAGATGATAATGTGCAATGAACTGAAACTGAGATTAACATAACTCTAAGACTAAGACTGTAAGAAGAGAGAGAGAAAAAAATAGAGACTGAAAATGGGCAGAGACATTGAAAAGGCAGTGAAGCTTGGGAGAGAAGATATATGCTTTTCTGAATATCAGAAATGTTCATACTTGTGTTTCATTGGATGTGTTTGGAAAGCAATGGAAAGACCTGGGTTGGTAGGTTGAGGAGAGAATGTAAAGGGCCTTATAAGTCACGTTAACAGGATTGACGCTTTATTTTATAGTCAGGGGACAGCCAACCAGAATTTACAGAGTGGACAGTGACATGACTGTGTTTGAGTTTTTAAGTAAATCACTCAAGTAGCAGCTTGAATTACGGACTGGAAAGAGATGCTACGTATCATGGCGTCAAGGGCTACTGGAATCCTAATAACAGTAGGGAAGTTTTCATCTTTAGCTGTATTTTCTCTTCCATGTGTAAGTAAAATGGAGCATGAACAGTGTCCCCAAGGTGCCTAAGGCTCCATTTCTACTAGTTTCCCAGGGGCATCTCTTATCCCTTCTCCAAGAGCCATGGAACGATCCCTGAAGCTTTCTCTAAACTCCAGTCAAGCTCCATTTCATCAACTTCTTTGAATTGCATCCACGCAGGCAGGGTCCAGAGGGTGACCCACTAATGAGGCTTGGTTTCTACCTTTCAGACTTAAAAGATTCTTCTTCCAATTCACATTTGCTTTGGTTCACATCCTAATTCTTTCCTTAGGAAGTAGAAGGCAAACAATGATGACTTACCTTGGGAGCATCTAAAGACTTCTAAGGAAAGTCTTGGGGTTTAATATTAGAAAATTAATCAATGTGATTCACCATATTAAGCACTTAAAAAGAAAAACCATACAAATATTTCAATGAATACAGGAGAAACGATCGTCAAAGTCCAACATCTGTTACCCAGTGTAATACCTACATGACCTATCTGAATTTCTCCCCTACCTTAACCCCGCTTGTCCTTAAGAAACAGAATGCCTGCATCTTAAGGTCAGAAGTTCTTCCTCATGACCAAACCGGCTGAAACTGGTAACACCCAAGATGGCAGCTCGCTTGCCCTCTGAAGAATTTCTAAGTTCACTATAAGATTTCTATGCTTAATGACACTCCCACCAGTGCCATGACAGTCATCATAACAATGATTAGAAGAAATCATAAAAGGATAAAAAGGAAGGCAGCACTCCAATTCCAAGTTCTCCATCCATTCCCAGAAAAGACGTGACTAATCATCCCGTTGCTTTTTATGGCCAACCCTTTCATTAAAGATGTCTTATATCTGCAGCCTCTTGGTTCTCGCAAGCCGAGAAGTTGATTTGTGAGCCACATGCCTGCTTCTCAATTCCACGGCCATTGAATAAAGCCTGCACCACTTGATGTTCACTTCATTTCCATATAGTGGCTTCACGACATCAAACAGGGAAAGACCCCATCTTCTGGGGGACAGGATTCGTTGATAATGTATCCATTGCAGATAAGAACTCTCAGCAATGGCTGGGTGCGGTGGCTCATGCCTGTAATCCCAGCACTTTGGGAGGCCGAGGTGGGCAGATCGTGAGGTCAGGAGATTGAGACTATCCTGGCTAACATGGTGAAACCCCGACTCTACTAAAAATACAAAAAATTAGCCGGGCGTGGTGGCAGGCACCTGTAATCCCAGCTATTCAGGAGGCTGAGGCAGGAGAATGGTGTGAACCTGGGAGGTGGAGCTTGTAGTGAGCCAAGATTGCGCCATGGCACTCCAGCCTGGGCGACAGAGCGAGACTCTGTCTCAAAACAAACAAACAAACAAACAAAAAACAACTCCAGTAGCTTGGGAATAAAAAGGAACCTCCTCAGTCTGATAAAAGAATCTGAACTGTCATGGCTTGAACGCGTACCCTCCAAAATTTAGTTGTTAAACCTTAATGGCCACTGTGAAGGTATTAAGAGGTAGAGCTGTAAGATGGTTAGGTTATAAGGGCACCCCTGTGATGATTGGGATTAAGGTCCTATAAAGGAGAATTAATGGAGCATTTGGGTTCTCTTGCCCTTCCTCCTTGCATTATATGAGGACACAGTGTTCCTTCCCTATGGAAGATGCATTATTCAAAACACCATCTTGGAAGCACAGACCAGACCCATACTAGACAAACAAATCTATCAGCATCTTGATCTTGGACTATCCAGTCTCCAGAACTGTGGAAAATCAATTTCTGCTCTTTATAAATTACCCAGTCCATGGTATTTTGTTGTAGCTGCACAAATGGACTGAGACAGAAATAAAACCTGTGCCTAACATAATTCTTAATAGTGAAAGGTTGAATGCTTTTCCCATAATACCAGTAGCAAGACAAAGATAACAGCTCTCACTAGAAGTTCCAGCAGTGCAATCAGGTTAAAAAAAAAAGAAAAAGAAAACAAACAAACAAACAAAAAGAAGTAAAATTGTCTTTATTACAGATGACATGATTGATTATGTAGAAAGTAAGATGAAATCTCCACAAACCTACTAGAACTAATAATAAGTGGGTTTATCTTGGTTGCAGGATGCAAAACCAATATACAAAAAGCAATCATAATTTTACATACTATAATCAAATAGTGGAAACAAAATTAAATTTTAAAAACTGTTTACTAAGAATCAAAAAAAAATGAAATACTTAGAGAAAATATGACCAAGAAAGATCTGTATGCCAAGAGAACAAAACATTATTGAGAGAAAACAAAGGCTTAAATGTATAGATAAATATATTGTGTTCATGGATCAGAAGACTAAATACTGTTAAGATGTTAATTCTCCCCAAATTGATCTAAACATTCAATAAAATCTTAATGGACTCTCAGTGAGCTTTTTTGTAGAAATTCACAAACTGATTCTAAAATTTATATGAACTTGTGAAACACTTGAAATAGCCAAACAATTCTGAAAAAGAACAACAAAGCTGGAAGACTAATGTTATTTTATTTAAATACTTATTTTAAAACTACAGCAAACCAAACAGTGTAGTATTGTTAGCAGCAGAATGTATCCAAGTCACGCAGCACCAAAGGATGTTACTGATGGCAAATCCATCCATGTCTGCAGCAACCTAAATTCTTGCTTCCTCAGAAGAAAGAATTTGACTGAGGGGCATAAGGTCGAAGGAGAGACCAAGGCAAGTTTTAGAGGAGGAGTGAAAGTGTATTAAAAAGCTCTAGGCTAGGTGCAGTGGCTCACGCCTGTAATCCCAGGACCTGGGGAGGCCGAAGCAGGCGAATCACCTGAGGTCAGGAGTTTGAGACCAGCCTGGCCAATATGGTGAAACCCTCTCTCTACTAAAAATACCAAAAATTAGCCAGGCATAGTGGTGGGTGCCTGTAATCCTAGCTACTCAGCAGGCTGAGAGAGGAGAATCGCTTAAATCCAGGAGGTGGAGGTTGCAGTGAGTCGAGGTGGCACCATTGCCCTCCAGCCTGTGCAACAAGAGCGAAACTCCGTCAAAAAAAAAAAAAAAAAATGCTCTAGAGCAGGAACAAAAGGAAGAGAAGGACACTTAGAAGAAGGCCAAGGGGTAAATTGAAAGACAAATGCCAGTTTCACCTTTTGACTTGGGGTTTTATATGTTGGCACCCTTCCAGGGTCTTGCATCCCTTCTCCACTAATTCTTTCCTTGGGGTGATCTGATGCCATGAGCAGGTGCCTGCCAGCACGTGGGAAGTGAGCCTGTGTGGCGTTCTTACTGGAGTTGCGCGCATGCTCACCATGCTCACTGGCGGCATTTTCCCTTACCAGTCCGGTGTTCCCAGAGGAAGGCCATCCGCCATTTTGTCTCTTAGCATGCATGCCTGAGCCTACTCGCCCAACTCCTGAGATCTTATCAGGAAGATACTGATGACCAGATTCAGGTGTTTGTATCTACTGGGAGCTGTCTGCCCCTGGCACCAGCTGCGGCCAATAATTATTTTAGCAAGAGAGCATGACAACCACCTGACCATCAGTTGATGGTCGCCTGACATGCCTGGTAGAGGGGGGAACCTCTCCTCTTCTGCCCTGCTCATGCCTGACTAGCTACCTACTCAAACAGTCTTGATGTCAAATAGACAAATAGACCAACAAAATAGGGCTTCCAAAAATAGATCCACACATACATGGACAACACATTAAAAAAAAAGTGAAATTCAACTCAAAGGAGAAGCGATAGTCTTTTCAAGAAATGGTGCTGGAACAAGTCAATATTCACACACACACGCACACGAACTTCTATCCATACCTCACACTCTATAAAAAAAGTAACTGAAAATAAATTGTACAATCGAATATCAAACCATCCCACTGTAAAACATCTCGAATAAAACATAGAAGAAAATCATTGTGTATGCGGATTGCCCAGAGAATTATTATATTAGTTTGGTGCACAAGTTATTGCAGTTTTCACCATTTGCTTTTAATGGCAAAAGCTACAATTATTTTTGCACCAACTTAATATCAAAAGCACTACCATAAAAGAATGCATTCATAAATTAGGCATCATCATAATTAAAAACTTCTATTCTTCAGAAGTCATTGTTAACATAAGTTAACTACTAATAGACACAACAAAAAGAATGAAGCTCGAGATAGCTCTGCTGAGAAAAGGAGCCAGACAGAAAAGAGGACATACTGTTTGAAATTCCAGAAAATGCAGGGCTGTGTGCAGTGGCTCACGCCTGTAACCCCAGCACTTTGGGAGGCTGAGGCGGGTGGATCACGAGGCCAGGAGTTCGAGACCAGCCTGGCCAATATGGTGAAACCCCATCTCCACTAAAAATACAAAAATAACCTTGGCACGATGGGGCGTGCCTATAGTCCCAGCTGCTCTGGAGGCTGAGGCAGGAGAATCGCTTAAATCCGGGAGACAGAGGTTGCAGTGAACTGAGATCGTGCCATTGCACCCCAGCCTGGGCAACAGAGAGAGACTCTGCCTCAAATAAATAAATAAATAAATAAATAAATAAATAAAATAAAAAATGGAAAATGTTGCCTCAACCCAGTGACAGAGAGCAGAACAGTAGTTACCTGAAGTAGGGTGGATTGGGAGAAAATACAAAGGAAAACACAAAATTTTAAAAAAATCTAAGGGATGATGGATGATCTTGGTTCTGATGATTACTTCACAGGTGTATTCCTCTGTCAAAACTGATAAAATTGTACACTTTAAACACTGGCAAGTTACTATATGTTAATTGTACCTCAATAAAGATGTTCAAAATAAATATTAAAAATTTTAAAACCGGAAAAGTAACAGAGACTTCAGGGAAAAACCGGGAGTTGCTGGGCGATAAAAACCAAAGAGAAACTAGTATCTCAGCGGGGAGACAGTCATCAGGAGTTGGCATGCTAAGAGGTTGTGTCAGATGAGGAAAGACAATGTCCATACGTGTAAAATTGAAACAGTCCCCACAGAGTTAATAAAAATTATATGCCAAGGCTGGGTGCAGTGGCTCATCCTTGTAACCCCAGTACTTTGGGAAGCCAAGGCAGGTGGATCACCCGAGGTCAGGAGTTCGAGACCAGACTGGCCAACATGGCAAAACCCCATCTCTACTAAAAATCAAGAATCAGTCGGGCATGGTGGCAGACACCTGTAGTCCCAGCTACTCGGGAGGCTGAGGCAGGAGAATCACTTGAACCTGGGAGGCGGAGGTTACAGTGAGCAGAGATCATACCATTGCACTCCAGCCTGGGCAACAGAGCGAAACTACGGCTTGAAAAAAAAAAGAAAAAAAAATTACATACCAGGCTCTGGACAAAAATAAAGCTGTAATTAAGCATTAATTGTGCTGCACTTTTGTCCCCTTCCTTGCTGTTAAAAGTCCCACAGCACTCAATACTGACTGTGCACCTTCCTCGTTTCTATAGACAAGATTACTGACATTAAAATCATAAGGTTTTTGTTTAAGGATCACTTAAGATGGTTTTCAGACCTGAATTCCAGCAACCAGTTTGAAGACCCCCATCCAGGAAATGGATCAGTGTGAGAATGCAGCTTCTTCCCCTCCTTGTCGCATGACTTCACCCTGAACTCTTCCACCTGGTTAATGATCTCCACAGTTCGAAGTACACTCCAAAAACCTAACCCCAGACTCCTCGGGGCACCGGATTTAAGGCTTCCTCCCATCTCCTTGTTTGGTGACCCTCCAATGAAACCTCTTTCTCTGCTGCAATCCAGTGTCTTGTGGATTGACTTGCTTTGCGCATTAGGCAATGAACCTGTTATGGTGACAAAAGGAAGCCAATGAGCGCATCTCTCTCATAGGGCTGTTGTGAGAATTAATTGATCTCTATGTAAAATGCAATGATTGTAATAAGCAAGAAAAAATGTTAGTTACTACTATTGAGAAGAGGTAAATCGCTCAGAGCATTATGAGCTAGGTGAGGTATGCAAAATTTATCAGGTCCAGAGAGATAAGAGTATGAATTTTCGGACATGCCCCGTGCCTGACGGCAATTGTTTAAAGTGATTTTTTTCCTAACTAGCTGACTCACCTGTTATCTTCCTGTTTCTGAAATTTGTGATGCAAAGAACAGTGTTATAGCTTATGTATTTTAAATGTAAATTACTGGTAAACAATATAGAAATTGCCTCGTCTTTTTCTTTGAAAATTCACTTACAACAGTTGCAAATCAGAGTGTATAATTCAGGTCAACTTGAATCTATGTTCCCCAGTTGCAGTCCTCAAGTTTGCCCCAAATAAACTCTCTACTTATATTAATTTTGCCTCAGTTTTTTTTTTTTTTCCTTTAAGGTTGACAATTTTAATGAAAGGTCTAGGTTAATTCCATAATAGTGTGGAAGAAGGTGGAAATCAAGGCTCGCTTCCTGCGGGAGGTGCTGTCCAAGGTGTTTGAACCACAGCGACTCCATCTTGAATAGGGACTGGCAGAAATAAGGCTGAGACCTACTGAGCTGCATTCCCAGGAGGTTAGGCATTCTAGTCACAGAATGAGATAGGAGTCAGCACAAAATACCGGTCACGAAACCCTTACTGATAAAACAGGATGCAGTGAAAAAAAAAGCTATCCAAAGCCCATCAAAACCAAGACGGTGATGGGAGTGACATCTGGTCATCCTCACTGCTCATTAAATGCGAATCATAATACATTATACATTAGCATTATATGTATTATATATAATATGTATTATAATATATACATATATTAATATATAATATTACACAATATACAATATGTAACATATCTATTACATATTATACAATATATAATATATTATATATCACGTATCATATATGAGATATATAATTAATAATATATTATATATTATATATTATTAATATATATATATTATATATGTATATATTATATATGTTATATGTATGTATATATTTATTATTCTATATTACATATTTATATATCATATATTGCATATTATATAGTATATATTATATTGTATATTATACTATATTATATTATATATTTTAATATATAATATATAAATATATATTTTATACAATATATTATAATATGTATATTATATATAATATATATTTTTTATATCTATATAATGCATTACTGCATGTGGCCAGTCTGAAAAAAGGAGGAACCCTGAGTTCCAGGAATTGCTCACCCCTTTCCTGGGAAACTAATGAATAATCTACCCCTTGTTTAGTATATAATCAAGAAATAACTGTAAGTATATTCAGTCGAGCAGCCCATGACACTGTTCTGCCTACAGAGTAGCTTTTTTTTTTTTTTTTTTTTTTTTAAGACAGAGTCTCACTCTGTCCCCCAGGCTGGAGTGCAGTGGCGCAATGTCAGCTCACTGCAACCTCCACCTCCAAAGTTCAAGCGATTCTTCTGCCTCAACCTCCCGAGTAGCTGGGACTACAGGTGCCCGCCACCATGCCCGGCTAATTTTTGTATTTTTGGTAGAGATAGGGTTTCACCATGTTGGCCAACCTGGTCTCAAACTCCTGACCACAAACGATGCACCCACCTCGGCTTCCCAAAGTGTTGGGATTACAGGCGTGAGCCACTGCGCCTGGCCTATTTCTTTACTTTTTAAATAAACTTGCTTTCACTTTATTCTATGGACTTGCCCTGAATTCTTTCTGGTGAAAGATCCAAGAACCCTCTGTCGGAGTCTGGGTCAGGAGCCCTTTCCAGTAACAATGCCGTTTGATTGAAACCATGAAGGATACAATCCACTATTATTTAAATGTGTACATCTCTGTGACCTGTGCATCTCTGTGACCTGTTCATCTCTAAGACCTGTACATCTCTATGACCTGTACATCTCTATGGGATGGATAGTATATTCTCTTTTCACTTCTTCCCTCACCATTACAATGCCAGCCCCCAGCATAGTGGTTTTAGCCTTTGGTGAATGCTCCAGTCACAAAGTCATGGAATTTTGCATTTGAAAGAGACCTCACAGAGCAGCTAGTTCAACTTCTTTATTTTACAAGCAATTAGATTGTACTGCATTTTAAAGGAAATCAAGCATAAAGGAAAGAAGGCAGGTTTTTGACCTAGAGACGTCTTCCGGCAATCCTGTTAACCTTTGTGGGCCTCAGGTGTTTTAGATGTAAAACAAGGGCGAAGTTACTGCCTGAGGACAGTGGGCTAAATCTGGGAGCCATCCCCTTTAAGGTGGCAATGTGGATTCTTATATCATTCTCCTTTTGAAGTTTGAAGAGCATTGGAAGTTTGGACAAAGGTTGCTTAATCTTGTAAATTATCAAAAAACAAAATGATAGAAAAGATGGAAGGAAGGGAGGGAGGGAAGGAATCTTGTTCATTATGAGAAAAAGTGCACAAATTTGAAGAAACTACGCTGAAAATTTTGAAGTTCTAGAGCAAGCTTGTCCAACCCACGGCCCAGGGGCTGCATGCAGCCCAGGATGGCTTTGAGTGTGACCCAACACAAATTCATAACCTTTCTTAAAACATTGTTGTTACAAGAAAGGAGTCCGGATCCAGACCCCAAGAGAGGGTTCTTGGATCTCGCACAAGAAAGAATTCAGGGCAAGTCCACAGAGTAACGTGAAAGCAAGTTTATTAGAAAGGTAAAGGAATAAAAGAATAGCTACTCCATAGCCAGAGGAGCCCCGAGGGCCGCTGGTGGCCCATTTTTATGGTTATTTCTTGATGATATGCTAAACAAGGAGTGGATTATTCATGCTTCTCCTTCTTAGACCATAGAGGGTACCTTACTGACGTTGCCATGGCATTTGTAAACTGCCATGGTGCTGGTGGGAGTGTAGCAGCGAGGATGACCAGAGGCCACTTTCGTTGCTGTCTTGGTTTTGGTGGGATTTAGCTGGCTTCTTTACTGCAGCCTGTTTTATCAGCAAGGTCTTTATGACCTATATCCTGTGCCAACCTCCTATCTCGTCCTGAGGCTAAGAATGCCTTAACCATCTGGAAATGCAGCACGGTAGGTTTCAGCCTCATTGTACCCAGCTATTATTCAAGATGGAGTTGCTCCAGTTCAAATGCTTCTGACAATACGAGATTTAGTTGCAATTTTTTCTTTTTTAGATCATTAGCTATTTTTAGTGTTAGTGTATTTTACATGTAATCCAAGACAACATAGTACAGAAAAGCCAAAAGATTGGACACCCCTGTTCTAGAGTCTTCATTTCAAAGCTAGCTCCTGCGTGTGAATCCGGGGTGATTCTGAGTATGTCAGTGCCAGCTGAATCACTTCACTTTTTCACGAGATATCCTCACAAGGAGATCTTGTTATCACTGGATGAGGATCTTGGCTTCACCACCACAGGGAAAAGAATCACAAGCTCAGAAATTTATTAAAAATTCATTTGTAGCACTTGTGCTCGTGCACTGAATATTACAGTTGATTCTTGTTATTCACAGTGGTTATTGTCTATAAAATCAACATGAACACTGAGTGAGTGGATACTGAACCATTGCTCCTGTAGGAAATACAAGTACTTATTCCTGTGGGTCTTTGATTATGATATTTTCATTAACCAATTAATATAGGAGTTAAGGAGAAATGATTTAGGCAGATAGTGACGGTAAGGAAGTCCTTAGTAAGGTTTTCCTTTTAATGAAAAGCAGCCCTCAAATCATTTCCTTTTCTAACAGAGCAGCCTGTAAACTTGAGCTTCAAACATAGAAAGGCAGGCTAGAAGTTTGCACGGGTGAATGCAGGCAGCTGTACCAGTAGGAAAGGGGCTACCTGGGACCAGGCATGTCCAATATGGCGGCTTGATCTTCCCTTCTCTTTGCCAACCACGTGTACAGTAAGGAGCAGACAACACAACATGTAACAGGCCAAGCAAAAACGCCATTTGCATAATAAGATTAGGGCAGGGAAGCCAGCTTCCTCCCACATTATATAAACGTCACACCTGGTCCAACCAATCTGTGGGCCCTGTGTAAATCAGATAACACCTCCTCAAGCCTGTCCATAAAATTTGGTGCCCTTCCCCGCAGGCCAGCTTTTCCCTTTCAGATGCCCCCTCTCTCATAAGAGAGAGAGCTGTTCTCCTTTCTCTTTCTTTTGTCTATTAAACCTCTGCTCCTAAACTCACTCCTTATGTGTCTGTATTCTTAATATTTTTAGTACAAGATGATGAACTCCGGGTATTTACCCCAGGCAACAATGCTGCTTCACAATCAGTAAATAGCCTTGTTTTATGTATCCTTCCGTTTCAAAACACCTTATTGACTATATATGTTGATTCATTAACATCATACCCATGGCCAACAGCACTGTGGCTCATGCCTGAATGAAGCTTATCTAACACACATATTTTCTCCATAAAACTGTCAACAGAAGAAAAACAAGGTTCATAAATTTGAAAAGGAGGACTTTATTTCTTATAAAGGGTTGCAGCCTGTAGGCTGGGAAGTGTAGCCTTTGGCACAAGCTGAAAGCAAGCACATCAAGAGAGGGATACATTTAGGGAATAGGAATCTATGTTGAGCAGGGTGGCCAAATATACATATTCAATTAGCTAGAGGAGGAGTCATGAATATTTATAAAAGGAGAAATATGCACATGTGTGATGGAGCTTCATGCCTCTTCATGGCTGGTGTGTTAAAAAACTGGCAGCATTAGTGTCTGTAATCCCAGCACATTGGAAGGCTGAGGCAGGTGGATCACCTGAGGTCAGGAGTTCAAGACCAGCCTGGCCAACATGGCAAAACCCCATCTCTATTAAAAATACAAAAATTAGCCGGGTGTGGTGGCTCATGCCTGTAATCTGAGCTAGTCAGGAGGCTGAGGCAGGAGAATTGCTTGAACCCAGGAGGCGGAGATTGCAGTGAGCCGAGATTGCACTACTGCACTCCAGCCTGCGTAACAGAGCAAGAATCTGTCTCAAAAAATAAAGTGAGGGGCAGCATTAGCATGATCTGTGGGTAGAGTTTTCAGCTCTCTGATGTCAAAGGTGAAACAGAGGATAGGAAAAATCCTCACTGTGCGTTGTCTGTGAGTTGGCCGGGATTGATCAGGTTTAACAGAGGGATGAATTGTCAAACTGGTAAGCTTCACATCAAAACTGTTAAGAGAGAGTGTGTGGGGGGTGGTCCCAGCACGGTCTGAGATAATCAGCTAAAGGCCATAAAGGAATGAGTTGTTCCTACTTCATTTCTTTATTTCTTTTCTTTTGTCTTTTTTTGAGACAGAGTCTTCCTCTGTAGCCCAGGCTGCAGTGCAGTGGTGCGAATTCAACTCACTGCAACCTCTGCCTCCCAGGTCCCAGTTCAAGCAATTCTCCTGCTTCAGCCTCCTGAGTAGCTGGGATTACAGGCACCTGCCACCATGCCCAGCTAATTTTTGTATTTTTAATAGAGATGGGGTTTCACCATGTTGGCCAGGCTGGTCTTGAACTCCTGACCTCATGATCTTCCCACCTTGGCCTCCCAAACTGCTGGTATTATAGGCATGAACCACCATGTCCAGCCCATATCTTCATTTCTAAAGCTAGCAACTGTTTAGCCTTTAGGAAAAAAATAAATCCTGGTTAAAGGTTAATAAGGAAGGAGTATACTGAGATATGCCTGGCTTCTGTCCCATTATGGGTAGGAACTCAGTTTTTAAGGTGTTTCTGAAGTCCCCTTGGCCAAGAGAGGTCTCTTCAGTTAGATGGGGGCTTAGAATTTTTTTTTTTTTTTTTTTTTTTTTTTGAGACAGAGTCTCATTCTGTTGCCCAGGCTAGAGGGTAACGGCATAATCTCGGCTCACTGCAGCTTCCACCTCCTGGGTTCAAGTGTATATCCTGCCTCAGCCTCCCGAATAGCTGGGATTACAGGCGCTTACCACCTTGCCTGGCTAATTTTTGTATTTTTAGTAGAGATGGGATTTCACCATGTGGGTCAGGCTGGTCTTGAACTCCTGACCTTAGGTGATCCACCCGCCTCAGCCTCAGCTGGGATTACAGGTGTGAGCCACAGTGCCTGGCCTAAATTTTATTTTAATTTCTCAAGGCACATCACAGCTTTCCTGTGCTTTGGGACGCTAGCCAGCCCTTCAACACTGCATTCGGGAGCCATTTTTAAATAAACAAAATCACCCACAAAAGTGCAGAAAATGGAGTGCTCAATAGACCTGGAAAAGGCCACTTATTTACAGTATGAGAGCTGAAACAAAAAAAGGCAGAGCACCTCTTCTTTCAGTCTCAGCTGGAAACGTGTTAGATTATCCGGTGACCTAAATTTTCCTGCTCAGTACATGTGCACAAATGACCAAAGCGTTATCTTGAACATTAACTTTGCTTACAAATAAATGTTAGTCCAGTCTAAGCAACATCATGAGACCCCTTCTCTACAAAAGAATTAGAAAAAAATTAGCTGGGCATGGTGGTGCACACTTGTAGTCCCAGCTACTTGGGAGGCTGAGGCAGGAGGATCACTTGAGCCCAGGAGTTTGAGGCTGCGGTGAGCTATGATTGCATCACCGCACTCCAGCCTGGATGGCAGATCCTGATCCTTTCTCTAGAAAATAAATTAAAAAAAAATTAGTGAGTAGGCAAATTCACAAACATAAAAATCTGTAAATACTGATGAACATTTTTATCTCTTGGTACTCCCCACCCTTCCAAGCGCTCCCTGAATTGCAGCTGCTAAGAGCCTGAAGACTGCATGTCTGAGGCCTCCTTGTCAGTTGGAGTTTTATTTAGTTTCTGCCAATGACAGAAACTTACATCAGATCAGGAAGGTGGGAGAAAAGTAAGAGCAATTATAGTCCCTGAACATAGGTGTGTGGGTGCATAAACTTCGGCAGAAGGCTGTGTCATGTTCTGTGCTATTTTCTAGACATACTCATGTGAATCACCAACTGCCTGGTTTCCTGGGATCATTGATGATTTTGCTACCTGAAAAAAACTGGGTTTCATTTGCCTGGCCGGCAACAAACGATTGTCTGGGAGAATGCAAGTTTTGATCAACAGGAAATTTACTACTTGTCACCCTACTCTCTCCTAAACTCCCCCTTAAGCTCCTGTCCTCTCTTAAGCCCCTCCTCTCTCTTAAGCCTGTCTCTTAGGCTCCTCCCCTCTCTTAAGCCCCTCCCCTCTCTTAAGCTCCCCCTTAAGCTCCTCCCTTTGCTTAAATTCCCCCTTAAGTTAGTCTCCTAAGCCCTTCCTCTCTTAAGCCCCTTCCCTCTCAAGCTTCTTTCCTCTTAAATGCATGCAAAGGCTATTGTTATGGACTCACAGTAAGAAGAGCAATGGGAGTATTCTCCAAAGCAATGTCTCCCAAGGGAAAGTGACAGGAAGGTTTTAAAAGGTGATGGAGAGGGAAGAGGGTACATCATTGCATGTAGAGGAGGGTTCTCATTGGTACACACACAGTGAGTCATCATGCTAGTGAGGTAGAAGATGAGACTTGACTTCAGAGGTGGGGCTTGGACCAAATTGAGGACTAGCTAAAACAGGGACTGACAGGGTGGAAGCAACTATTCATAAGACACACCCACCAGTGTGCCATGTCAGTTTACTGTTGCCATGGCAACACCTGGATGATACCACCCTTTCCCACAGCAACAACCCAACAAGCCTGTAATTAAAAGTGGGTGTAAGTGGCTGGGCGCAGTGGCTCATGCCTGTAATCCCAGCACTTTGGGAGGCTGAGGTGGGCAGATCACCTGAGGCTGGGAGTTCCAGACCAGCCTGACCAACATGGAGAAACGCCATCTCTACTAAAAATACAAAATTAGCCAGGCATGGTGCTGCATGCCTGTAATCCCAGCTACTTGGGAGACTGTGGCAGGAGAATTGCTTGAACCTGGGAGGCAGAGGTTGTGGTGAGCCGAGATCGTGCCATTGCACTCCAGCCTGGGCAACAAGAGTGAAACTCCATGTCAAAAAAAAGAGTGGGTATAAGTATGACTGCAGCCCTGCCTTTGAGCTGCTACTCTGGGCACACTGCCTATGGGGTAGCCTTGCTCTGCAAGGAGCAGGACCTCGGCTGCTGCTGTGCACCTCAGTAAAAGTTGCTAACACCATCAGGTCTTCCTTAAATCATTTCCTGGGTGAAGCCAAGAACCCTCCTGGGCTAAGCCCCAATTTGGGGGCTCACCTGCCCTGCATCATCAGCAATAGGTCACATGTGATGACAGTGCAGCTATAGTTCAAGCTGGAGACTTTAGAACAATAATCAGGAAAGTTCACTCAGGTTCATTTATATGTGGCTGGGGTCTGTCAGAAGCTGCTTCTGGCCAATAAGGTGACTGCATTCCACACAGCGCTTGGAAAAAAAAAAAAACAGGTTGCAAAGCAGGAGGCTGTAAAACAGGCTGATTCCTCAAGTTGATTAAATTCCTATAGTCCCTGGAGACCCTCCTTGTCTACTTACAATTTCTTCTGAAGTTTGCACTCCCAGCTTTGCCAAAAGTTCTATGAACACCCAATTCTCTGCTTTAAATCCCATCCTGATGATCACAGCATCTAGAGTGGTTTCTGTGTTTCTGGCTAAAAATCACAAGAGCAAATGTATATCCAAGTGTATTACTTAGATAGACTGAAACATACTGATTTATTTCCAAATAATATATTTTGGGGCCAATGTTCTAACTGATCACCTAACAAATTGCCCTCCCAGCATCCCAGTTTGTACTACCTGTATGTCCCTGTTCTAAAAAGTGTGTCAAATGATTGGTGTCATTACATATTCAGATAGATCTAAAATTTGTGTGCTGCTTATTAAGTTCTAGGTGCTGGAGAAAAATGAGCTGATCCTTACCACAGTCTGGTGGGGAAGGCAATATTAATTTTTACAAAATGAATCTCATAGATGTTTAATTCCTCGACCAGGATCATGAAAGTAGTAAATGGTGGAACAGTAATTCAATAGAAAGTTTCCCACAACACCCACGCTTCTGTTTCCTACAGCTGAATCCTTCCAGATAATTTCATTTCTCCTTATTTCCTCCCACAGCCTCAATCTTTCATTAGCTTTTAACAATCTTCAGGGGGTGGTGGAGGTGGAGGAGAAACTTGAATGAAGTCAGGGTTTGATCCTAGGAAAGACTACAGTTCATATTTTAATTTTATTTAATGCTAGCAATTAATGGGAGATGACTCATTTTCTCTATGACTGATGCAGTTATGAAATCCACATGCACTGGAGACTATACTTGTACATCCCACCTAGATTAGTCAGAAAAAAACTGTCCCTTTTTCCAACTTCCAAAGTGTAGGTGAGGATTGGAGTGCCTCCTCTCCACCACGTAAACCTTTAAAAGTTGCAAGATTTGAAACACTTTTCTATTACATCTCCAGCCTCTGCAAGCTCCAAGGGTATTTCAGGACATGGATCTCATTTACCATTTCATTTGAGTCTTAATAGTTTGAGCAATTTTATGGGCTGAATGCTACATATTCATTTAATAAACATTTATTAGTATCTACTATATGTCAGGCACAATACTTATTACTAGATGTGTTCTTAAGTGGGGAAAAGGGTCTTTTTCATGAACAAGCACGAACACTTTCTCTATGCTACCTGATGTGAACCTTTATGAAATTCATAGTCCTTTAAGAGAGAGATGGTGAATGACGTCTTAAGCTCCTCCCTTCTCTTAAGACCCTCCCCTCTCTTAAGCTCCTCTCCTCTCTTAAGCTCCCCCTTAAGCTCCTCCCCTCCCTTAAACTCCTCCTCTCTCTAAAGCTCCTCTCCTCTCTTAAGCTCCCCCTTAAGCTCCTCCCCTCCCTTAAGCTCCTCCTCTCTCAAGCTCTTCCTCTCTCTTAAGCTCCCCCTATCTTAAGCTCTTCCCCTCTCTTAAGCCCTTTCCCTCTCTTAAGCTCCCCACTTAAGCTCCTCTTCTCTCTTAAGCTTCCCCTTAAGCTCCTTCCCTCTCAAGCTCCTCCCCTCTCTTAAGCCCCTCCCCTCTCTTAAGCTCCTTCTCTCTCCTAAGCTCCTCCCCTCTCTTAAGCTCCTTCCCTCTTAAATGCATGAAAAGGCCATTGTTATGGACTGAATATTTGTGTCCCTCTAAAATTGTTAATATGCTTAAGTCCCAACTTGCAGTGTGGCTGTATTTACAGATGGGGTTTCTAATGAAGTAATTAAGTGAGTCAATAAGAGTGGATCCCTCATCTGGTAGGATTAATATGCTTGTAAGAAGCGACACCTGAGAACTCATTCCTTTTTCTTTCTCTCCCTCCCTCATTTCTCTCTCTCCATCTCTCCCATCCTCCCCCATCCTCCCCCATCCTCATACACACATCAAGAAAAGGCCATACAGGGACACAGAGAGGAGGCAACCATTTGCAACCCAAGGGGAAATCCTTTGCCAGACATCGATTCTGCTGGCATCTTGATCTCGGACTTCTGGCCTCTAAAATTATGAGAAAATAAGTTTCTATTGTTTAGGCCACCGAGTCTGTAGTATTTTGTTATGGCAGCTCAAGCTGACTAATGCAGCTTTCAATGCTGGAAATGAGCCCAGTCCAACCAAGTAAACTTCCACAGCATTAAATAGATTTGGTATTCCTGGTCTACTATGTGCATGTCGGTCTCCTATTTCCTCATTTAAGAATACATCTACTTATAAGCATTGTGCCTGGAGCACATCGTGGAGCACAGAGGACACCTTTGTCCTCTTCCCATCCCAGGGCAATGCCAGCCTTCCTGAGAGTGGAGAGATGAGAACTTCATTAAGAGTGCCGACTCAGGCTGGGCACAGTGGCTCACGTCTGTAATCCCAACACTTCAGGAGGCCGAGGCGGGTGGATCACCTGAGGTCAGGAGTTCGAGACCAGCCTGGCCAACATGGTGAAGCCCCAACTCTACTAAAAATACAAAAATTAGCTGTGCATGGTGGCACATGCTTGTAGTCCCAGCTATTGGGGAGGCTGAGGCAGGAGAATCACTTGAACCTGGGAGACAGAGGCTGCAGTGAGCCGAAATCTTGCCACTGCACTCCAGCCTGGGTGATAGAAGGAGACTCTGTCTCAAAAAAAAAAAAAAAAAAAAAAAAAAGAATGCTAACTCAGAGCCCTAAGGGATACACATACAGGAGAAAATAGCTAGGATGCTCAAGACAGGAAAATGTCTAGGTAACCTTTTTTAACTTCCTCAGCTGAGTGCATGTGGTTGGGGTAAACTGGAAGGTGAGAAACTGAACTGATTGCCACTTTCTCCCCAGTCCCCAGTACCTTCACCTCTGCCTAGGCAAAATCTGCACGTTCTGCAGGACAGGTTAACCTGTATATCCCCAGTTTTTCTTGCCTACTGAGATGCTTCGCCCACCTCCCGGGTTTATCTTGAGAATGAAATGCAATCCTTTATGAGAGGTGCTTTGGAACTGGGGCCTTTCCCTCCCCATCTCCCTGTTCGATCACCATCATCCCCCTTTCTCACCTCTTGACAAGATTATTTCACCCCTACAAAGACATCAAGGCTGCTTTTCTATCAGAGCACGTAGTGTAGATTGTGACTTTATATTGATTTACATAAGTTTTTGTTCAATCTCTGCATCTACAACTAAGTAAGTACTCTGATGACAAGTACACCAACTCTTGTTTAGTACTTTTGCAAATACTGTTGGTGTATTTAATGTCATCCTCCTTTCTTCCGTCCAACAGAAGCCTCATCGAGCATGACAGATCAAAGCCAATCATGACAGCCCTGTCCTCTACCCAAGTTATCTTGCACTTCATGAATGACCAGTAACCTCATTCTGACCAATGATATATAAGGAGACATTTTCTAAGTGAGGGATGTGGGGTAAGCTTATGTTTTCTTGATAGAGATGTGCTAACCCCACTGACTCAGCCTGTCCTTCTTCCTGCTTGGAAGTGGAAGTTATGGCCGGAGCTGCTGCAGCCATCTTGAGGTAATGAGGCAGAGTCTCAGAGAATGCTGGAAACATAATCCCAGGCATCATAGAGTCTATTAGCTAATATCAACAATTACCTGACTCCAGGCTTCTCGATATAGAAGAAAAAGAAAAAAGAAATGTTGTTTACTTAACCATCCTGGTTAGGTTTTCTGCTACTCAAAACCTATAAATACAACCTTAATTGACATACAGTTGTTTTAGCTCTAGCACTGGATGCCATTGGTCCATACTCAGTGCTTAGAAATACCTATTGAATAAATAACTAGAAGGATGAATGAATGAGTGAATGAATGAATGAATCATCAATCTTTATGCCCTCTGTGGCACTTAGCTCAGAACCTGACATCTACTAGGCACATGATAAATATTTGTTGAATTAAATGGAAGCGCCAAAAGTTATCATTTAGCACATTGAAGAGAGGGGCCAGAAATAATTCTCCAAAAAAACTCAACTGCCCATTGAAATAACATAGCAAAAACTGCCAGATATCTGAGTTGAGGGAAATAAGGAATTGAGAACATCTAGTACCCAAAAGCTGTGCTCCAATTTAGAAGGCTTAAAATAATACCGCTCATCACTCATGTCTCCTAGCAAAGTACAAATTAGTGGCTTGGAAAATTCCTCCAAGCTCCAGGGTGAGACAGACATTAGCCTCAATAGGAAAAGCCCTCGTGGCCTGCTAGGCCTACTTTCTGGGGAGGGTTTGCCCAGGCTCGACAGAGTCCAGAAAATCACAGGGCACCTAATTTAAGACAATCATTGCGGAAGGTCAGATAAAATAGAAAGGCTCAGCGGCAGAGAAGTGTTCCCAGCGCCAACAGAGGCAACTGCCTGGCAGCTCCCCAGCCACCAGCACAGAACATGAGGGACTCCCTAAGTGAGCGGTTGGCCTCGCCTTATAATCCCCCTTCAGTCTTCATCCCCGCCCTCAGCAGGAAGGAGTCAGGCCCACTGAGTCCTCCGTGTTGACAGCTCTGCAGATGGCCTGGCCTTCCCTCCAGGGAAAAAGCATCATCTCTGGTCCACTTTGTCCCCCAGCAAGAAATGAGGATGAGAAAAACACAAGGCAGATTACTGAACATAAATTACTAATTCTTATTAGCATATGAAAATGCTTTCAGTGACAAGTACTGCTGAAATATTGCTCATGGCAGCTAGACCCATGTGCGTGGAAACTAGCATATGTTCAAATACAACAGCAACGATTATGGACTGGCCACTCTGCTCCCAACATAGAATTTGATAATGTGGTTATAGAGACAGCAGGGTACAATTGGGAAAACACAAGCTTTTGAGTCAGAGGAGCAGGATTCTGATACCAGCTAAAGCATCCATTAACTGAGTTCTTTCTATGGTCCTGAGTGTTTTCATTTATAAAATAGGCTTGGCCAGGCACAGTGGCTCATGCCTGTAATCCCAGCACTTTGGGAGGCCGATGCAGGCGGATCCCTTGAGGTCAGGAGTTTGAGACCAGCCTGGCCAACATGGTGAAACCCTGTCTCTACAAAAATACAAAAATTAGCCAGACACAATGGTGGGTGCCTGTAATTCCAGCTACTCCGGAGGCTGAGGCGGGAGAATCATTGAACCCGGCAGGCGGAGGTTGCAGTAAGCTGAGATCGCACCATTGCACTCCAGCCTGGGTGACAGTGCAAGACTCTGTCTCAAAAAAACGTAAATAAAATAAAATAGGCTTAATAATATTTAAACCCAAAAGTTACATTGGATATTAAACAAAATCACGTAGATAAAACGCTTTGCAGAATACCTGAGTACTTGCATGAATGATAAACACACATGCATGGGCACACCCATACTTATTTAGACATTGTTCTTCTTTTAATTTTAATAGTTTCAGAGACAGAGTCGCCATCTGTTCCCTGGGTTGGAGGGCAGAGGCATGATCATGGCTCACTGCAGCCTCAAACTCCTGGGCTCAAGCTATTATCCTGCCTCAGCCTCCCGAGTAGCTGTGACTACAGGCGCATGCCTGGCTAATTGTGTGTTTTTTTGTTTGTTTGTTTGTTTTTAATTTTTTGTAGACACAGGGTCTCACTGTGTTGCCCAGCCCTGTCTTGAACTCCTAGACTCAATCCATCTTCCCACCTCAGCTTCCCAAAGTGTTGGGATAACAGGCATGAGCCACTGTGCCCAGCCTCAGACACTATTCTTTATGATACTGTGCAGAAGAGGAAACTGGGACTTGGGGGTGAAATGGCAAGGGACGGATCTTGAAACCACCAGACCTGAACCTGGAGCCAAGGCTTCCCAAAGTCACAGCCTGCGCTCTCTCCCCAGTCCTGCTCTCAAGAGGTTGGGGTTCAGTGCGCGCGCGCGCACGCACACACACACACGCACGCACGCACGCACGCACACGCACGCACGCACGCACGCACGCACGCACACACACACGCGCGCGCGCGCGCGCGCGCGCACACACACACACACACACACACACACGGGAAAGGTCTTAGAAATCCTGCCCTGCTGCTCATAGAAGCAATAGACGGTCTCTCTCCCGTTCTTCCACTCTCCTTCCTCATCTTTAGCCTGAGCCTTTAGTTCTGGTTCTGAAACCTGAGACCAAGAACTGCTCAGCTCTCCAGAGGATTCCACTGAGTAAGGAGCTGGCTAAGCCAGATCAAGTGGAAATTAAAAAGGACCTCAGGGACTGCAGACCCAAGCTTCATTAAGACCTAATGAAAACCTGCCAGGAGGCTGAACACAGGTGCTCATGAGCTTTCTTTCTTTCTTTCTTTCTTTTTTTTTTTTTTTTTCCTTTGCAGCCTTTTATATGATTCTATGTCTGGAAAGTTGATAGTGAACTTAGCCAGAGATAGAGGCTGGAGCCAGCAGCCTAGGTTGCCTGTAGCCACACCTTCCAAACCGAAAATGGGGCTGGGTTGTCTAATGCAGGTGCCTGAGATGGGGAAGGTTCTTAAAAGGCAGGGGAGGCCGGGTGCGGTGGCTCATGCCTGTAATCCCAGGACTTTGGGAGTCTGAGGCGGGCGGATCACAAGGTCAGGAGTTCGAGACCAGAATGGCCAACATGGTGAAACATTGTACCTGCTAAAAACACACACACACAAAATTACCCGGGCGTGGTGGTGCACACCTGTAATCCCAGTTACTCAGGAGACTGAGAATCACTTGAACCCCGGAGGTGGAGGTTGCAGTGAGCTGAGATTGTGCCACTGCACTCCAGTCTGGGCGACAGAGTGAGACTGTCAAAAAAAAAAAAAAAAAAGGCAGGACACAGATCCATGGGACAAAGGTCACCTCTGAGATGAATAAGAGCGCTTATCACGTGGCAGCTAAGGCTGTGGATAGGGAAATAAATGGGGGAGAAGAGAGAGGTGGGTGGTAGAAAGGATCCAACATTTATTATGCCACGACTAACTCTAAGTTCAAGAGTAAAGTTCACGACCTCCCACCCCTGCCACCCAACAACCACTTCCATGTTTACCAGGAGACTCCCGAACATCTTGGGTGTGTTTACACTGAAGAGTCCAGTGCAGTAGATATTTATAGGGTTTTGAGCTGTTCAGTATCCGTTTCACCTTTGATAGCAGAATTTGTATTCTCATTTGGGAAATTCTCTCCCTCAAGAAATAGTGTGTCATAGCCAAGTAGTAAAGATATGACATCCGGGCAGCATTGATTGGCTAATCCTCACTAGAACATGAATCCTTTTGTTGCTTTGTTTGTTTGAGAGACAGTCTCGCTCTGCTGCCCGGTCTGCAGTGCAATGGTACAATTATAGCTCACTGCTGCTTTGATTTCCTGGACTCAAGTAATCCTCCTGTCTCGTTCTCCCTTTTAGTGATGACAATAGGCATGGGTCACCATGCCTCGCTAATTTTTAAAAGGTTTTTTTTTTTTTTTTTTTTTTTTTTCTGTAGAGATTGAGGTCTTCTTATATTGCTCAAGCTGGTCTTAAACTCCTGGGCTCAAGCAACCCTGCCACCCCAGCCTCCTGATCAACAATAAAACAGTCACAAGCCACAACACCTGGCTAATTTAATTTTTGTAGAGATGATGGGCTCACTATGTTGCCCAGACTAGTCTTGAACTCCTGGCCTCAAGTGATCCTCCCACCTCAGTCTCCCAGAGTTCTGGAATTACAGGCGTGAGCCACAGCACCTGGCTGAGAATGGGAATCTTACGCAGGGGCAATGAGCCCGAAGATGATAAATACTCATTTATTCCAGCAGCTGTGCTCTGGTTGGACTATCAAAATGCATGCTACTTCGACCCTTGTATTTCCTTTAGTCCTTGTTCCCTCTGTACCTGTTCCTCAGCATTCCTATCACTTTTGGGGACTCCTCCCATTCTCCAAAACATAAACAATGGCAAAAGCAGCTCATCATGTTGTTGCTTGTGATTACTGTAGAACCAAACTGGGGTCCATTCACGCTGGGCACGGTGAAACCAGCTACTCCCACTGAGCTTTTGCGGTGGCAAAAAGGAAGGCGTTTAGTTGCAGGGCGCCAAGCAAAGAGAATATGCGCAGCTCCTGCTAAAGACCTGACCTCCCCGATGGTTTGCAGGTAAGGGTTTTGAAAGGCAGGGGTACATTTCAGAAATGCAGAAGTTACAGACAAAATTGTAAATTAACATGTGGAGGTTACACATTGGTTTTGGGTTAGGAGTGGGATATCTTGAAGCGGGGGCTACAGGTCATGGGTGGATTCAAAGATTTTCTGATTTGCAATTGGTTGAGGAAGGAAAACTTTGCTTAAAAATTTGGATTCAGCAGAAAAAAAAATGTTAACTGGCTCGGGAATGTGATGCTCTCCAAGCCCCTCAGGAAGAAATTTAGATCAACGAATGGTGGTCGGAGATCAGCCTTCAATTTCCCTGTGTCTGAGGTCTCTGGGCCAGCAGATCTATTCAGTGAGACTCTGGGTTTCTGAAAGACAAATCAGGGACATATGTTAAGATGTCATCTTTAGTTTTTATAGGAAAACCAAACACCTCTGGACTCTAACTTTTCTGGCTATTGTTTTAAGCTCCTATTACCTTCTTGTTTATCAAGTTGCTCCTTAACTTCTCAGGGCTAGCTAGGTACGTGGAATTTCCTTGATGGAACTGGAAATTGTCCTTTGTTTTCATGCCTGAAAGAGCTCACGGGCCACTAAAAGAGCGTCCCTGTTCTGTCTCATGATCACCTAGAATTGTGCAATCACTGTCTGGAATTAGCTGGACATGGTGATCCATGCCTGTTTTCATTGCTAATTGGGACACTGAGACAGGAGGGGTTGCCTGAGCCCAGGAAGTCGAGGCTGCAGTGAGCTATGGTGGCACCACTGCACTCCAGCCTGGGCAACAGAGCAAGATCGACTCTCAAACAAACAAAAAAAGCAACAAAAGAATTCATGTTCTAGTGAGGAGTAGCCAATCAGCACTGCTTGGATCTCTGCTTCTTGATCATCCCGGATTGATCAGCGTGCTGCTAATACAGACACTATAAATCAGGGGGCCCCAAACCCTGGGCCATGTTCAGATATGATACTGGTCCATGGCCTGTTGGGAACTGGGCCACACAGCAGGAGGTGAGCAGCGAGTGAGTGAGCGAAGCTTCATCTGTATTTACAGCCACTCCCCATTGCTCGCATGACCACCTGAGCTCCGCCTCCTGTCAGATCAGTGACAGCATTAGATTCTCATGGGTGTGCAAACCCTACTGTGAACTGCGCATGCGAGGGATCTAGGTTGCGAGCTCCTTATGACAATCTATTGCCTGATGATCTGTCACTGGTCTCCCATCACCCCCAAATGGGGCTGTCTCATTGCAGGCAAACAAGCTCAGGGCTCGCACTGATTCTACAGGATGGTGAGTTGTATAATTAATTATTTTATTATATATTACAATGTAACAATAATAGCAATAAAGTGCATGATAAATGTAATGCATTTGGATCATTGCAAAACCATACCCCCATCCCCAGGTCCATGAAAAATTGGCTTCCATGAAACCAGTCCCTGGTGCCAAAAAGGTTGGGGGCTGCTGCTATAAAACACATGAAGAAATCTGTGACAGTAGGCAAGGGCGGCTAGTGTGGACAGGAACTTGGAAGAAGCAAGACCAGGATGCTGATGACAAGGCAGTTTAGTGAAGAATTATACCGGATAGAACCTTGACATTGGACCAGAGAACGGGAATATTTGCCTCCGGTGTAAATCGTCACCAAAAGACTCCATCGTTAAGGAACTTCTTAATAGTCAGGTAGATAGACTGACCCTTTTTTCCATACTAGTCACTCTGCTTTGCAAATATCCGAGTACATATGCTAGAATCCAGTGGAAAACATGGCAACCCCAGAACTAAGTTTGGAGGTTCAGAATAGGCCCAACAACATGGACTTCCTCTCACCAAGGCCCTCCTGTCACCTGTTGTCACTGTCGATGGACCAGTTGGCTTACATCAGCAGCCAACCTTGGACATGAGCAGGGTTGCGATCATAACATGCCTCCAGGAGGTCATCCAGCTACCCGGTGGCAGGTGGATGACACCGGGTCTCTCCTGTTAAGAAGGGCTCTGCAATTTGTCCTTGTTGGAGCAGACCTTTATTCTGGATTTCATTTTCCTTCTGCTTCCTGGCCTGTCAGGCCTCTGCTGGCACTGTCATCCATCAAGTTACTGAATGCATTATTCACTGTCTCATACAACATTGCTTCTGACCAAAGAATGTACTCCCCAGGCAGAGAAGAAAGGCAATGAGCTGAGGCCCGTGCAATCCACTCTGATCATGAATCCTATCACCCAGCAGCATCTGACTTTACAGATTGGCAGAACGGCTCACTGATGGCTCAATTACAGTGCCAGCTGGAAGGCAATATCTCCAACGTTGGGTGTTATCTTGCAGGAGGCTGTGTGCTGGGGTCCCAGGGGGATCTGTGTCCCCCCCATAGCTAGAACACATGGATCTAATACAAAGCATAGGGGAGTGGAGTGAGAAGGGCATTGCTTGTCAACTTTCCTAATGACTTGCTTATAAATGGTTTATCTCCTGTACTCATGATTCTGACTCTTGCAGGAGAGGGAGTGGAGTTGGAAGCTGAGACCTCTACCCAGATATTTCCTGCTGTTCATTTTACTAAGAAAAGAGAGGTTACTATGTTGGCTGGGATGGTTGTCTAAATTACCACAGGGGAAATAGGCTGCTATTACACAATAGGGAGTAGGAAAAATATAGATGAAACTCGGGGATCCCTGAAACAGTCACCCCACTCTGACTTGCTATAAAGGTTAACAGAAGACCACAGAAACCCTGCACCAGCAGGCAGGTGCACTGAGAGCTCGGTGCCCTCCAGATGAAGACGGGGCTTTCCTAACCTGCCTGGGAACTCTTCCATTCCATCAGCTGACATCCTGGGGAAAAGGCAAGGGAAAGCTGGAAGAGAGACGTCACCAACACCAGCTATGGCCTCATGGATACTTCATTAATTAATTCATTCATTCATTCATTTGACAAATATTTATTGAGTATCTCCTATATGCCTAGCACTGTCTTGGTGCAAAGGACAAAGCAATAAATGAAACAGACCAAGTTCCCTTTTTTTGGGGAGTTTGTGTTTTACTGGAGAGGCAGATCCTAGACCACATCAATACATAAAATATCTATTTTGCTAGAAGGCGATGACAGGTTCAGGGGAAAATAAAGGCAGAGAAGGAGAATCGGGTGTCAGAGGATGCTTGTGACATTAAACCGTGTGGTCAGGGAGGCCTCCCTGAGAGGTGACATTTGAATGAAGATACAAAAGATGTGAGGGAGCAGGCTGTGTGGGTGTTTCCAAGCAGAGGGACAGCCAGTGCATACATCCCGCGGTGGGGACAGGCCAGCTCCTTGTGTTGGAGGATTAATGCAGAGGCCAGGCTGGCTGGTGAAGAGTGAGTGGGGTGGGGGATGCCGTTGGGGAACCACAAGATCAGTAAGTCATGGACACCACTTCCCAGGGACCGTGCTTTCATGGGAAGGAGTTTGATTTCTAGCGGCAGAGTACTGGGGTTAGGGCAGGATGGTGTGTATTGATCTGACAACACTATATCAGGTTCACTGTGGCTGCATGCAGTGTTGAGAACAGACAGTAGTGTGGCAGGAAAAGCAGGAGGCATGAGTTAGCAGGCTACATCGGCAACCCTAGAGCAGCCAGCAGTGTTTGCATCAGGGCTGTAACGGTAAAGAGGTGTAGAGCTGTTGGATCTTGGATTTATTTTGAAGGTAAAACCCAGCACTTTGGGAGGCCGAGGTGGGCGGATCACGAGGTCAAGAGATCGAGACCATCCTGGCCAACATGGCAAAACCCTGTCTCTACTAAAAAAAAGACCAAAAAAAAAAAAAAATTAGCTGGGCATGGTGGCATGTGCCTGTAAACCCAGCTACTCAGGAGGCTGAGGCAGGAGAATCTCTTGAACCTGGGAGGCGGAGGTTGCAGTGAGCCAAGATTGCTGGAGACAGAGCAAGGCTCCATCTCAAAAAAAAAAAAAAAGAAAAAGTAAAACCAATGATACTTGCTGAAAGATTTGACATGAGGGCCTCCCCTTCATGAGAACTAGAGGGGGCCGGGGCATCCCCAAGGTTTCTGGACTAAGCCACAGTGATAGGGGAAAGAGTGCAGGTTTTAGGGGGAGACTAGGAACACATGTTGGGTATGTGAAAAGGCAGACATACAAGTAGAGACAAAGAGGGGCTGGTGGTTATAAACAAGGTGTGTGGTTTATGTCAGGTATGCATTTTTGGATTTTAATGATCTTTTTGTCTAACGCTGTACGTAGGTTGGATGGGTCATAGTTAAATTAACCATTTACTTCAGAAACTGCAGAATATCCAGGTGGGCTCACGCAAAAAGTGGAGAGGAAGGAAGAGATTCTGGATGTGAAGTGGGAGGCATGATTGATAATTTAATTTGCTCTTTTTGGTGAAGAGGTGGGAGTATTTTCAGTAGTACCTGGAATATTGCATTATGTTAAGTGGAGATATTCTGGGAGAAACACATGCAGGAGAAGAAGCATGACTGTAGGCTGGGCGCAGTAGCTCACGCCTGTAATCCCAGCACTTTGGGAGGCAGAGGCGGGTGGATCACCTGAGGTCAGGAGTTCGAGACCAATCTGACCAATATGGCAAAACCCTGTCTCTACTAAATATACAAAAATTAGCCGGGTATGGTGGCAGGCACCTGTAATCCCAGTTACTTGGGAGGCTGAGGCAAGAGAATTGCTTAAGTCCAGGAGGTGGAGGCTACAGTGAGCCAATATTGCGCCATTGTACTCCAGCCTGGGCAACATGAGCGAAACCTTGTCTCTAAAAGAAAAAAGAAGTCTGACTGTAAATGTTGTATTGCAGTGGATAATTCCCGGCTTCTCAGCACCCGTTCTGCTTTCCTTTGTGCTTCCTCCTCAGGGACCACCTTGATAAGTTATGAACCTCAGGTTTCTCTTCTGTGCAGTGAGGATATCGATTGTGCCAGGTGCCACATCCCAGATCTGCAAACTCCAGCTTTGGGACCCTTGAACCATCTTCTCAATCTGCCTCTTGAACATGGGGATTGCGATCCTAGGGTGAGATTCAGTCTGCAGCCCACCCAACCATGGTCTAGGCATGGAGCATTTATCTGGCTTCCTATTGCCCTGGATCTACTTCATCCTTTATATCTCCCAAGGGACAAAGCTCTCCATCCTGAACAGAGTTTAGTTAACTGAGATCTTTTCCTTCCATCCTAGTTCCAATTAAGCATTTCCACCCAACTGACACAGGACAAAACCCTGGCTCTGCTATTCTTTGTTGGAATTCACTCTCTTGGAAGGGTCTCAAAGGATTAGGGTGAATGGAAACAGGCAGACAAAAGTGTATGCTAGGAAGGAGTCAGGCTTGGCAGAGAAATCCAGGTCTATCATGAACACAAAGTAAGCCTGAACTGGGTGTCAAGAGCCATTGGATGGCCAAAGGGCTCAGAGATCTGGGGAGAGTGGATTTGGAGATCTCCAGGAAAACAGGTGCTTGGGAAAGCGATGAGGATGTATGCATGTATGCCAGAAGCAGAGGGAGGGGATATTGCTCCTGGCTGGCCTCCTTGTTGCTCTCTAATGGTGAGTTTCATGCTGTGTCAAGGCCTGGAAGCCACACAGCCCCTGCTCAGCTATTTCAGATACTGACACTTAGATCATAATTAGCCACAGTCTTTGTACATGGAGCTTTGGAATCTTGGCACCTGCTGCTGATGGGCCAGTTTCTCCCTGTCCCAGTGTTATTCTGGTCCTAGCTCAGTGCCACGTTTGCTATCCCCTCCCTTCCCACCTTGGAAATGAACCATTGCTGCCAATTTCCTGTCCAGAGTGACTTTCAGAGACACACCGAGGAGCATTTTATTGAAGTTGGGAAATTGGAAAGCATCTCAATTTCTCTTGCACCAAGATTTTATTATTTCCTTTGAAGTGAAATTTCAAATACACCAGACAAGTCTACGCTCAAATGGAGGTATGAAAATGCATGTAAAAATCAAATGAAAGAGGGTTTTGGTTGTCTCCTATTTTGTATCCTGCCTGTCCTTGCTTGCCTACCTTGCATTTATTAATGAAGAGATCACCTCTACACATCCAAGAGCAGATAACCACACATTGCCTCAAAATCCCAGGGAAAAAAAAAAATATTCTAAGACGTTTAAGGTCTTATTTCAGTCACTCATTTTTGCTATTTTTACTTTGGAGACATTTTGCTATTTTGCTATTTTTATCACCCTAACAAAAATACTGCTTATTTCAATTAACTTATTTCTGCATGTTCTATGAAAGCATGTGTTACATTAATAATATAGTTTGACTGTGTCCTCACCCAAATCTCATCTTGAATTGTAGTTTCCATAATCCCCACATGTGGTAGGAGGGACCTGGTGGGAGGTAATTGAACCCTGGGAGTGGTTACCTCCATAGTGTTTTCATGATAGTGAGTTCTCATGAGATCTGATGGTTTTATACGGGCCTTTCCGTCAGCTTCACTCTGCATTTCTCCTTCCTGCTGCCATGTGGAGGACATGCTTGCTTCCCTTTCCACTATGATTGTAAGTTTCCTGGGGCCTCCCAGCCCTGTGGAACTGTGAGTCTATCAAACCTCTATCCTTTATAAGTTACCCAGTCTTGGGTATGTCTTCATAGCAGCGTGAGAAAGAACTAATACAATTAATAATCCAATATAACAACCTATTTTAATTACATATTACAGGCTTCAGATATGTAGAATGAAATAAGGTTGTTTTTTTTTTTTTTTTTTTTTTTTTTTTTGCTTGTTTGTTTGTTTTGAGAGAGAGTCTCACTCTGTTGTCAGGCTGGAGTATAGTGGCACGATCTTGGTTCACTGCAATCTCTGCCTCCCTGGTTCAAGTGATTCTTCTGCCTCAGCCTCCCGAGTAGCTGGGACTACAGGCATGTGCCACCACACCCAGCTAATTTTTGTATTTTTAGTAGAGACAGGGTTTCATCATGTTGGCCAGGATGATCTCAATATCTTGACCTCATGATCCGCCCACCTCCGCCTCCCAAAGTGCTGGGATTACAGGCATGAGCCACCGTGCCTGGCCAAAATAACTATTTTTTAAAAAATGATCTTGGACTTAGTCTTGGAAGTGACATTATAGGTTATCAAATTTTACCTTCTACCTAAGAATCCTTCTGTGGCTCTTATGACAAATGTGGATCCTTTTGAGGGAAAAATTAGTGGTCAGATAAAGAGAGCCTTCAATTGCCCTTACCGACCTTCTGCATCTAGATACAGGTCCCATCTATTAAAAAAAAAAAATTAGAGATTGGTCTTATTCTGTCACCCAGGCTGGAGTGCAATGGCATGATCATAGCTCACTATAGCCTTGGCCTCTTAGGCTCAAGTGATCCTTCTGCCTCAGCCTCCTGAGTAGCTGGGACCACAGGTGCATGCCACCTCTCCAGGTATTTTTTTAAAAATTATTTTTGTAGAGACGAGGGTCTCACTATGTTGCCCAAGCTAGTCTTGAACTCTTGGTCTTAACTGATTCCCTGGCTCAGTCTCCCAAAGTGCTGGAGTTACAAATGTGAGCCTCCACATCCAGCCAGTAAATGTCTTCTTCACTGGGTAAACCCAAAGGCATTCCCTTGCATTGGTCTTCTCTAGCCCTTTACTGCCTGATATACAGGGGAGTCAAGGTAGATTCAAGTCTGATCAAGATAGAATGTCACTCAACAGGCTCTGTCTCAATGTTCAGTGGGACTTGGGACAAAATCCCCTGAACTTCAACCAAGGATGAAGTGAGTTTCTGTTACCTGAATAGCCTGGAAGCCATGGCTGTTCCTACCCACCTTCCCTGTCCAGCATTAGCTGGCCAAAGCACCTGCCTCTGCCTTGAATCTCACTCTATTCCCCCAGTTACCCTACCTTGTGCCTCTATCTTTGCCTGGGGTTTGCACCCTACCCTGAATTCCAACCCACTGACATGAGATCTTGATGCCTACTTGGCGCTTAGAGTCTTAGTATTGCCCAATCCTGGTCCATTCCTGGAAGTCTGCTGAATCTTGCAGTGAATGGGGAGAACTCACCTAATTTAGAACAACTCCACATTACCCTTCAGCCACATTATGCCCTCCTCTCCTGGACGTTGCTACAGATGTTTCTGGTGCAGGTATTTTTCTTAGCCATACTTGAACTTACAATCACCTTTAAACACCGTGTCTCAAACATCTAACACTGAGTCAGTCTCTGCAACCTCTCCTCTGCAGTCTAGTGATCAGTGTGAACTGGGTCCTCCTGTCTGTGGACCCTCTGTGATCCTCTGTGCCAAGCCTGCCTTGCACAAACATGATGCTTTTCAGATATTTGCAGACAAAATTCCAACCCAGCCTCATCAGTAACTATCTAGTACTTGCCCCAGATATCGGCATTAAATATATCTCATGTTCCATCAACATATACCCAGACAGTCATCACTTGATGATCATGTGAAGGGCTCACTCCTAGCTCTTTCCAGGACTAATCCCAGCCTTTGCTCTGTTGGAGTGGGAAACAGTCATTCTCTAGCAGAGATGTTGCAAGTAAGCGCTTATTTGAGGCCTTTGGCAAGGATAACTGGCACTCTTTCTAGCTCATTTGTTGCTATCAAATTCCTGACTCAGCCCACTTGTCATCGCCTCTTGACAAGTCAGCATTTCAGTGCTGGGTTTGTTTCTCTTTCCTCGCAAGCAGTAAACACCATCCTATGCAAGAAATGAAGCTACCCTTCAATGCAAGAACCAGGTGTGATGGTGACTATTGAGTGTCAACTTGATTGGATTGGAAGATGCAAAGTATTGTTCCTGGGTATGTCTGTGAGGGTGTTGCCAAAAGAGATTAACATTTGAGTCAGTGGACTAGGAGAGGCAGACCCACCCTCCATCTGGCTGGGCACCATCTAATCAGATGCCAGCCTGACTAGAATAAAGGAGGCAGAAGAACGTGGAAAGACATGACTTGCTGAGTCTTCTGGCCCTCATCTTCCCTTGTGCTGGATGCTTCCTGCCCTTGAACATCAGATTCCAAGTTCTTCAGCTTTTGGACTCTTGGACTTACCCCAGTGGTTTGCCAGGGGTTCTTGGGCCTTTGGCCACAGACTGAAGTCTGCACTGTCAGGTTCCCTACTTTTGAGGTTTTGTGACTTGGACTGACTTCCCTGCTCCTCAGCTTGCAGACAGCCTATTGTGGGACCTCATCTTGTGATCAGGTGAGTCAATACTTTTTGATAAACTCCCCTTTGTATACACATCTATCCTATTGGTTCTGTCCCTTTAGAGAACGCTGGCTAACACACTAGGGTTCTTTGGTCCCCTAGTAAGTACATCCAACTCAAAAAAAATTAGTGAAAGAAACAGCAGGGGAAAACTTGAAAATCCTTAGTCACTGGAAAATGATGCAAATAATGCTTCTCCTTTCAATGAAGCAGTTTGGGTGGCAAAATGTCAGGAAATTGCACAAGGTCTTCTCCAACTCTAATGCTAGAGGAATTACGATGTTCTTGGGGGAGGTGAAGAGTTTATGTTCATTTTTTAAAAAGAAAACTACAATTAAAGTCCTCAGGGAGTCAACATTTTTCACATTCTCTGCAGCAGGCATAATTTACTAAAAGAGAACTAGAACTCGGCTGTCAGCTGAATTAATATACAGGCCAAGAATCTCAGGTTCACCAAGATGTATGTGATAAACTGGTCCTGTGGGGTCAGGAGACCAACAAGGTATATTTCAGGGAAATAGAAGCCATTAAACACCATCATCTCAGTGTCTTGTATGCCTTATGTACAAAGGCACTCATAATTAAAATTAGCCATTAGCTTGTAAATAAAATGCTTTCAGAGAGAATGTTTTATGTTATTATCTCTATCCTACCCTGTTTATCGGCCTGGCCTCTATTTGTGATAATATCTCCATCTTTATTTCCATCTAATGGGTCTCCTTTAATCTAGTCAGCAGTGGTTTGATTTAATGGAGAGCTATGGAAAAGCCAGGTAAAATGACAGAATGAAAAACAGCCACTCAAAACTCACCAGGGCTAAACGTTGTCTCCAGCACAAAGATCACGCTTGAAGGCTAGTATTTAACATGCTCCATGACCTGGATCTGACCAGGATTTCCAACCCCTTTCCATGACTTGTACTTTGAGGCATTTATCATTTTATCAGCCTGCACTCTTCTTCCTTTGCAATGGGAAACTGGCTCCAAATTTTATCACACCACCCCTCCCATTACTTCCAACAAATGTCCCTTCCCCAAGCCCAAATGTGTGATTTTAGAATTGGCATTCGTGTTCTTGCGAGTTCCATGTTTATACAGGTTCCCTCCTCTCTACTCATAGCTGGTGGTCCGAGATGGGCTACCAGTTTGGATAGATTGCGGAACCGAAACCAGCATCCAAGTTCCTCCTTGGTGGCAAATCTGGAAGGTATGCTAACGGGAGAAGCAGTGCCTCGTTTCTTGCCAGGAAGCGATAGACACTCTAAGACAGCGGCCCCCAATCTTTTTGGCACCAGGGACAGGTTCCATGGAAGACAATTTTTCCACAGACTGGGGGTTGGAGGATGGTTTGGGGATGATTCAAGCACATTACATTCATTGCGCACTTTATTTCTATTACTATTACATTGTAATATATAATGAAATAATTGTTCAACTCACCATCATGCAGAATCAGTGGGAGCTCTGAGCTTGTTCAGTGAGTCTCCGCTCACTGAAACCTCTGCCTCTCAGGTTCAAGCAATTCTCCTGCCTGAGCCTCCAGAGTAGCTGGAATTACAGGCATGCACCACCACACCCAGCTAATTTTTCTATTTTTTCAGTAGAGATGGGGTTTCATTATGTTGCCCAGGCTGGTCTCCAACTCCTAGACTTGAATGATCCTTTCACCTTGGCTTCTCAAAGTGCTGGGATTACAGGCATGAGCCACTGCACCCGGCCCACACTGCTTCTTGATGGCAGTCATATTTTCCCTTCTGGTAAAGCTATGTATGTACTTGTCTGATCTTACCTCTGATCTCCCAGTAATGGTAGGGTTTCATAAAGACAGGGATTGTGTGATCATTGGTTTACTTCATCTCTAGCACGGGACTGTCATGTGAAAATAAACACTCACTTAACTTTCTCTTGAGTTTCTCCTAGTTCCTCTGAGCCCTGGGAGCAGCGTTCTGGAAGTAGCTACAAATCTTAAACAGCAAATTTTATCTAACAACACTGTCCCCTCCCCCCGCCTTTCCTCCTCTCCTTCCCTCCCCTCCTCTCCCCTCCTCTCCCCTCCCCTCCCCTCCCCTCTCTTCTCCTCTCCTCTCCTCTTCTCTTTTCTCTTCTCTTTTTGAGACAAGATCTTGCTCTGTTGCCCAGGCTGAAAGGCAGTGGCTCAATCATAGTTGACTGCAGCTTTGACTTCCTGGACTCAAACGATTCTTCCACCTCAGTCTCCCAGGTAACTGGGACTACAGGCATGCGTCACCATACTCAGGTAATTTTTTGTTTTAATTTTTCCGTAGAGATGAGGGTCTCGCTATGTTGCCCAGGATGGTCTCAACCTCCTGGCTTCACGTGATCCTCCCACCTCACCCTTTCAATGCATTGGGATTACAGGCATGAGAAACTCCACCTGGCCACAACAGTCCTCTAAGCCTGAGTTTAGAGTTTAGTTCAGGCCCTTGGGATAGGCACTTTTACCCACATCGAGGTTGCTTGATAGACAACCCCTCTTTTCAGGGATGTAAATACATCATTTCTCAACACGATGCGAAAACATCCTTTCTGCAATGGCAATACCCTTGGGGACTTCCCTTTAGTTTGAGCCACTGTGAGGGGCACGGAATGATGTTGCTGGAAAGTCATGAAAATGGTACTCCTCACTGAATTTTGAGCCAGAATCAGAACACATCAGCCTCAGGGTATGGAAACTAATGAAACCACCATCCTGCAATGTACAGAAAGGTGCTACCTTAAGAGATCATCAACACTCCACAACCTGAAAGGTCAGTGGTGCCAATTAAACAACTTCCATAGTTCTACTCCTATGGTTACTTCCTCTTGGAATAGCCCATTACTACTTTTTTTCCTTGATACGCTTTGACTGTGTCCCCACTCAAAAGTCATCTTGAATTGTAGCTCCCATAATTCCTACATGTTGTGAGAGGGACCTGGTGGAAGATAATTGAATCGTGGGGGCAGTTTCTCCTATACTGTTCTCATAGTAGTGAATAAATCTCACGAGATGTGATGGTTTTATAAGGGGAATCCCCTTTTGCTTGGTTCTCATTCTCTCTTGTCTGCCACCATGTAAGATGTGCCTTTTGCCTGCCACCATGATTGTGAAGCCTCCCAGCCACATGGAACTGTGAATCCATTAAACCTCTTTTTGTTTATTAATTACCCAGTCTCAGGTATGTCTTTATCAGTAGCATGAAAACGGATTCATACATTCCCTGACTATTGAATCTTTCTTATCTTTCAGGGTATTCCTCAAAACCCAAGTCTCTCTTAAGCATTCCCTCTGCCCACACCACTGGAATTATTTCCACCCTCTTCTACGCCTTTGCTGTAGTTCCTTTGACCCTCTCTTGTAGCTCTCCACATATTGTTTTGCTTTATAATTGTCCTGCCCAAGTCTGTCTTCCCAATCAATGCACAGGCTGGAGTTTTTTCTTTTTAGTGTCCTATTTTCCTGAATAGAGCCTGGCACAGATTAGGTGCTCAGTCAATATTTACTGTCAGCATCATCCCATAATTAGATAATGACAACAGGAAATATTTATCTTCTTGCATCTAGGTGAGACTGAACCTGATTAAGCAAAGCAGATCAGTGTCCGGGAAACTCCTGTGGCGTTCCAACGCAGGAAAAATTCATAACTTATCTCAGCAAACACTTACAACACCGCTGTGGTTTGTTCAGTGATGATAAATATGTTTGCCTTGTCGTTTCATCTTTCATCTGCTGTTTGTTCCACTTTCCTGGATTGCAAAATCCTTGAGCCTAAAGATACTGTTACCTTTCTTTATAACCTTCACTGAGGGTAGCAAAAGATAATGAAGATAGTGGACAAGTCATAAATGATTGATTAATTGATTGACTCAGTTAATAAACATTTTCTCAGATTTATGTATCTGTCTGCTGCAGGTATATAAACCACAATACTTTTAAGGGCTCTCAGTTCAGTTGGAGAGACATTGCATTTCATTATAGTGTGTTATTGATGAATCTGAGTTACCAAGCCAATAGAAGAACAAAACAAGAGGTATGAAAATGTGCTCAACATCATTGATCATCAGAGAAATGCAAATCAAAATTACTGTAAGATATCATCTCTTCCCCAGTTAAAATGGCTTTTATCCAAAAGACAGGCAATGACAAATGCCGGTGAGAGAAAAGAAAACTCTCATACACTGTTAGTGGGAATGTAAATTAGTACAGCCACTACGGAGAACAGTTTGAAGGTTCCTAAAAAAACTAAAAGTCAAGTTACCATATGATCCAGTAATCCTAGATATATACCAAAAAGAAAGAAAATCAGTATATTAAAGAGATATCTACACTCCCTTGTCTATTGCAACACTGTTCACAATAACCAAGATTAGGAAGCAACCTAAGTATCCATCAACAGATAAATGCATAAAGAAAATGCGGTACATATAGGCAATGGAGTACTATTCAGCCATGAAAAAGAATGAGATCCTGTCATTTGCAACAACATGGATGGAACTGAAGGTCACTATGTTAAGTGAAATAGACCAGACACAAAAGGACAAACTTTGCATGTTCTCAATTATTTGTGGGATCTAACAATTAAAACAATTGAACTCATGGAGATAGAGAGTAGAACGATGGTTACCAGTGGCTGGAAAGCAGGGGGGTGGCAGGTGGGGAGGGAGTGGAGATGGCTAATGGGTACAGCAACATAGTTAGAAAGAATAAATAGGCCAGGCGCAGTGGCTCACGCCTGTAATCCCAGTATTTTGGGAGGCCGAAGTGGACAGATCACAAGGTCAGGAGATGGAGACCATCCTAGCTAACATGGTGAAACCCTGTCTCTACTAAAAATACAAAAAATTAGCCGGGTGTGGTGGCGGGTGCCTGTAGTCCCAGCTACTCGAGAGGCTGAGGCAGGAGAATGGCGTGAACCTGGAAGGTGGAGCTTGCAGTGAGCCGAGATTGCGCCACTGCACTCCAGCCTGGGCAACAGAATGAGACTTTGTCTCAAAAAAAAAAAAAAAGAATAAATAAGACCTCATATTTGCTAGCACAAAAGTGTGACTGTAGCCAAAAATAATTTAATTGTGCATTTAAAAATAACTCACACCTGTAATCCCAGCACTTTGGGAGGCCAACGCAGGCGGATCACGAGGTCAGGAGATTGAGACCATTCTGGCTAATACGGTGAAACCTCGTCTCTACTAAAAATATTTTAAAAAGTAGCCAGGTGTAGTGGCGAGCACCTGTAGTCCCAGCTACTCGGGAGGCTGAGGCAGGAGAATGGCGTGAACCCGGGAGGAGGAGCTTGCAGTGAGCTGAGATCGTGCCACTGCATTCCAGCCTGGGCGACAGAGCAAGACTCCGTCTCAAAAAAAAAAAAAAAAAAAAAAAAAAAACTAAAAGAGTATAATTGGATTTTTTGTTACACAAATGATAAATGCTTGAGGGGATAGATACCCCATATACCCTGATGCAATTATTATGCATAGCATGTCTCTATAAAAATATCTCATGTACCCCATTAGTATATAAATGTAACCCACTAGGCATGGTGGCTCATGCCTATAATCCCAGCACTTTGAGAGGCTGAGGCAGCAGGAGGATCCCTTAAGCCTGGGAGTTTCAGGCCAGCCCATGCAACATGGTGAAACCCAGTCTCTATAAAAAAAACAAAAATTAGCTGGATGTGGTGGTATATATCTGTAGTCCCAGCTACTCGGGAGGTTGAGGCAGGAGGATTGCTTGAGCCCAGTAGGTTGAAGCTGCAGTGAACTGTGATCATGCCACTGCACTTCAGCCTGGGCAGCAGAGTGAGATCATGTCTCAAAAATATATATAATATATATTTATAAATATATATTATTTATTAAATTTCTATAATATAAATTACTTATGATTTACATTATATAAATATATATTCTATATATGATATAGAATAAGATATGATTTATATATAAATATATTATATATAAAATATATATTACTTAAATATGTAAATATAGATTATAAATACATATTATTTATATATTTTATATAATATATAAAACATATTTATATGTTACATATTTATATATATCCCATAAATATATACACCTATGTACCCACAAAAGTTTAAAATAAAAAATTATTTTAAAAAAGCAAGAGGTAACAAATTCTTCCCCAGAAAAGGCTTCACAAAGGAGAGGGTATTTGAGATTCATTTTGCAGACACTTTGGCCAGTCAGAGAAGACAAGGCTTTAGGCTGATTGTCTCCTATGCAGATGCCATAATGCATCATGGCTGTGTTTTCCTGGCAAAAGCAACTCATATGATTCCTTATGTGCTGCTGAACGAGTCTCACTGACACAATACAGCCTGACAGAGTGGAGACAGCCAGTTACAAAGCATCAGAATGCTGGCTTCTAGCCCCAGCAGTACAACGGCGAGTATGTCTTTTTCTGTTTAACTGAGTCTTCTGTCGCCCAGGCTGGAGTGCAGTGGCTCAATCTCTGCTCACTGCAACATCCGCCTCCCGGATTCAAGCAATTCTCCTGCCTCAGCCTCCCAAGTAGCTGGGACTACAGGTGTGCACCACCACGACCGGCTAATTTTTTTTTTTTTTTTTTTTTTTTTTTTTTTCTGAGACGGAGTCTCTCTCTGTCGCCCAGGCTGGAGTGCAGTGGCCAGATCTCGGCTCACTGCAAGCTCTGCCTCCCGGGTTCCCGCCATTCTCCTCCCTCAGCCTCCCGAGTAGCTGGGACTGCAGGCGTCCGCCACCTCGCCTGGCTCGTTTTTTGTATTTTTTTTTTTTAGTAGAGACGGGGTTTCACCGTGTTTGCCAGGATGGTCTAGGTCTCCTGACTGGCTAATTTTTTGTTGTTGCTGTTGCTGTTGTTTGTTTTGAGACGGAGTCTCGCTCTGTCACCCAGGCTGGGGTGCAGTGGCCAGATCTCAGCTCACTGCAAGCTCCGCCTCCCGGGTTCCCGCCATTCTCCTGCCTCAGCCTCCCGAGTAGCTGGGACTACAGGCTCCCGCCACCACGCCCGGCTAGTTTTTTGTATTTTTAGTAGAGACGGGGTTTCACTGTATTAGCCAGGGTGGTCTCGCTCTCTTGACCTCGTGATCCGCTCGCCTTTGCCTCCCTAAATGCTGGGATTACAGGCGTGAGCCACCGTGCCTGGCCAATTTTTTGTGTTTTTAGTAGAGACGGGGTTTCACTGTATTAGCCAAGATGGTCTCGGTCTCCTGACCTTGTGATCCACCCGCCTTGGCCTCCCAAAGTGCTGGGATTACATCAGCCACCGTGCCCAGCCGCGAGTATATCTTATCCTCTTTCTGAGCCTTAATTACTCCATCTGTAAAACAGGCACGATAATCTCATTCAAATGAAAATTCGAGTATGACAATATGACAGTATTTTGAAACTCTGTTGTAGTCCCTCTACCAGGGTCTTTCTTTTCTTGGCTCTGGTACAAATTCTCTGCTGTTACTTAAGGTTTATCGTGATCTATTGCTCAAGTCCCTCTTTCTCTCCTTCAAAGAGATTATTGCTTTCATGTTGAAAGAAAAACTGCAACCCCACAGCTAACCCAAAGGAGAGTGGACAGAGCCATGGTGTGGGAAAAGCAGTTAAATCATAAAATAATAGCGGGGGGCTGAAATTGCCCCTGACTGCCCATTGCTGCTCTCATTTTTATAGTCCATTAAAACCTACAATCACTGTAATGTTTATGCATTATTGGGGAGATAAATTGTGTAATTTTCATTTTGCAATTTAAATGTAATTATGATCTTAACTAATGACTAAAACCTGAATTTGCTAGACTATCAGTTTTTCTAACCCTTGCCAAAATTATAGGTAATTACTTAAGGCTTACAATAATTATAAGTCCATCTCTTAAATAATTAATGTGCACTTTCATGGTACAAAACAGCTAGTAATCAAACGACCTCTGCTTACACTGCAAACCCAAGCAATTAAGCCTATTGTGTAGAACTGTAGAAATATACCCATTTGCAAGAGTCCTTCCATTGGAAAGCTAAAACACGAGGTTGTTGTGTTTTATAGCATCAAATAAGGACGAATTCCCCTGCTGCCAAAAGTCCAGAAAAAGAAAGTGATCCACAAAATCATAGAAAATGTAATCTGAGTCTACACAAAACTGTTGTAGCTGATGGGAGACAGGCTGAGGAGCAGGAGGAAAATAGAGAATGCTTCCAGCTATGGACTTGAAATAAACGTGAAATGGATCTAGTTTTCACAAAGGAGCTAAGTGTGGGATGTGAGTAGAACTTATCACTGGCCTTTTTGTCCTTATTTTGTTCTTGAAGGGGGCATGCAATTCCTTCCCATAGTAAACATACAGCATGGAGCTGAGCTTCTGTGACACAGGGATAAATAAGGTCGAGTTTTTGCCCTTAAGAAATTAACCTACTAGTGTGTGTTATGAGACAGGCAAGCAGAAAATCAGAATACACCCTGATAAGTGCTGCAATTTCCCTTAGAAGGGTGGTGGCAGATATGCAAGCAATGAGCCACAAATAGTGTTTCTTAACATTTGTTATTCTGCTCACAAAGAGTCTAAAGGTTCCTGAGAATGGAACTGGCAGTAAGGGATATTCCAAGGACCTGAGCTGCTCCTGCCCTGGGGTTTTGGTTCATGGTGACTTAGCACAATGAAGATCACATCCAGATCACAACACCAGATATTCTTGATGTAGGAAACATTGCAAAATGAATCCTGGAGTCACCTCCTTCTCACTGCTCTGTATTCATTTTTGCCTGTTCAGCTCTTTCTATTCTAATCACACCCATTATCCAAGATTCAGCACCACTACCTTCCCCTCCAAGAAGCCTGCTCCAATACTACAGAGCTCTTCAAAAGTTCCCCTCTTTATACATAAACTTACCTAAAGGGTGTTGTGATGGTTCATTTTATATCGCACCTTGGCAGGCTCACAGTGCCCAGATATGTGGTCAAACATTATTCTGGATGTCTCTGTGAGGGTGTTTGTGGATGAGATTAACATTTGAACAGTGGACTTTTGAGTGAAGTTGATTACATGCCATAATGTGGGCGGACCTCATCCAATCAATTGAAGGCACTCATAGAACAGAAGTTGATTGCTGTCAAGTAGGAAGGAATTCTGCTAGCAGGTAGATATTGATCAAGCCAAAATGTTGATATTGCTTGGATTTGTGTCCCTGCCCAAATCTCATGTCGAATTGTAATCCTGCGCTGGAGGTGGGGCCTGGTGAGAGGTGATTGGATCATGGGGGTGAACTTCGCTTGAACGGTTTCACACCATTCCCCTTTGGTACTGTACAGTGAGCAAATTCCAATGAGATCTGATTGTTTAAAAGTGTGTAACACCTCCTCCCGCCGTCTCTTGATCCAGCTCCTTGGTCTAGCTCCTGCCATGTAACACACCTGCTCCTACTTTGCTTTCTCCATGAGTAAAAGCTCCCTGAGCCCTCCCTGTAAGCAGATGCTGCCATGCTTTCTCTACAGCCTGCAGAACCATGAGCCAATTAAACCTCTTTTCTCTATAAATTACCCAGTCTCAGGTATTTATTTATAGCCATGCAAGAACGGACCAATGCAAATGTTCTTCTCTGGGTCTCCAGCCCTCCAGCCCACCAGCCCACTTTTCAGATTTTGGGCTTGCCAGCCTCCATAATCACATGACCAATCCCTTAAAATCTCTCCACTCTCTCTCTCTAGATAGATAGACAGATAATAGAGATGATAGAGACAGATACATAGGTAGATAGGTAGAGATCAACAGATGGTTGAGATAGATAGGTAGGTAGGTAGAGAGGATAAAGATAGTAGGAAGATAGATAGATAGATAGATAGATAGATAGATAGATAGATAGATAGATAGACAGACATAGATGATAGCTTGCTAGCTAGCTAGTTAATTGATAGAGGTAAGTAGGTAGGTAGAGATAGATAGATAGATAGACAGACAGATAGACAGATAGATATACATAGATAGATAATAGCTTCTTAACTAGCTAGATAATTGATAGAGATAAGTAGGTAAGTAGGTAGCTGGATAGATAGGTAGATAATTGATATAGATAGATGATAGATAAATGGATAGTAGGTAGTACATAGTACATAGATATTGATAATTTAGATACATAGATGATAGATAAATATGTGATAGACATACATTTGACAGAGATAGATACATAGAGGATGATCGATAAATGTATAGAGATGATGGATAGGTGATAGTAAAGAGAGAAAGAGATAGTAGATATATAGATAGATTAGATAGGTACATACATACATATATATAGAGAGATAAATAGAGAGATGGATGAATAGACAGACACAAACACACACACATCCTATTAATCATGTTTCTTTAGGGAACCCTGACTACACAGGTATCTTGATTTAATGTTACCTGACTTAACTGTAGTCTTCCATGCTCCAGGAAGAATTTGGACCCACCAGCCCTAAGACCTTGTCCTTATCCATCTGAATCCTTGTCCCTTCAGTAATAATTCTCGCATTGGCTTAAAATAGTCTCATCCCAGGGATGCACACTCTGGAAAACCAAAATACCTTTAGGATTCAAAGCTTGGGTAGAAGCCATTTGAGCAAATAGTAGAAAAACACTGAGGCAGAAATCCCTGCCAAATTCCTTGCCTCCATGAAGTCAGGCTTCATGGACATGTGCTTTTGCAGAACTATATTTTCCTGTTGAAGCGCTTATCTCAATGAACTGATTTTTAAATGTAATTTTTGTCTTTTATGTGCCTCCCCATGAGACTGCAAAACTCCAAGTGCGTACGGACCAACCATATCTGCGGTAAGCTCAAGGGTTCAATAAATATACGCTGTCTAAATGACTTATCAATCCAGGCAAAATGGTTATGCTGAATTATCCTGACAACATTTCCTTCTTTTTTTTCTTTTCTTTCTTTTTTTTTTTTTTTTTTTTTTTGAGAAGGAGTCTTGCTCTGTTGCCCAGGCTGGAGTGCAGTGGCATGATCCTGGCTCACTGCAACCTCCATCTCCTGCGTTCAAGTGATTGTCTTGCCTCAGCATCCCGAGTAGCTGGGATTACAGGTGTGCACCACCATGCCTGGCTAATGTTTTGTAGTTTTAGTAGAGATGGGGTTTCACTGTGTTAGCCAGGAAGGTCTAGATCTCCTGACCTTGTGATCCGCCGTCGTTGGCCTCCCAAGGTGCTGGGATTACAGGCGTGAGCCACTGTGCCTAGCCAACATTTCTTTTTAATGACCCAATTCAAGTCATCAACCTCTCCACCACCACCACCACCATTTCCCTCCACACAAACCATTAAAATTCCAGCCAGTCTGGAATTATAAAGAAAAGTCCCAGAATTTCATATGAGAAAGGGACCACCTTCTTCACAAAGCCCATCTTCTCTGCCCATCCCACTCCTGTCTCTCACCAATGTTACGTGGACTCCACTCCATGGAAGACTCAATCTGTCAGGGCAGCTGTAATCTAGGTCACTGTCCCGATAGGTGGAGGACACTCTTGCTGAACCGTTGCTGCTCAGATCCTCCCCCAAGAAATGTGGACTTCCTTACAAAGAAGCAGCAGGAGGAACTCTCCAGTGAGTTGAGATTTGAGGATCTCGGATCCTGTTCTTTCTCCTTTACCTCCATCACAAAAAAGTGTCCAGATGCATCTCTTCTACCGCCAGAGTGGAAAAAAAGACTATCTGCTCATTTCCTCTTTTTAGAACTTTCTATCTTTCCATCTGTGCTTCTAGTCGCATTGTATGTGCCAGGGGGTTTTGTGGTGTATTATTAGTCCTCTCTGCCTTTGGATTTCTGTTAGAATTTGTTCTTTTAAGTCCCCTACTTATCTGATTCCAGAGCAGAGTGTGGTCAACAAAGGGCAGCTGTAAAAGGAGTGCTATTCCCTGACTGTTTCTTGTGATCCCCGCGATGCTTTCTCCAAGGACAAGAAAGGCATCTGTTCAGAAAGCAAATGCTGGTCAAGAGCAGGAAGGGTCAATCTGTAGGAGTCCTCTCTTCAAGCACTTGGACTTGACTTTGGCCTGACATTAAAGAGGAGCCTGTGCTTAGCTCTGGGAGGTAAAGGATAAAACCAAGAAGCCTCTGTCTTGAGATGTCTAGAAGCAACCATTTCATCTTGAAGCAAAGACAATAAAACCTAGGACTCTGGATAGGAGTAACCCATTGTGGGACCCTTGAAAATGGAGCTCATGCCCTTGTTTCAGCTTCCTCCCTTGATGAATTTGTAGAGTTCCTGATGGAATGCACTGTGATATGGTAGACCCTATCTTTTTTTAATTTTTTTTTTTTTTTAGAGATGGGGTCTCACTATGTTGCCCAGGCTGGTCTCAAGCTCCTGGGCTCAAGAAATTCTCCCATCTTGGTCGGTCTCCCAAAGTGCTGGGATTACAGGTGTGAGCCACCATGGCTGGCCTGACCCTATCTTTTCTGCAGAGATATTCAGGGAATTAAGAGATTGGATTTCAACCCCAACTCCTCTACCTACTGCTGTATCCTTTTAAGGGAAGTCACATTTCCTCTCTGGGCCTCATTTTTGAAAAGTAGGAGTTACAAGGCTCTATTTCTGGCAAACTTTGATTCAGAGATCTGACTCCTCCCACCAGGACCTCCAGTAAATGGCAAGAGATTTACATTTCTTAAATATAATCAGTAGGTTAATGAAAACGCTATATTTTTTGCAGCCAAGAGAGGTTGTGTTGTCCCCACCCTTCCACGTGAAAGACTCATTAGCATGTAGAATTGCCTGAAATCTGCAGTTTCTGAAGAAGCCATCCAATACTTTCTCAAAATCCCCCAAAGCACCTTTGGTTGTATCCCCAGTCTCTTCTTCACGGATGGGAGCCCTATGCCAGTTCTCAAAGTGGGCTTGACAGATTCCAACTCTTCTGACAATCAGACTGTGGGTCGGCCTCATTGAAACTTGGGAGTCTGTGGTTAGACAATGTATCCAAGCCGTTAGCTTCACACCTCCTCACCCTTAAACGGAGGATCTGACTCAAAGGACTGCACAGACTCTATTGCCGTTTGGAAAGATATTGTCCTCCAAGACAAGCTGAAGTTTTCATCATGCAGCATGTCACCCTAGGATGGGAATCAGCCCTCACGAATCCACCAGATCAAAACTTATGGATCTTCTCCTTCCCAAGTTAGAGGCATGCAACCCTTCAGTTCCTGGTTGCCCTAGCACCACTCAAATTCATACCAAAGACTTGAAAATCCACTAGTTTGGCCCACACAATTCTTGAGCCAATGGGAGTCTGTTTTGAGATTAAGCAGGGTGCGGTCTGGGAACAGATAGTAGACCCTAAGCTGCAGAAGGCCTTACCAATGCTTACTGCTTTCTTATGTCCCAGCTTCCGGTATGGATGATTATTTTGCATTGTCAAAACTGGAGCATCGTTCTTAACTGTGGGCAAGGCCACAGACTTCTATATGAAGAGAAAATATGATCATGAACAATAAACTTCAGAATCAAATGGATTTGGTTCCAGTTCCACCTATAGGCTGGGTGCAGTGGCTCACATCTGGGATCCCAGCACTGGGCTACAGAGCAAGACTCTGTCTCAAAAAAAAAAAAAAAAAAAATTCCACCTACAATATTCTTACCACTAAGATTTTGGGAAGTTACCAAAATCTTTGAGAGATTAGGATAACTTCCTGGCACAGTAGTTATAAGGATCAGAAATAGTTCTTAAAAGGTACAGTGTTGACCGGATGCAGTGGCTCACGCCTGCAATCCCAGCGCTCTGGGAGGCCGAGGTGGGCGGACCACGAGGTCAGGAGTTTGAGACCAGCCTGGCCAATATGGTGAAATCCTGTCTCTACTAAAAATGCAAAAATTAGTCAGGCGTAGTGGTGGGCGCCTGTAATCCCAGCTACTCGGGAGGCTGAGGCAGGAGAATCACTTGAACTCAGGAGGCGGAGATTGCAGTGAGCCAAGATTGAGCCATTGCACCGCAGCCTGGGCAACAAGAGTGAGACTCCGTCTCAAAAAAACAAACAAAAAAAGTGCAGTGTCTGGCACATGGTAGGTATTAAGTACATGAAAGGTATTGTAACAATTACTATTAAGTACTGGCACCTCAGGGACTGTTTTCAAGTTCTACTTCCTATCCACCAAACAGAGATCCCATGCCTATCTTGATTTCCTCTAAGGAATTTGCTATTGCCATCTACATAACATTATTTCTCCCTAACCAATGCTTTAGTTAATTTAGTCTTGTTTCATCCCAACTCCAGGTTCACCCTTCATCTTTCCCCTGACTCCAGCTCCAGAACCGGCATACCGAGTGCTCTCACCTTCCCAGGCTTGGCTCTCAGAACCCCAAGTCATCTAGAAGCTGGCCCCCAGTCTGGTTCTCTCTTCCTGGCTGAGTTTTGTAGCAGCCCCTTGACTAAAATGAGCCCAGATCTGAACCTCAGTCCTCTGCTTGGATTTGGTCATACCGCCTTTTACTAAGCCTTTTCTCTAGGAGAGTCTATTGCCTCTACTCTCAGCCATGTCTCTTGGCCCAGACTAGACACTGCCTCTTGCCTCTCAGCTATCTGTAAGGCCAGGAGGACTGTCTCAAAGGTCCACTGACTACAACAGACCTGATGTCAACATGGACACTATTTTGTACCAAGCCTACACTGACCATAATTCTTCAAACACTGATATGGACCATTGGTCTCTCTGTCTCCTTTCTCTCTACCTCGCTCTCTTTCTCTCTACACACTCTTTCTTTCTTTTTTTCTTTCTTTCTTTCTCTCTCTCTTTCCTTCCTTCCTTCCTTCCTCCCTTCCTTCCTTCCTTTTTCTTTCTTTCTTTCTTTTTTTCTCTTTCTTTCTTTCTTTCTTTCTTTCTTTCTTTCTTTCTTTCTTTCTTTCTTTCTTTCTTTCTTTCTTTCTTTCTTTCTTTCTTTCTTTCTTTCTTTCTTTCTTTCTTTCTTTCCTTCCTTCTCTTTCTCCCTCTCTCTTTCTCTCTCTTTTTCTTTCTCTTTCTTTTTATTTCTCTCCTTCCCTTTTTTCTCTGTTGCTCTCTCTTCCTCTTTCTTTTTCTCCTCTCCCTTTTTCTCTGTCTCTTTCTCTCTCTCTCCTTGTCCCCTTCTCTCTCTCTCTGTATTTCTCTCTCCCTTTCTTTATCTCTTTCTTGCTTTCTCTTTCTCTCTTTCCTTCTCTTTTTGTCTCTCTCTCAGGTACGCTCTCACCAGGTTTGCCTCTGTCTTTCTCCCCTTTTCTCAAACCCAGAGATCTGTATTTGTCGTTTACAGACCCAAAAGAAAAAGGGCATCTCTAGGCTGTATAACTTCCCCAGTGTAGTGGTAGCACAAGAAGGCAGCCATGGTTTATTACCAAGGAAAGACCAATTTTAAATTTCCACTGGGTTCTGCATGAAGGAGCTGATGATTTCGCTGTGCACTTCTATTTATTTTATAAAAGAAAACATAGTGGACCGACTGGGGAAATCTCATGGAATAGGATACTATTATTATATAAGTGGATGAGATTATTCTCATGCATAAGGCTGCAAAACATGTCTCTTCTTTCTCTGGGTCTGTTACAAAAATCGTAATCCAAGTCACAACATTCCCTGACAAATCCTGGCATGGGTCTTCATAGAATAAGGAAACATTTCCAGGGACATTTAACTCCAGAGCCTGTGCAAGTGAACCAATCATTTTAAAGAGTGTCTTTGGCTAGCAAAAATAAAGAAATCGCTTCTTCTGTCACCCAGCCTCCTTTTTCTTTTCATGAATGATGGTACAAAGAGAATCAAAAACCCCTTTTACTCTTAATTAAAGGTAACTGGGCCACTTAAAATCATATAGAGAGTACCTGTTAAAAATAAATGGATTATCTGCATTGAAGAAATCTTATTTTTCCAGCCTTCGCCCAGTTGTTTCTGGAGTGCAGTCCACCGATCTACGCTGATATGGTTTGGCTGTGTCCCCACCCAAATCTCATCTTGAATTATGGCTCCCATAGTTCCCAGGTGTTGTGGGAGGGACCCAGTGGGAAACAACTGAATCATGGGAGCAGTTTTCCCCACACTGCTGTCATGGTGGTGAAAAAGTCTCATGATAGCCGACGGTTTTATAAGGGCTTTCCCTTTTCTCTTGGCTCTAATTTTCTCTCTGGTCTGCCACCATGTAAAACGTGCCATTCATCTTCCACCATGATCATGAGCCCTCCCCAGTCATGTGGAACTGTGAGTCTATATAACCTCTTTTTCTTCATACATAAATAAATTACCCTGTCTTGGGTATGTGGTGTTTTTTGTTTGTTTGTTTGTTTGTTTTGTTGTGCTGTTGTTGTTGTTTTTTGACAGACTCTTGCTCTGCTGCCCAGGCTGGACTGGAGTGTAGTGGCATGATCTCGGCTCTTTGCAACCTCCACCTCCTGGGTTCAAGCCATTCTCCTGCCTCAGCCTCCCGAGTAGCTGGGACTACAGGTGCACACCACCATGTCCTGCTAATGTTTTATTTTTTTGTATTTTTAGTAGAGAAAAGGTTTCACCATGTTGCCCAGGCTGGGTTTGAACTCTGGAGCTCAGACAATCCACCCACCTCAGCCTCTAAAGCGCTAAGATTACAGGTGTGAACCACAGTGCCCAGCCTTGGGTATGCCTTTATCAGCAGTGTGAAAACAGACTAATCTAGATGCTAACAGGCCTGTGAGCTGCATTTTTGCCTCGCTGTGATAACATCTGGTGACCTTGGCCAAGCCAAGCACCTCCAGCACCAGTTTTCCTTTCATGGGGCTAAAAAGCAACCCCTATTCTACTTCTCCAGAAGAAAAATCTTTAGGCCCATGATGGTTACCCTAATGGACTCCCCAAGAATGCTGACTGTCAGTAGCAGGTGCAGAGACTCCCAGAATTCCTAGAAGACCAAAATAAGGTTTCCCAAGTTGCCCCCCCACTCCCTTATTCATACAGAATACTTTCTAAAACCCCCCAGGGGAGGTCTCGAACCACAGATAGTACTGAATCCCATCTATACAGTCATGCATCACTTAACCACGCGGATGCATTATGAGAAATGCGTGATTTGGTGAGTTTGTTACTGTGTGAACATCATGGAGTGTACTTACACAAGCCTTGATGGTACGGCCCACCACACACCTAGGCTATATGGTCTCACCTACTCCTCCTAGACTACAAACCTGTAAAGCAAGTTACTGTATTTAATACTATATGCAATTGTAACACGAAGATAAGTATTCGTGTCTCTAAACTTATCTAACATAGGAAAGCTACAGTAACAATATAGTATCATAATCTTTTGAGACTATCATTGATTAAAATGTTGTTATTCAGCACATAACTGTTCTCGGATTTTTCTATACAGACGTACATATGATAAAGTTTAATTTATAAATTAAGCACTGTAAGAGATGAACAACAATAACTAATAAGAAAATCAAATAATTATAGCAATATACTGCAATAAAAGACACAAAATACTGTCATATTGGCAGTATTGCATGGTGGCTTACGCCTGTAATTCCAGCACTTTGGGAGGCCGAGGCAAGCAGATCACAAGGTCAGGAGTTTGAGACCAGCCTGACCAACATGGTGAAACCCTGTCTCTATTGTAAATACAAAAATTAGCCAGGCATGGTGGCACGTGCCTGTAATTCCAGCTACTCAGGAGGTTGAGGCAAGAGAATCACTTGAATCCAGGAGGCAGAGGTTGCAGTGAGCTGAGATTGCACCACTGCACTCCAGCCTGAGTGACAGAGCAAGACTCCATCTCAAAAAAAAAAAAAAAAATACTGTCATATTTTCAGACTGTGAGTAACTGCAGGTAACTGAAACTGCAAAAAACGAATAAATAAATAAATAAATGTATTCCACCACAAATAAAGCCAGGCTACAATGCTGAGTTTCATGTTGGTGCTGCCCTGCACCCACCCATTTCACAAACACCTTTCCCTTCCTTCTTATGCACAAGAATTTCCATCTTCCTGCCTACTGTCCAATGTGTAGCTCTTTATCCAGTGAAAATGAACATTCCTTCACAGACATTTAATGATGATTAGATTGGCTTGGATTAGCGAACCAAGCCATTGATTTCCATTTATGAATGTGACTGACAGTCTTTACGTCTTCCAAAGTAGAAATGTAGCTACTGCTTGATGAATATAGCCTACCACTTCAGCCCACATTGTGTTCTCACACTAAGGAGTGAAAGGGTTGGGGGTTGCGTAGTGGTGATTAAGGATCTTAATTAAGGATTTTATCCTTTTTTCTCCTTTTTGAGATGGAATTTGTCGCCCAGGCTGGAATGCAGTAGCACGATCTTGACTCACTGCAACATCCACCTCCCGGGTTCAAGCAATTCTCCTGTCTCAGCCTCCCGGCTAGCTGGGATTACAGGCACCCGCCACCATGCCCAGCTAATTTTTGTATTTTTAGTAGAGATGAGATTTCACTATATTGGTCAGGCTGGTCTCGAAATCCTGACCTCAGGTGATCCACCCTCCTCAGCATCCCAAAGTGGTGGGATTACAGTCATGAGCCACCGCTTCCAGCCTATTCTATCTATTTTTATTGTGCTCTTTGATGTGGGGTATGCATTGTGTACTGAGGGTGAGGGGAGGGTGTCATTCACACAGGCTTGGTGTCGATTGCTGTCACCATCCAAGGGGTTCTTCCTACCCGTTGCTTAAAGACCACTGCATTGTACTAGAGAAAGAGTTTGATAGACACGAGGTCGTCCATGCCACATGGGAGATGGAACTGGTACTCTAATCATCTCTTTCAAAGCTCCTAGTTTAAGGGTGTTTCAAAGGCAGTTTGGGGGAAGGGGTGGGGGCGGCCAGGTAACAGGTGCCTGCTGCTCATTGGTTGGGGCAGAAATGAAATCATAGGAGGTAGAAGCTGTCCTTCTGAGGACTGAATCACTTCCGGGTGACACCACAGCAGCAGGATTGATGGTCCAGGTGGAGCCATTAGGTTTGGATAGAACCATGGATGTCAGACATGCAAAAAAAGGAAAGTGGTCCTGATTCAGACCCCAAGAGACGGTTCTTGGATCTCACGCAGGAAAGAAATCAGGGCAAGACCACAGTGCAAAGCAAAAGATATCTCAAAAGGCCAATCTACCACAGTGGTATTATTTGCAGGAGCAATTGGGGAAGTTTCATATCTTATAACCTCCAGAATCACGGCTGACAGTCGTTCATGTCTGCACCTCAGCAGGACTCAGGTTCCTCTTCCCTGGCTAGCCGGATGACCTGCAGTTAGCTTTCCAAAAGCCGTTGAGTTCCAGGCAAGACCTATTATCATTTAAGCTATAGTCTAAAAGTCTTTCAAAATTAGCCTGACCCGATAGCCCAGGGATCATTAAGGCAAAAGCAAGATCGGGGGGGGGGGGTTAGCTTAACTTTCTGTTATACTTTTTCTCATCTACAAAATTTTTGCAAAGTTGGCTTTGTTAGAGGTGTTCGAACCAGAGTGACTCCATCTTGAACGAGGGCTAGGAAAATGAGGATGAGACTTGCTGGGTTGAATTCCCAGAAAGTGGGGTATTCCTAGCCTCTAGGTGTTTACAGTTAAGGGAACAGATTGATAATGTTTATCAAACAGACCCAGACTTGAGAGTGTCCAGATATCCCAATATCTTGAGAACAAAGGCATTCCTAATTTTGCTTTAAAGATAATAATATCGATTCTTGTAAAATATAGTCATTAAGAAAATTAACCCTTTATCACAAACCCTTGTAACAGAGAACATCTCCTCATAATCTTTTTTAATCATATATATGATATATATCTCTCTCTCCCTTTCAACCAGGGGAGGGTGTCACATTCTATTGCATTTAATTAAACTTAACTCTTCATTCTGTTTCTGATTGTGACATTTAAAATTGTAAACTAGATATAAAATGGTTTCATTTTGTCAAAAAAGTGTCAGTCTTTATAAGGAATCTTTTATCATATATATGATATATATATATTTTATCATACATATGATAAAATGAATATATATATTCAAGCTTTGTACCTGGTACCTAGGGTGGACGCGTTCCTCCTCTTACTTTCGTCTATGGGGTAGCTGTATTTTCACCATTTTACTTCCTTAATAAACTTGCTTTTGCTTTGCACTGCAGACTTGCCCTGAATTCTTTCTTGCACAAGATCCAAGAACCCTCTGCTGGGGTCTGAATCAGGACACCTTTCTTGTAACCGTTTCACTACCATGAGCGCCAAGCATTTTCCAGAGCTTCAGATGCAAGCATCCACTTTAGCACAGAAGAAAGTCATTTGTTTCAGAGTTGGATTACCAGGGCCATGTAAGATTTTAAAAAAATATATCAGCGGGGCTCCTTGTGAGGGAGGCTTGGGGGGAACTGAGACAGAAAGACCAGCAGACCCCACCTTCAACCGGGAGGAGGGTGTCCTATTCTGTTGCATTTAATTAAACCTAACCATTCAATTTCTAATTGCGATATTTAAAATTTTGAACTAGATATAAAACGTTTTCATTTTGTCATAAAAAGTGTCAATCTTTATAAGGAATAGAAACACTCCCCCCCCAACAAGAACTCTGTAACTGTCCCTTTAATTAGGCACTCATTAATAAATCTATCTTGTTCTCAAATCCCCACGCACTTGGTACAGTAGTTCATTAGCACAGGAAAAAGCAATTTAGATTTCCTCAGATAATAGCATCTGCCACTAATCAAATTAAGGCAGGATGTGCAAATGTATCTAAAGCCGGACAAGCTTTGGGTGAGGTGAGGCGGAGGGTCAGGACAAAAAAGATTATCTCTAAAATTACCATCCCGCATCCCCAGTATATGAGACAGTTCCTGGTCACCTTATTTTCCCTATGAAAAAAAATTGTCAGTGGTCAGAACATTCATGTTGAGATAGGTCTTGTCAAATCTTGTCACCATACCTCAAAGCCATAGAAAGTCACTACCAATGAACTCTCTGAAATCCATTCATTCGTTTAATCATGTAATTAATATCGATTCCATTGCCCTGTACCAGACCTTGGGGAGACAGAAGGAGAAGACAGAGGAAAGGCATTCCGAACTCTGTGTCCCTTGACACGTGGAGGCAGATGGAACCATATACTTGCCCAATCCCAAATGCGTTACAGCCACCACCGCACACACATACGTTCTGTTATTCATGCCTGCATTCATTAATTTATGTATTGAGCAAGTTCTGAGCCAAGCACTACGGTGAATACTAGAGATACAGCTGTAAACAAATGGAGCATTCTGGAGGGGAGACCAGCTATCCACTGTAAGGTAGTTCAGGTGATACAAAGACAATACAGTAAGATTGCTCTATTGAGAGGGGTACAGGACAATTGTTACTGGAAAGGGTTCTGATCTAGACCCCAAGAGAGGCTTCTTGGATCTCATGCAAGAAAGAATTCAGGGCAAGTCCACAGAGTAAAGTGAAAGCAAGTTTATTAGGAGAGTAAAGCAATAAAAGAATAGCTACTCCATAGACAGAACAGCCCCAAAGGCTTCTGGTTGCCCATTTGTACGGTTATTTCTTGATGATATGCTGAACAAAGGGTGGATTATTCATCCCTCCCCTTTTTAGACCATATAGGGTAACTTCCTGATGTTGCCATGGCATTTGTAAACTGTCATGGCGCTGCTGGGAGTGTAGCGGTGAGGGCGACCAGAGGTCAGTCTCATTGTGATCTTGATTTTGGTGGATTTTAGCTGGCTTCTTTACTGCAATCTGTTTTATGAGCAAGGTCTTTATGACCTGTATCTTGTGCTGACCTCTTATCTCATCCTGGGACTTAGAATGCCATAACCGTCTGGGAATGTAGCCCAGTAGGTCTCAGCCTCATCTTACCCAGCTCCTATTCAAGATGGAGCTGCTCTGGTTCAAACGACTCTGACACGATGGGAGCACTTTTCTAGTTTGGGTGGTCAGGAAAGGTCTCTGAGAAGGTGACCTTTGAGAACTAAAGATAGAATTACCTTTTGACCCAGCAATCCCATTACTAAATAATATACCCAAAGGAAAACCAATCATTCTCCCCAAAAGATACCTGAGGTAGCATGTTTATTGTGGCACTATTCACAATAGCAAATAAATGGAATCAGCTTAGATGCCCATCAACAGTTGATTGGATAAAGAAAATGTGGTACATATACACCATGGAATACTACACAGCCATGAAAAAGAATGAAACCACGTCCTTTGCAGCAACATGGATGCAGCTGGAGGCCATTATCCTAAGTGAATTAACACAGAAACAGAAAGCCAAATACTACCTGTTCTCTGTTGTAAGTGCAAGCTAAACATTGGGTACACATGAACGTAAAGATGGGAACAACAGACAGTGGGGACTCCAAAATGGGGGAGGGATAGAGAGGAGCAAGGGTTAAAATGCTACCTGTTGGGCACTATATTCATTATTTGAGTTATGTGTTCAATTGGAGTCCAAATTTCAACATCATGAAATCTACCCATGTAACAGACTTGTACATGTACCCCCAAATCTATTTTTTTTTTTAAAAAAGCAGGTGACCATTGAGCAGAGACCATAATCAATTGAAGGAGTGAGTCACAAGATCTGAGAACCATGCAAAGACCTGCAGAAAGACCATCTAAAACCAAAGGAAGAGACTAAGCAAATCAAGCCTGGCTTTGGAGATGGCACCCTTACCTGGCACTCAGGGAACCAAGGAGCCACGCTGAGGTCAGTGCAGAACCAGGAGCACGGTGATCCAGGGCGTCTGTGATGACCACCTTTAAAGATAGAAGGAGGGGCTGGGTGTGGTGGCTCACTCTTGAAATCCCAGCATATTGGGAGGCTGAGGCAGGCAGATCACTTGAGGTCAGGAGTTTGAGACCAGCCTGGTCAACATGGCAAAACCCCGTCTCTATTAAAAATACAAAAATTAGCTGGGCACGGTGGCACACACCTGTAATCCCAGCTACTCGGGAGGCTGAGGCAGGAGAATTGATTGAGCCTGGGAGGTGGAGGCTGCAGTGAGCCGAGGTCGCATCACTGCACTCCAGCCTGGGTGACAGACCAAGATCTTGACGCAAAAAAAAAAAAAAAAAAAAAAAAAAAAAGATGGAAGGTGGGAGTGACTGAGCCCCCTGCTGCTCACCTTTGAGTGAGATGAGCAAAGGGAATTGACTGCAGGATTTGGCAGAATGCAGATGGTTGCTGATTTTGGCAAGAGCAGTCTCCATCAGTGATGCAGACAAGAACCTGACTGTTGTGGGTTGAAGGGAGACTGTGAGGCAAGTAAGTGGAGATGGCAAAGGCAGACAACTTTGCGAAGGAATAGGGAGGAGAGAAATGGGGTGATGGCTGAAGGGGATCCCAGGCCTTAGGGCGGGCATTTTTTTTAAAGGTGTAAGCTGTGTAACACCAGCATCTTCATCAGTGGACAGTAATGGCTCTGGAAAGAGTGAGAAAGCCCAGGGTGAAGAGGAAATAGTCACTGCAGGAAGGACTGTGGTCTAGAGGTGGTTCTCCTTCCCTCTTTACAGAGGGGATGGAGCGGTCTTGCACCTCTCTAAGACATTTGTCTTAGAGACCTTAGAGGTATGAGAGAGGATGTTGAGCTGGAAACAATGGGTGATGGATGTTTTAGTCCATTTTCACACTGCTATAAAGAACTACCTAAGACTGGGTAATTTATGAAGACAAGAGGTTTCATTGATTCACAGTTCCACAGGCTTAACAGGAAGCATGACTGGGGGACCTCGGGAAATTTACAATCATGGCAGAAGGCAAAGAGGAAGCAAGCTGACAGGACATCAGCTTCTACTTGGATACAACCAGTAACGGGGAGCTCGCTGGGGACCCAGGTAGTCCTTTCCATTATCAGGCAGCTCTAACCAACACACCAGCTGCATAGGCCTCCTTGCAATTTTCCACATTTGCCTTTGAGAGGTGCGAGAGTAGGATCCCCTCTGTAAAGAAGAAAGGCAGAGAACATGTGTAAAATGCAGCAAGGCAAGGAGATTAGATGGTGCCAAGATGGTGTGATCCTTCCACTGCTTTTATTTTCTCAGTAAAATATAAAGTCAGGACAGTCTGAGAAGAGGCAGGATATGAGAAGTTGGAGGATGTGAGAAAATTGACTCTGGAAATGTAAGAGGACCCCTGGGTATTGCTGAGGTTTGATGTGAGAATTGTAGTCATCCATTTAAAGTGAGATTTGTCAACACTGTGGAGGGGTTGTCTTCAGCTCTATTCAACTGCTGGGGCACAGGGCAGAGGTTGAAAGTTGAGTTGTTTTCCCAGGAAATTAATATGGAAGGAAAGAGAAGCAGGGTAGTGGAGAATGTGAGCAAGAGAGTGATGACAAGGCTGGAGGGTGGAATCTAAACAGGACCAGGAAGGAAGGGAGCACACTGGAGATATAACAGAAAAGTGGCAAAGTCAATGGATTAGAGGACTCAGTGGTGTCAAAGTAGAGGTATGAGAGGACGTTGAGCTGGAAATAACGGGTGGTGGGTATTTTAGTCCATTTTCAGGCTGCTATAAAGAACTACCTGAGACTGGGTAATTTATGAAGAAAAGAGGTTTAATTGACTCACAGTTTCACATGGCTGGAGAGGCCTCAGGAAACTTACAATCATGGCAGAAAGCAAAGGGGAAGCAAACATGTGCTTCTTTGCATGGCAGCAGGAGAAAGAGAGCAAAGGGGGAAGTGCCACCTGCTTTTATACAACCAGATCTCATGAGAACTCATTCCCTATCATGAGAACAGCAAGGGAGATGTTTATCCCAATGATTCAATCACCTCCCACCAGGCCCTTCCCCAACATATGAAAATGACAATTTCACATGAGATTTGGGTGGGGACACTGAGCCAAACCATACCAATGGGTGATGGTTGCCATGGTGATTGTTACCACAGTAATAGTTGCCTTCTGCAGGAAGTCTTCTTGGCATCCGGGTGGTAACACTGAGACCTGTCAGTGTCTTGTTCACATACCAGGGCCAGTTGAAGATGAAGGATGGGACCAAAACAAATGGAGTCCTGAGAAGTTATTGGATAATGTAGGGAAACTAACAAGTCAGCATCCTCCTCTGAAGATGGAGACTAAATTAAGTTGAGCCAGAAATAATGAGATAAAGCTGAGGGAAAGATGTTAATTCAAAGGGGAATCAAAAGTGGAACCAGATCTGGGAGTGTGAAGCCAGAAGTGAGTTGGAAGACAGAGAGGATAGGAAGAGTATATGGTATAGACAGAAGCTCAGGCAGAGTCTTCTGAATTCACTGTTGTCCTTGCCAGTTCCATACTCAGAAGTCTCTGTCCTTGAATCTTAAAAGCTCATGGTGCGTCTTTTGATGGCAGTAAGGTGTCAATGTCCCATGGATGGGAAACAATATGGTGGGGTAGAGGATAGTGGAGCAGCAGCAGGTCAACACCACTGGGGCAGGAGTCACACTGGGCTAGGTAGGATAGTGATCATTTCTGAGGGTGCAAGTTAGAAACAGCCACATGCACCACTTCTTCCCTAAGTCAATATGTACAGGGTGTTGATAAAGACATACCCGAGACTGGGAAGAAAAAGAGATTTAATTGGACTTACAGTTCCACATGGCTGGAGAGGCCTCAGAATCATGGCAGGAGGCAAAAGGCACTTCTTACATGGTGGCGGCAAGAGAAAATGAGGAAGGTACTAAAGCAGAAACCCCTGATAAAACCATCAGATCTTATGAGGCTTATTCACTGCCATGAGAACAATACACAGTATGAGGGAAACTGTCACCATGATTCAAATTATCTCCCACCAGGTCCCTCTCACAACTCGTGGGAATTATGGGAGTACAATTCAAGATGAGAGTTGGGTGGTGACACAGCCAAACCACATCACAGGGCAATGACATAGTCAAAGTGATTAAGCAAACTAAATGTAGTTAGAAATAGTGGGTTCTAGACTCCATTCTGCCACTAAATAATTAGTAATTTAACTTTTGACAGCAGATCAAATAACTGCAAAAGTATGTTGGTAGATGTTATAGTTGAGAACAGTGTTTTTCTTTTTTTCTTTTTTTTTGAGATGGAATCTCTCTCTGTTGCCAGGCTAGAGTGAAGTGACGTGATCTTGACTCACCACAACCTCAGCCTCCCAAGTAGCTAGGACTACAGGCATGTGCCACCATGTCCAGCTAATTTTTGTATTTTTAGTAGAGATGGTGTTTCACCACATTGGCTAGGATGCTCTCGATCTTTTGACCTCATGATCCACCTGCTCGACCTCCAAAAGTGCTGGAATTACAGGCATGAGCCACTGCACCCTGTGAGAACAGTGTTTTTCTAATATTAGTGTGTGTAAGACTTACTGGGTAACTTATTAAAGTATGAAATCCTAGGTGTCATGATGGAATGTGTCAGGAATTTCATTTCATTTCTTTCTTTTCTTGTCTTGTCTTTTCTTTTTTCTTTTTTCTTTTTTCTTTTTTTTTGTTTCTGGAGACAGAGTCTCAGCCTGTTGCCCAGGCTGGAGTGCAGTGGTGTGATCACAGTTCACTGCAGCCTCAACCTGCCCACCTCAGCCTGCCAAGCAGCTAAGACTACAGATCCATGCCACCATGCCCAGTTAATTTTTTATACTTTATGTGGAGAGGGGGTTTCTCCATGTTGCCAAGGCTGGTCATGAACTCCTGAGTTTAAGCAACCACCTGCCTTGGCCTCCCAAAGTGCTGGGATTACAGGCATGAGCCACTGTGCCCGGCAGGAAATTTCATTTCTAATCAGCTCCCAAATCATGATGGTGCCTCTAAACCCCAAACCACACTTAGGATAGCACCTATCAGGGAGGCATGATGGGGCTGGGGGCGGGGGGAAGAAGAATAAAAAATACAAGTGGTCAAAGAATACAAAAAGGACAGAGAGAGGTTAAAGATAATTACCCTGACTAATATGGTGAAACCCTGTCTCTATTGAAAATACAAAAACTTAGCCGGGCATGGCGGCGGGCACCTGTAGTCCCAGCTACTCGGGAGGCTGAGGCAGGAGAATGGCATAAACCCGGGAGGCGGAGCTTGCAGTGAGCCGAGATCGCGCCACTGCACTCCAGCCTGGGCGACAGAGCGAGACTCCGTCTCAAAAATAAATAAATAAATAAATAAATATAATTACCATGAACTTCAAAGTTTATTTCTCAAGTTGGTCTTTGTGTAGGTAGCCATTCTGCTGGAATTTGAAGCAAGTCTGAATCAGGAAGACCTTGCATACTCTGGTAATAAATCTGGACTGCTTCCTACCAGCAATAATTTTTGAAAGCAGTGATGACAGAATGAGAATCATGTTTTAGGAATATTATTTTGGCAGCAGTTTTGCAGGACAGACTATTTGGAGTCATCATGAGAGAGACTGTAATGAAGGTTATTACTCACTGGGAAATGAGGAGATTATAAAAACTCATACAAGAGAGAGAGTGGGTAAAGGAAACAGGAAAATAAAGTTGAATCCTGGAAATGATGAAAAAGAATAACTGGGCTGAATGACAGATTAGCTGTTTAGATAAAAGTAAGGGAAGAACCTACAATGACTCAGACGTTTACTGACCTTCTGAATCTTTTCTCTCTGGGTCAGGATTGGAGAAAAGTCACCAGAAAGACACTTTCTTCTATTTGGGCATGCAATGAAGTTTGATGGATTCTAACTCTGAAAGGAAGAATCAGTGACAAGCATTAAGAAAATAAAATAATTTGTAAAGAACTTCTGGCTTATCAAATAATAACGTAACAGTTACTTAAAGTAAAGCCCTCCAAAGTGACCAATTTGACAGTTAGTTTGTGGAAAATGATTTTCTTACATAATTCTCATCTCGACAAATGGTGGAACATATATATCCTTAGATATCAGAATTGTGAAAGTCAGAGATAAGCTTGTTTTGTGAGGAGTCTGCAATGTGCTTGAAGTGCTCTAGGGTGACCTTCACATTTTGGGTTCTCTTGGATTGCAAAGGGTTCTGGTGTGCTTTTTGGTTGTGTTTAGATTTTGCTTTCTGATGGTGGGGCTTGGGGTATGACAACTCACACTGGTGCAGATAGTGTCTTTTCTTTGCTCTTCTCTGATATTCTTGTTTTAAGGAGATGGTTACATAGAATGGAAAGACCACTGGGATGGGTCAGAAGACCTTGCTTGGGGACACAGCAAGTCATTAACTATGGGTTTAAGTCCCTCATAACAAGGAAATTCACTTCACAGGCTCCTAGGGGGCTTCCAGAGCTGACACAAGCATATACACAGAGCTAGAGGTATGTAGAGTTGCCGCTGACATCTAAGTGGGTAACTACCTTCCAAATATACCGTCTTTTTCCCCCAAAATATATCAACCTCATCATAAGCTATACAGGATTAATAGGGAATGCCAAAACACACTGTCTCCTCTCCCCTCCCCTCCTCTCTCCCCACCTCCTCTTACCTCCCCTTCCCTTCCCTCCCCTCCCCTTCTCTCCCCTCCTGTTCTTTTCCTCTCCCTGCTTCCTTCCCCTCCCTCCCCTTCCCTCCTATTCTTCCCTCCCCTTCCCTTCCTTCCTCTCCCCTTCATTTCCCTCCCCTTCTGTTCTTCCCCTTCCCTCCCCTTTCTTTTTCTCCCTTCCTTCCCCTCCCCTCCCCTTCCCTTCTATTCTTTCCCTCCCCTCCCCTTCCCTCTCCTCCCTTTCCCTCCCATCCCCTTCCCTCCTCTACCCTTCCCTCCCCTCCCCTCCTATTCCCTTCTGTTCTTCCCCTCCCCTTCCTTCTCCTCCCCTTCCTTTCCCTACCCTTTCCTCCCCTCCTGTTCTTCCCCTCCCCTCCCTCCCCTTCCTTTCCCCTCCCCTTCCCTCCTTTCCCCTCCCCTCCTGTTCTTCCCCTTCCCTCCCCTTCCTTTCCCTCTCATTCCCTCCCCTCATCTCCTGTTCTTCTCCTCTCATTCCCTTCCTTCACCCTCCCCTTCCCCTCCTTCCCTTCCCCCCTCCTGTTCTTCCCCTCCCCTTTCCTCCCCTCCTGTTCTTTTCCTCCCCTCCCCTTCCCTCCCCTCCCTTCAACTCTTGTCCTTCAACTCCTCCTTCCTTCTCTCCCCCTTCTTCCTTCTCCTTCCCTCCCCTGTTCTTCTCTCTCCTTTTCTCCTCCTCACCCTTTCTCTCCTCTCCTCTTCTTTCTCTACTCCCCTTCTCTTCTTTTCCCTTTCCCTCTTTTCTCCCTTCCTTTCCTTCCCTTTCTGTTCATTCACTGTTGTACCCTACTTTTTCCCCCTCCCACCCCCATGACACACTCCTAGGCTCTCTCTCTCTCTCTCTCTCTCTCTCGCTCTTACCTTCTTCAGGGGAATAATATAAATTCACCTATATGCATGCCCCAATGCATCCTCCTATATCTAAATATTTTCTTAATAAATCTGCAACCAGTAGGTAACTACCTTTTGCCTGGAGACACAGTCTACTGAAGCCCCTGATGAACCTGTGAGGTGTTCTGGAAAGGGGGATGCCATCATAGCATGAGCCAATTCATCAGATGCTCATCAATCATTCTCACAGAGCACCAAGGCATCTGGAGGCAGGTGAGAGCAGAGACCCATCTGAACTTGCCATGAGCTGTGCTCAGTGGGCAGGTAGTGCTGGGCTGTAACCACTCATGACCATGATGATAGCCTTTGCTTTCTTCCGGAGAGAGGAGGTAAGTTCTAACCCCGCCTCCATGTTTCTGTGTAACTATGAATCACCTCTTTCTGAGTTCTTAGCTTACCCAATTGTAAAATAAGACATGGGGAAAGGTGCCAGACCCGGTGACTCTTGACTGCAATCCCAGCAGTTTGGGAGGCTGAGGCGGGCGGATCACTTGGGGTCAGGAGTTTGAGACCAGCCTGGCCGACATGGTGAAACCCTGTCTCTACCAAATATATATATATATATAAAAAAATTAGCCAGGCATGGTGGCGGGCACCTGTAGTCCCAGTTACTTGGGTGACTGAGGCATGAGAATTGCTTGAATCTGGGAGGCGGAGGTTGCAGTGAGCCAATATTGTGCCACTGCACTCCAGCCTGGACCACATCAAACAAAAAAAGTTAAGATGTGGGAAAAGGTTCCCCCAAGTTCCAGAATGATGATGTTCTGAGTACAAGGCAGAGGGGAGCAGAAGAAAGAGAAGAGAAGAATGTAAGCCAATCTACTTTATGGTTTTACCCAGAGCCAACTACATGGAATACAAGTTACTCAGAAAGTGAAAGGAAATAGTCTAAACCTAAGCCTGGCATTCCAGCTTAATTATGACGATGATGATTATTTTTTGAGTCTGAGTCTTGCTCTTGTCACCCAGGCTGGAATGCAGTGGCCCGATCTTGGCTCACTGCAACCTCCGCCTCCTGGGTTCAAGCGAGGTTCCCCTCCCCTCCCCTTCCCTCCTATTCTTTCCCTCCCCTTCCCTTCCTTCCTCTCCCTTTTGTTTCCCTCCCCTTTTGTTCTTCCCCTCCCCTCCTATTCTTTCCCTCCCCTCCCCTTCCTTCTCCTCCCCTTCCTTCCTTCCCCTTCCCTCTCCTCCCTTTCCCTCCCCTCCCCTTCCCTCCTCTACCATTCCCTCCCCTCCCCACCCCTTCCCTTCTGTTCTTCCTCTCCCCTTCCTTCTCCTCCCCTTCCTTTCCCACCCCTTTCCTCCCCTCCTGTTCTTCCCCTCCCCTCCCCTTCCTTCCCCCTCCCCTCTTCTCCTTTCCGCTCTCCTCCTGTTCTTCTCCTCCCCTTTCCTCCCCTACTGTTCTTCCCCTGAGAACCCTGAGGTTCTCCTGCGTCAGCCTCCTGAGTAGCTGGGATTACAGGCACCCACCACCGCCCCTGTCTAATTTTTGTATTTTTAGTAGAGACGGGGTTTCAGCATCTTGGCCAGGCCGATCTCAAACTCCTGACCTTACAGTCCACCCGCCTCAGCCTCACAAAGTGCTGGGATTACAGGCGTGAGCTCCTGTGCCCGGACCCCAGCTTAATTATTAATAATGTCTCATTGACTCTCAAAAGTGCCGGTTTGGATCAAAAATCATATGCTCAACCTATTCAGGGTGAGTATTTCCCAAGGACACAGAAAAACAGAAACACTCTTGCCTCTACCATGCATGGATCTTTCGCAGTGTGTTCTTTTAAAAGTTCTTTCTTTTGCTGAAATTAATCAAAGGCAGTCCACCCAATGTGACGACGATTGACAAGCGAGATGCAGTTAGGCAGCAATGCAAGCAGTCGTCGTCATTCTCTTGGATCAGATATCTCAAATGCATTCTTGCACCCGGAACCTCGTATTTAGAGAGCTGACATTGACCTTCAGCCATTGTCTCAGGGCACCATGTATTCTAAAATGTTCAAATCCAAAAAGCCTTATGTATACTTTGAAGCCATATGGATAAAATCAGGTTCTGATAAAAATGCTTAAAATAGAATATGATGGAAAGATTTTCAATGCAAGATATAGTCATGGAAAACCTTGATGAATGTTTGGGGATTATTTTTTTTTTAACCGGGGACTTATGGTCAATCTACAATGCTGACTGTCATCTGTAAGGTTGCAGGCGGGGAAGTGCCAATTGCCTTTCCTGCAGTAATAGACATAATATTTAGTCTTGTCATTGGTCAGTGAACAGGCATGCTACCTCCTCCTTCTCACTCTGAAGAATTCTTTTTCCCAATAGGGCCATGATTTCTTCATCTCAGCTCTACAAGACCTCCATTTTATGAGATCTTGGAGCCTCAAAGCAGCTATCTGCCATCCAAAACAGCCTGCCCTTTCATCTTCACCAGAGGGTCTTCTACCCCTTTTAAAACAAGCATTATTACAGCCGTTTTATAAAACCCAGACAAAGAGTGCTCCCTGGTGCCTCTTTGGAGGTCTTCTCAGCAGGCCACACACAGGAATTTCTTCTCTCCTCCTCCCTACTCATCCCCACTCATGGAAGGAGTCAGATATCAGAAAGAAGGACCAGAAGTCCAGTGTTTGAAAGCCATAAACCACAGGGGAAGCAGAGTGGTAGGTTAATTAATGGCCCCCAAAGCCAAGCATCGTGGTTTACACCTGTAGTCCCAGCATTTTGGGAGGCTGAGACAGGAGGATTGCTTGAGGCCAGGAGCTCAAGAATAGCCTGGACAACAGGTAAAGACCCCCATCTCTATAAAAAATAAAAATTAAACATTACCTGGGCATGGTGGTGGGTGCCTATAGTCCTAATTACTCGGGAGGATGAGTTGGGAGGATCACTCGAGGCCAGGAGTTCAAGATCAGCCTAGGCAACATAGTGAGACCCCATCTCTACAAAAATTAAAATATAATTAGCTGGGCATAATGGTGTGCACCTGTGTAGCCCTAGCTACCAGGGAGGCTGACAAAGGAAGACCATTTGAGCCCAGGAGTTCAAGGCCACCGTAAGCTGTAATCCAATGAGTGTGCCACTGCACTCCAGTTGGGTGACAGAGCAAGACCCTGTCTCAAGGAAAAGAAAATGGAAACCACTTTTGCAAAATTATGACTGAGACAGTGAAAGAGATCTAGTCTAAATGACTCCATCTTGCCTCTAACCTTTAAGCTGTCCTTATTCCTTCCTCGATGTAGGCTGAACTAACTTTTGGAGGAAGTTAGTTTATAGTATAAAACAAGAGGATTATAGCCCTTTCCCAAAACAAAACCCCTTCTTGCCTGGGGACTAGACCGCCTTTGTAAGACTAAGAAATGAGCCAAAAGATTAGAAATTATGGTTTAGGAGTCATGCAGCTGGAGGCTACAAGATTCTGACCCTCCCTAAACTGCTCCTAAGATCAGCGCTTGAGAAATTTTCCAGACTGCACTTGATGGATCAGCCGGCACCACCCATATCAATAAACTGGCTGATCTGATCTTGTGGCCTCCACCCAGGAACTGGCTTAGCTCAAGAAGACAGCTTCAATTCCCTATTTTCATCTCCTGCCTTAACCAATCAGCACTCCTGGCTCACTGGCCTCCCCCCACCTACCAAGATGTCCTAAAAAACTCTGATCCCAGAATGCTTGGGGAGACCGATTTGAGTAATAATAAAACTCTGGTCTCCTGCACAGCTAGCTCTGTGTGAATTACTCTTTCTCTATTGCAATTCCCCTGTATCAATGAATCAGCTCTGTCTAGGTAACGGACAAGGTGAACCTATTGGATGGTTACAAAATGGACCCCAAAGATATGCCTATGTCCTCATTCCAAAACCCATGAGTGTTTTCTTTTTGAGACTGAGTTTCACTCTTGTTGCCCAGGCTGGAGTGCAATGGCCCGATCTTGGCTCACCACAACCTCCGCCTCCCGGGTTCAAGCGATTCTCCTGCCTCAGCTTCACAAGTAGCTGGCATTACAGGTGCCCCCCACCATGCCCGGTTAATTTTGTATTTTTAGTAGAGAAGGAGTTTCTCCAAGTTGGTCAGGCTGGTCTCGAACTCCCGACCTCAGGTCACCACCCGCCTCAGCCTCCCAAAGTGCTGAGATTACAGGCATGAGCCACTGCGCCCGGCCTAGTGTTTTCTTATGTGGCACAAGAGTTTGCAGGTATGAGTGAACCAAGGATCTTAACATGGGGAGATGACCCTGAATTTTCCAGGTGGGTCCTAAATTCGATCACGTGTACCCTTATAGGAGGGAAACAGAGAGAGATTTGGCACATGCAAGAAGAAGGGAAGGGCATGTGACCACAATGGCAGAGATTGGAGCGATGTGTCCATAAGCCAAGGAGTGCCAGCTGCCACCAGAAACTGGAAGAGGCAAGGAATGGATACTTTCCGAGATCGATAGAGAGAACACAGCTTGGCTGACAACTTGACTTTGACCAGAGATACTGAGTTTGGAAATTTGACCTCCTAAACTGTAAGAGAATAAATATGTGTTTTGTTTGTTTGTTTGTTTGTTTTTTGTTGTTGTTGTTTGAGACAGAGTCTTGCCCTGTCACCCAGGCCAGAGTGCAGTGGCACGAACTCGGCTCACTGCAACCTCTGCCTCCTGGGTTCAAGTGACTCGCCCTGCCTCAGCCTCCTGAGTATCTGGGACTACAGGCACCCACCACCACTCCTGGCTAATTTTTGTATTTTTAGAGAGATTGGGTTTCATCATATTGGCCAGGATGGTCTCGATCTCTTGACCTCGTGATCTGCCCATCTCAGCCTCCCAAAGTTTTGGGATTACAGGCATGAGCCACCATGCACAGCCTGTTTTAAGCTACTTGGTTTGTAGGGATTTGTTGCAACAGACACAGGGCCTTCATTCAGTGCTGAGATGTGCCACCAAGGGGCATGAGGCTGGAGAACCAGTGGGCGGTAGTGCCAAAGAAGGACTGGGTTAGGCCCAGAGGTGAGAGAGATGGAACTAGTACATCTTAGACAGACCGGCTTTGACTACATGGCTGTGAATTCCGTCCCTAGCTCTGTCACCACCATGTGATGTTAGGCTTAGCCTCTGTACCAGATCTTTGAAAAGACAACAACAATATCCATTTCTCAGGGTTGTGGCGAGAAAATCAAGACATGATCAAAAGGAAAATATCTCACACGTAGTAGGTGGTCATTAAGTAGTAATGGATGGAAAAATAAACTTATTTTAAAAGACCAATGCCCAGTATTGTGGTTAACACCTATAATCCCAGCATTTTTGGAGGCTGAGGTGGGAGGAGAGGACTGCTTGAAGCCAGGAATTCAAGACCAACCTGGGCCACAAAGCGAGACCCTATCTCTACAAAAAAAAAATTTCTTTAAAACAATTAGCTGGACATAGTGGTACATGCCTGTAGTCAGAGTAGCTGAGACTTCAGTTACTCAGGAGGCTGAGGCAGGAGGATTGCTCGAGGACAGGAGTTGGAGGCTACAGTGAACTATGATCATGCCACTGCACTACAGCGTGGGTGACAGAGCTAGCCAGCCTGGAAAGAAAGAAGAGAAAGAGAGAGAAAGAGAGAAAGAGAGAAAGGGAGAAAGGGAGAAAGAAAGGAAGGAAGGAAGGAAGGAAGGAAGGAAGGAAGGAAGGAAGGAAGGAAGGAAGGAAGGAAGGGAGGGAGGGAGGGAGGGAGGGAGGGAGGGAAGGAGGGAGAGAGAGAGAAAGAGAAAGAGAGAAAGAGAAATAAAGGAGGAAGGAAAGAAAGAAAAAGAAAGAAAGAAAGAGAAAGAAAGGAAGAAGGAAAGAAAGAAAGAAGAAAGAAAGGAAAGAAAGAGGCTAAGAGAGAAAGAAATAAAGAAAGAAAAAAGAAAAAAGAGAGGGAGGAAAGAAGGAAGGAAGAGAGAAAAGAGAGAGAAACAAAGAAAGAAGAGAAAGAAAGAAAAGAAAGAAAGAGAAAGAGGAAGAGAGAAAGAGAGAAAGAAAGAAAGAAAGAGAAAGAAAGAAAGAAAAAGAAAGAAAGAAAGAAAGAGAAAAAGAAAGAAAGAGAAAGAAGAGAGAGAGAGGGAGGGAGTGGGGGAGGGAGAGAGGCAGAGAGGGAGAGAGGGAGGGAGGAAGGAAGGGCAGTGGTAGAACCCATTATAGAGAGAGAAGTCGTTTTGTTTGGTAAAACAGTTTGATGCTTTCTTTGGATGTCACGGGGGAAGATACTTCTTGGTGACCCATCCCCCATGCCCACCCATACTCTATATGACTCCAACGGGTTACAACAAAAAAACCTAGAAAATTGAACATCTCAACCCAGTAAGGATAAGGAAGAGGAAATTTAAAGTTCCCATAAATGAAGGCGTGTTCTGGGTTTGACTGTGTCCCGCAAAACAAATACATGTTCAGGTCCTAATGCCCAGTACCTCTGAATGTAGTCTTATTGGAAAATGGGGTCTTTTAAGATGAAGTTATTTCAAATGAGCATGGGCCCTAATTCAGTGACCAGTGTCCTTATAAGACAAGGGAAATCTGGGCGCACAGACACATACAGAGGGAAGTTGTCCAGGTGAAGACAGAGGAGACGCACAGGAGAACACCAGGTGCAGATGACAGAGGCAGCGATTGGGGTGACGCAGTTGCAAAGCCATAGCTTGAGGGCCTCTCCCAGAGGCTAGGAATATGCAAGGAAAGACTCTCCCCTGTAGGTGTCAGAGGGAGAACGGCCCTGCTGCAACCTTAATTTTGAACGTCCTATCTCCAAAACAGATAGACACAAATTTTCTGTTGAATCAAGCCAACCAGATTGCGGTACTTTGTCCTAGCAGCCCTTTCACATAAGGACCTGACACTCTGGGGGATGAGACAGGAAAACCAGAAACAGCCTTCCAAATCAGGCATGCCATGGTCCAACCAGGAGAGCAAAATTCCTGCTGGTGGAAATGGCCAGGAATTTTTTTTTTTTTTTTTTTTTTTTTTTTTAATTTATTTATTATTATTATACTTTAAGTTGTAGGGTACATGTGCATAACGTGCAGGTTTGTTACATATGTATACTTGTGCCATGTTGCTGTGCTGCACCCATCAACTCGTCATTTACATCAGGTATAACTCCCAATGCAATCCCTCCCCCCTCCCCTCTCCCCATGATAGGCCCCGGTGTGTGATGTTCCCCTTCCTGAGTCCGAGTGATCTCATTGTTCAGTTCCCACCTATGAGTGAGAACATGCGGTGTTTGGTTTTCTGTTCTTGTGATAGTTTGCTAAGAATGATGGATTCCAGCTGCATCCAAGTCCCTACAAAGGACTCAAACTCATCCTTTTTTATGGCTGCATAGTATTCCATGGTGTATATGTGCCACATTTTCTTAATCCAATCTGTCACTGATGGACATTTGGGTTGATTCCAAGTCTTTGCTATTGTGAATAGTGCTGCAATAAACATACGTGTGCATGTGTCTTTATAGCAGCATAATTTATAATCCTTTGGGTATATACCCAGTAATGGGATGGCTGGGTCATATGGTACATCTAGTTCTAGATCCTTGAGGAATCGCCATACTGTTTTCCATAATGGTTGAACTAGTTTACAATCCCACCAACAGTGTAAAAGTGTTCCTATTTCTCCACATCCTCTCCAGCACCTGTTGTTTCCTGACTTTTTAATGATCGCCATTCTAACTGGTGTGAGATGGTATCTCATTGTGGTTTTGATTTGCATTTCTCTGATGGCCAGTGATGATGAGCATTTTTTCATGTGTCTGTTGGCTGTATGAATGTCTTCTTTTGAGAAATGTCTGTTCATGTCCTTTGCCCACTTTTTGATGGGGTTGTTTGTTTTTTTCTTGTAAATTTGTTTGAGTTCTTTGTAGGTTCTGGATATTAGCCCTTTGTCAGATGAGTAGATTGCAAAAATTTTCTCCCATTCTGTAGGTTGCCTGTTCACTCTGATGGTAGTGTCTTTTGCTGTGCAGAAGCTCTTTAGTTTAATGAGATCCCATTTGTCAATTTTGGCTTTTGCTGCCGTTGCTTTTGGTGTTTTAGACATGAAATCTTTGCCCATGCCTATGTCCTGAATGGTACTACCTAGGTTTTCCTCTAGGATTTTTATGGTTTTAGGTCTAACATTTAAGTCTCTAATCCATCTTGAATTAATTTTCGTATAAGGAGTAAGGAAAGGATCCAGTTTCAGCTTTCTACTTATGGCTAGCCAATTTTCCCAGCACCATTTATTAAATAGGGAATCCTTTCCCCATTTCTTGTTTCTCTCAGGTTTGTCAAAGATCAAATGGCTGTAGATGTGTGGTATTATTTCTGAGGACTCTGTTCTGTTCCATTGGTCTATATCTCTGTTTTGGTACCAGTACCATGCTGTTTTGGTTACTGTAGCCTTGTAGTATAGTTTGAAGTCAGGTAGCGTGATGCCTCCAGCTTTGTTCTTTTGACTTAGGATTGTCTTGGAGATGCGGGCTCTTTTTTGGTTCCATATGAACTTTAAAGCAGTTTTTTCCAATTCTGTGAAGAAACTCATTGGTAGCTTGATGGGGATGGCATTGAATCTATAAATTACCTTGGGCAGTATGGCCATTTTCACAATATTGATTCTTCCTATCCATGAGCATGGTATGTTCTTCCATTTGTTTGTGTCCTCTTTGATTTCACTGAGCAGTGGTTTGTAGTTCTCCATGAAGAGGTCCTTTACATCCCTTGTAAGTTGGATTCCTAGGTATTTTATTCTCTTTGAAGCAATTGTGAATGGAAGTTCATTCCTGATTAGGCTCTCTGTTTGTCTGTTACTGGTGTATAAGAATGCTTGTGATTTTTGCACATTAATTTTGTATCCTGAGACTTTGCTGAAGTTGCTTATCAGCTTAAGGAGATTTTGGGCTGAGACAATGGGGTTTTCTAAATATACAATCACGTCATCTGCAAACAGGGACAATTTGACTTCTTCTTTTCCTAACTGAATACCCTTGATTTCTTTCTCTTGCCTGATTGCCCTAGCCAGAACTTCCAACACTATGTTGAATAGGAGCGGTGAGAGAGGGCATCCCTGTCTTGTGCCAGTTTTCAAAGGGAATTTTTCCAGTTTTTGCCCATTCAGTATGATATTGGCTGTGGGTTTGTCATAAATACCTCTTATTATTTTGAGGTACGTTCCATCAATACCGAATTTATTGAGCGTTTTTAGCATGAAGGGCTGTTGAATTTTGTCAAAAGCCTTTTCTGCATCAATTGAGATAATCATGTGGTTCTTGTCTTTGGTTCTGTTTATATGCTGGATTATGTTTATTGATTTGCGAATGTTGAACCAGCCTTGCATCCCAGGGATGAAGCCCACTTGATCATGGTGGATAAGCTTTTTGATGTGTTGCTGAATCCGGTTTGCCAGTATTTTATTGAGGATTTTTGCATCGATGTTCATCAGGGATATTGGTCTAAAATTCTCTTTTTTTGTTGTGTCTCTGCCAGGCTTTGGTATCAGGATGATGTTGGCCTCATAAAATGAGTTAGGGAGGATTCCCTCTTTTTCTATTGATTGGAATACTTTCAGAAGGAATGGTACCAACTCCTCTTTGTACCTCTGGTAGAATTCAGCTGTGAATCCATCTGGTCCTGGACTTTTTTTGGTTGGTAGGCTATTAATTGTTGCCTCAATTTCAGAGCCTGCTATTGGTCTATTCAGGGATTCAACTTCTTCCTGGTTTAGTCTTGGAAGAGTGTAAGTGTCCAGGAAATTATCCATTTCTTCTAGATTTTCCAGTTTATTTGCGTAGAGGTGTTTATAGTATTCTCTGATGGTAGTTTGTATTTCTGTGGGGTCGGTGGTTATATCCCCTTGATCATTTTTAATTGCGTCGATTTGATTCTTCTCTCTTTTCTGCTTTATTAGTCTGGCTAGTGGTCTGTCAATTTTGTTGATCTTTTCAAAAAACCAACTCCTGGATTCATTGATTTTTTGGAGGGTTTTTTGTGTCTCTATCTCCTTCAGTTCTGCTCTGATCTTAGTTATTTCTTGCCTTCTGCTAGCTTTCGAATGTGTTTGCTCTTGCTTCTCTAGTTCTTTTAATTGCGATGTTAGAGTGTCAATTTTAGATCTTTCCTGCTTTCTCTTGTGGGCATTTAGTGCTATAAATTTCCCTCTACACACTGCTTTAAATGTGTCCCAGAGATTCTGGTATGTTGTATCTTTGTTCTCATTGGTTTCAAAGAACATCTTTATTTCTGCCTTCATTTCGTTATGTACCCAGTAGTCATTCAGGAGCAGGTTGTTCAGTTTCCATGTAGTTGAGCGGTTTTGAGTGAGTTTCTTAGTCCTGAGTTCTAGTTTGATTGCACTGTGGTCTGAGAGACAGTTTGTTATAATTTCTGTTCTTGTACATTTGCTGAGGAGTGCTTTACTTCCAATTATGTGGTCAATTTTGGAGTAAGTATGATGTGGTGCTGAGAAGAATGTATATTCTGTTGATTTGGGGTGGAGAGTTCTATAGATGTCTATTAGGTCTGCTTGCTGCAGAGATGAGTTCAATTCCTGGATATCCTTGTTAACTTTCTGTCTCGTTGATCTGTCTAATGTTGACAGTGGAGTGTTGAAGTCTCCCATTATTATTGTATGGGAGTCTAAGTCTCTTTGTAAGTCTCTAAGGACTTGCTTTATGAATCTGGGTGCTCCTGTATTGGGTGCATATATATTTAGGATAGTTAGCTCTTCCTGTTGAATTGATCCCTTTACCATTATGTAATGGCCTTCTTTGTCTCTTTTGATCTTTGATGGTTTAAAGTCTGTTTTTATCAGAGACTAGTATTGCAACCCCTGCTTTTTTTTGTTCTCCATTTGCTTGGTAAATCTTCCTCCATCCCTTTATTTTGAGCCTATGTATGTCTCTGCGTGTGAGATGGGTCTCCTGAATACAGCAGACTGATGGGTCTTGACTCTTTATCCAGTTTGCCAGTCTGTGTCTTTTAATTGGAGCATTTAGTCCATTTACATTTAAGGTTAATATTGTTATGTGTGAACTTGATCCTGCCATTATGATATTAACTGGTTATTTTGCTCATTAGTTGATGCAGTTTCTTCCTAGCCTCAATGGTCTTTACATTTTGGCATGTTTTTGCAATGGCTGGTACCGGTTGTTCCTTTCCATGTTTAGTGCTTCCTTCAGGATCTCTTGTAAGGCAGGCCTAGTGGTGACAAAATCTCTAAGCATTTGCTTATCTGTAAAGGATTTTATTTCTCCTTCACTTATGAAACTTAGTTTGGCTGGATATGAAATTCTGGGTTTAAAATTCTTTTCTTTAAGAATGTTGAATATTGGCCCCCACTCTCTTCTGGCTTGTAGAGTTTCTGCTGAGAGATCTGCTGTTAGTCTGATGGGCTTCCCTTTGTGGGTAACCCGACCTTTCTCTCTGGCTGCCCTTAAGATTTTTTCCTTCATTTCAACTTTGGTGAATCTGGCAATTATGTGTCTTGGAGTTGCTCTTCTCGAGGAGTATCTTTGTGGCGTTCTCTGTATTTCCTGGATTTGAATGTTGGCCTGCCCTACTAGGTTGGGGAAGTTCTCCTGGATGATATCCTGAAGAGTGTTTTCCAACTTGGTTCCATTTTCCCCCTCACTTTCAGGCACCCCAATCAGACGTAGATTTGGTCTTTTTACATAATCCCATACTTCTTGCAGGCTTTGTTCATTTCTTTTTCTTCTTTTTTCTTTTGGTTTCTCTTCTCGCTTCATTTCATTCATTTGATCCTCAATCGCTGATACTCTTTCTTCCAGTTGATCGAGTCGGTTACTGAAGCTTGTGCATTTGTCACGTATTTCTCGTGTCATGGTTTTCATCTCTTTCATTTCGTTTAGGACCTTCTCTGCATTAATTACTCTAGCCATCAATTCTTCCACTTTTTTTTCAAGATTTTTAGTTTCTTTGCGCTGGGTACGTAATTCCTCCTTTAGCTCTGAGAAATTTGATGGACTGAAGCCTTCTTCTCTCATCTCGTCAAAGTCATTCTCCATCCAGCTTTGATCCATTGCTGGCGATGAGCTGCGCTCCTTTGCCGGGGGAGATGCGCTCTTATTTTTTGAATTTCCAGCTTTTCTGCCCTGCTTTTTCCCCATCTTTGTGGTTTTATCTGCCTCTGGTCTTTGATGATGGTGATGTACTGATGGGGTTTTGGTGTAGGTGTCCTTCCTGTTTGATAGTTTTCCTTGTAACAGTCAGGACCCTCAGCTGTAGGTCTGTTGGAGATTGCTTGAGGTCCACTCCAGACCCTGTTTGCCTGGGTATCAGCAGCAGAGGCTGCAGAAGATAGAATATTTCTGAACAGCGAGTGTACCTGTCTGATTCTTGCTTTGGAAGCTTCCTCTCAGGGGTGTACTCCTCCCTGTGAGGTGTGGGGTGTCAGACTGCCCCTAGTGGGGGATGTCTCCCAGTTAGGCTACTCAGGGGTCAGGGACCCGCTTGAGCAGGGAGTCTGTCCCTTCTCAGATCTCAACCTCCGTGTTGGGAGATCCACTGCTCTCTTCAAAGCTGTCAGACAGAGTCGTTTGCGTCTGTGCAGAGGTGTCTGTGTGTCTTAGTTTACTGTGCCCTGTCCCCAGAGGTGGAGTCTACAGAGACAGGCAGGTTTCCTTGAGCTGCTGTGAGCTCCACCCAGTTAGAGCTTCCCAGCAGCTTTGTTTACCTACTTAAGCCTCAGCAATGGCGGGCGCCCCTCCCCCAGCCTCGCTGCTGCCTTGCCGGTAGATCACAGACTGCTGCGCTAGCAACGAGGGAGGCTCCGTGGGTGTGGGACCCTCCCGGCCAGGTGTGGGATATGATCTCCTGGTGTGCCTGTTTCCTAAAGCGCAGTATTGGGGTGGGAGTTACCCGATTTTCCAGGTGTTATGTGTCTCAGTTCCCCTGGCTAGGAAAAAGGACTCCCTTCCCCCTTGCGCTTCCCAGGTGAGGCAATGCCTCGCCCTGCTTCAGCTCTCGCTGGTCGGGCTGCAGCAGCTGACCAGCTCCGATCGTCCGGCACTCCCCAGTGAGATGAACCCAGTACCTCAGTTGAAAATGCAGAAATCACCGGTCTTCTGTGTCGCTCGCGCTGGGAGTTGGAGACTGGAGCTGCTCCTATTCGGCCATCTTGCTCCGCCCTCAATTTTTTTTTTTTTTTTTTTTTTTGAGACGGAGTTTTGCTCTTATTGCCGAGGCTGGAGTGCAATGGCGTGATCTCGGCTCACTGCAACCTCCGCCTCCTGGGTTCAAGTGATTCTCCTGCCTTGGCCTCCCCAGTAGCTGGGATTACAGGCACATGCCACCATGCCTGGATAATTTTTGTATTTTCAGTAGAGACCGGGTTTCATCATATTGGTCAGGCTGGTCTCGAACTCCTGACCTCAGGTAATCTGCCCACCTCAGCCTCCCAAAGTGCTGGGATTACAGGCGTGAGCCACCGCGCCTGGGCAGGGATTTTTATTAGAAGGTATTGTCTAATGCTCACATCCAGAGGGTTTGTTGTGAGCCAATACTTTTTTACTGCCAATAGAGTAATATTTTCCATTCCACATGAATGCCATTGGGTACTTTCCTGCTGAGAAAATTGAGCCCCGTATTACCTATTTGCTCACCTGGGCAAAGAGAAAAGGATAGTCAGTGAACGTTAGGACCAAACCTGAGGAACAACAGAAAATCAGAACAAAAAGTGGCCACGAAACACGTAACGCCATCAGAATCCCAGAGATTAGGGAAAAGTGCCATTTTTGTTTGCCTAGCAAAGAGCCAGGTGACTGATTAGAAAACCTGGGACCTCCAGGGGATGGACCGCAGACAGTGTGGGCTACATTCTTATTAATATCATTGTCTGAAGATGAATAAAGGTGGGATTCTAAACCACAGAGTGCAGAACAAGGAGCAGACAATTGTACCACACCCATCTTCTGGCTGTCTCCCCCCAGCTTAAAAAGCCATGATGCTGGCCAGGTGCAGTGGCTCACGCCTGTAATCCCAGCACTTTGGGAGGCCGAGGTGGACGGGTCATGAGGTCGGGAGTTCGAGACCAGCCTGGCTAACACGGTGAAACCCCATCTCTACTAAAAATACAAAAAAATAGCCGGGCATGGTGGCACGTGACTGTAATCCCAGCTACTCTGGGGGCTGAGGCAGGAGAATCGCTTGAATCCAGGAGGCTGAGGTTGCAGTGAGCCGAGATCGCGCCACTGCACTCCAGCCTGGGTGACAGAGTGAGACTGTCTCAAAAAAAAACAAAAAAAAAGTCATGGTACTCCGGGCTCTGGTGTGGGGAGGACAGCTTGCCCAACTCAGAGATTCCCACTGGTCTCTCCTCCCTCCGGAGAGCAGCGTTGTTCACAAGGGGACGCCAGCCTCCAGGTGCCTTCCTTGGAAATCCCCCAGCTCTACTCATGTGCCCAGCGCTTGACCTTGGCAGTGCTCTGGAGAACATGAGATCAAAAGAATGAAAGTGCTTCTTTCTGGTGCTTCAATCAGGGAGAGAAGCAATTAAAATATGAATTAATCTAAGTGAGATGAAAATGCCGATGTAGAACAAGAGCATCCCGTTCACCTTGAACCTGCACTGTGCGCGGTTTAGCTCCTGTGATTAAAGACATTTTCATGCCATTAAAAACCGTCTCTTCTAATGTTGAAAACACTATGTCAGTCAAAAGCACCCAGCAGCCTCTGGCAGGACTGTGCTCTCCTTGATTATGTTCCTGGATCCTTTCAGAGTTCTGGGGACAGGGGGAGCAGTCTTAGGAGGCGATTTTGAGGGGCTGGAAGAAAGACAGGAGTGCAGGATTCTGCACTAAATGAAAAGAGCAATTCCATGTGGTTCCTCTCACGTAGACTTTTTTGGGGTCTTTGGCTCTTTTGTGTAGCCTGAGTCCTGGCTACCAGATGGCACTGGGAGGATGGAACTGGGAAACCAGGCAAGGAGCACATTCCAAGAGCTCCACAATGTCTGTGTCCCTTCTGGTTTTCCTGCTGTTTCTTTGAACTGAGAGATGACTGTAGTACTTACTTCTGGAGTTTGGGTTCTGCCTCTCTGTGGTCTTAAGGGCATTCCGCTGACCCTCTGCAGGGAGGAGTGAATCTGTGACTCCAGGTAAAGAGGTGGCTGTGAGGGGGTGTCTGTGGATGTCCCTTTGAGCCACTTGACCTTCCACACCAGTCGTTCATGCTACGGTTCTGGATTTGCTTCCTTTGGTGCACGCCCTACCACTGACCTTGACTTTTCCTCCTATTTCTGGCTCTGTATCCTCTTCTGGCTGTTGTCAGTGGGATTTGTCAGTCTCGGGGTTTGAAGCTTAGAACTTAAAAGACTCATTCGGACCCTCCCTTTGTTAATTTCCAAACCAAACCCCTCCGCTCCCCAGAAACCCTGAGGACCGCGGACCCATTCTAATCCAGATTTGAGATGGTTTCTCTCTCTCCCCTCTTCTCTAATTCTTATAAGAATCCACCGAAGGGATTGGACTCAGTGGTCGATCAGAGCCTGCAGGAACACCTGCTCTAAGGCATAAATCAGGGAAGAGCAATCTGGGCTGGGGCAGTGGCCATTGGCACCCCAAGCCTTCTGCTTGGGTCTCACCATCTCAGAAAATTCCGTTTAGATCATGTTCACACAGGTCCCAAGGCACACAGATCCCAAAGCTAATGAGTGTCTTTTGCTCCAGATCCTTTTTAAAAACAGCCAGAAGCTTAACATCCACACACTCTTAAACTGCAAAGGGCAGCCCCCGTATCTAAAAATCTAAAAAGTTTGTCATTCGAGCGATGTAAAGAGCCTCAGTATTTTGAAATACTATGGTAATTTGCCACAGCATTCTGCCTTAGACAAATGGGATGCAAGATGCCCCCCACGCTTCCTCTCTGCCCCCCATACTTCCCCAAACGCAGAGGACGCACGACCACACCGCGTCATCTTACTTCTTTGGGTCTGCCTCTCTGATGGCTGCTGCACCCTACAGACCCTAACCCAAATTCATTCTCTTTGTGTCTATGTGCTTCTCCTCACCTTGTACAACTTTAGAGGAATTTGGAAGGGTCTCTTTGCATCTCCAAGTTAAAATGCAAAGCCCAGAAGACTCCTATACAGATAACCAGCTTTTTGTTTATCTTGCCAAACCCACCTTGCCTGGGCATCTTAGTTCTCCAAGGGAAAGGGAGTCGTTGAAGCAGAAGACACTGCCAGCCATTGAAAGGGATCTATGGAAGACCTTCCTTTTTTTTTTTTTTTTTTGAGATGGAGTCTTGCTCTGTCACCCAGGCCGGAGTGCCATGGCGCAATCTCGGCTCACTGCAATCTCCACCTCCTGGGTTCAAGCGACTCTCCTGCTTCAGTCTCCTGAGTAGCTGGGATTACAGGCCCGCACCACCTTGCCCAGCTAAATTTTGTATTTTTAGTAGAGATGTGGGTTTCACTGTGTTGTCAGGCTGATCTCAAACTCCTAACCTCGTGATCCACCTGCCTCAGCCTCCCAAAGTACTGGGATTCCAGCCATGAGCCCCATGCCTGGCTGAAGAGCTTCCTCTTTAACGGGAAGATTGAAGAAGTGAAAAGCATGGAAAATTCCTGAAATTGTTCCAACTCCAGGAAATAGGAGAGTGAGGGGTTTGGGAGCCTCCTTTCCAACCTTGGTGCACACCTCTCTCCTCCAATCCTCAGTTCTGCATAATGTCAGCAGGTGATGTGGAAGAAAAGGACCTGTTTGTTTTCTGCTTACTGTTCCCAGGCAATGAAATCTCCCACCTCTTTCCAATGTCTCCACATTTCTCTCCTTTTGCATATAGAATCTTTGAAGGCTACCAAGTATGATAATTACAAAAAAGAGCAAGCTTCAATTACAATCCCAACTCCATTTGTTGCATAGCTATATGTCATTAGCTTGAAGACAGTAATGGTGCCCATCTTAAAGGGTTGTGAAAAACAAATAATATATGGAAAGCACTTAGAACCATTCCTGGTACATAGTAGGTGTTCAGTAAACATTAGTTATTATCATTGTTGTTACTGTTATTGTCACTGTCATTACTACTATTTCTACCATGATCAAGGACCCTTCCTGTACAACTAATTTTCCACATTTGTGTGGATTCCTCTCTTTTATTTTCTTAGCTCCCATGCAGCGTATCCCGCACCCCTTCACTTTCTGCAAAGTCCCCACCATCACCGCCGGGTCTATAAGTTACTGTTGGTCTTCCTCTCCCAGGTTGCTCATTGCCTGTCACGAAGACCTTACAGCTGGTAGAGCACTATTCATTGTGCTAGAGTGCAGCAGTCTGCAAAGAGTTTCCCATCCACGCATTTCATGTTTTGATCATCTCTACACTTAAGCACTTTTGGTCTGAGCCTTGGGATATCATTGCACAAGGAGGTTCATTCATTTCTTCACTGCACCGAGCTCTTAGAGAGTTCATTCGCTTTGTTGCAGGGGCGTGAGCTTTATTTCACCTGGCTGGGTGGTCTTCCCCATGTCACTGGAGGGTATGGAAATGGAGCGAGCTGAAATGGAGAGAACTTTTCTCTCTTTTCACTAACTCTGTAAATAGCCACCTTGGTGAGTGGCAGGGGTGCATAAACCCAGCATTCTGGAAACATTGAGCCAAACATGCTGAAATTGCTACAATTGATAAGTTGCTTACCATGAGTCAATAAGCTGTGCTTAACCTTCTCTAGTTCCTGCAATGTGAGATTCCAGTTGCTGCACCCACATTGTATGTGTGTGTGTGTTTGTGTGTGTGTGTGTATACAGTACCTGTGCACACAAAAGATCTGAAAATGAGAACTCTCCCTTCACCAGTGAGATGGATTGGGCCATAATTGATTTTCCACAGACTAATGCTTTACATTTTGGTAAACCCTTTGTAACATCTTAGTCAAATTAAACTGAGCTCTTTCAAGTCAGATTTATAGTCCATAGGATTCCACTTAGCTGAGACAAGCAATGCAATTTCAGGGCAGTTTAAAGAGTATTTCATTTAGACACAGAACCAATCCTTGTCAGGACCCTGTAGGTAGCAAGAAATCTTCCTCCTCTCATTTGCTTAGAAGCAATTGTCGTTCATTCCGAGGGAGCCGTGCAGCGTGTGAGTGGCTCAGTGCAGTAGATTTCATGACCCGTGTTCATTGAAGGGGCTGTGACCAAAAGGAGGAAGAGAAAAGAAGGCAGGGCTGCCTAGGACATGAGAGTCTTTGCAAGATTTAAGAAAAGGTGCCCACTCTGTGTGCAAAAATTACTACAAGGCGGCCGGGCGCGATGGCTCATGCCTCTAATCCCAGCACTTTGGGAGGCTGAGGCGGGCAGGTCATGAGGTCAGGAGTTCAAGACCAGCCTGGCCAACATGGTGAAACCCCGTCTCTAATAAAAAATACAAAAATTAGCCGGGTGTGGTGGCACACACTTATTATCCCAGCTACTCGGGAGGCTGAGGCAGGAGAATCTCTTGAACCCGGGAGGCAGAGGTTACAGTCAGCCGAGATTGTGCCACTGCACTCCAGCCTGGGCAACAGAGCAAGACTCCGTCTCAAAAAAAAAAAAAAGAAAAAAAATTTACGACAAGGCACCTCTTCATATTGGCTGCAGCGTTTCACTGGGCACAAGATTTGGGATCTGAGCACTGGCTGGATTTCCATTGCCATTTGCCCCTTTGTCTGGCACGCAACTGTACATAGCAGCCTTGGAAGGGAAGAGGGATCTCAGGAACTTCACATACGCATATTACCTTTTTTTTCTTTTTTTCTTTGAGACACGGCCTCACTCTTTTGCCCAGGCTGGACTGCAGTGGTACGATCACAGCTCACTGCAGCCTCAACCTTTTGGGCTCAGGTGATCCTTGCACCTCAGTCTCCTAAGTAGCTGGGATTACAGGCATGTACCACTAATTTTTGTATTTTTTTTTTTTTTTGTAGGGATGAAGTTTCCCAGACTGGTCTTAAACTCCTGGGCTCAAGTGATCAGCTTATGTGTTTGGTTTTGTTTCTTTAGTTTTATTTTTAAATGGGGGTCTCTAACTCCTGGGCTGAGGCCATCCACCCATCTCAGCTTCCCAAAGTTTTGGGATTACATATGTAAACGACCATGCTATTTGGGAGCTATTAGAAAATTCATATTACCTTCCTTTTTTTTTTTTTTTTTTTTTTTTGAGGTGGAGAGTCTCACTCTGTTGCCCAGGCTTGAGTGCAGTGGCGTGATCTCCGCTCACTGCAAGCTCTGCCTCCTGGGTTCACGCCATTCTCCTGCCTCAGCCTCCCCAGTAGGTGGGACTACAGGCACCCGCCACCACACCTGGCTAATTTTTTGTATTTTTAGTAGAGACAGGATTTCACTGTGTTAGCCAGGATGGTCTTGATCTCCACCCGCCTCAGCCTCCCAAAGTGCTAGGATTATAGCCGTGAGCCACTGCGCCCGGCCCATATTACCTTTTTTAATACTCAGCTCATGAGGAGGTTTTAGTTGCTATCCCCATTCATAAACAGGAATGACAAAGAGAGATTAAACACCGTCTTCCTATACACGTAGGTTGAGCTGGTATTCTAGCCCAGGTCTGTCTGATTCTAAAATCCAAGCTCTCTACTAATTCACCATGGTATATGAGTCCAATTGAAGGGCTTAATGATCTTTTGCCAGGGAAAGAGGGAGAACTGGCAGGGTCTGAGTCTCAGCCCTTAGAAGGTTCTATTGGAAAGAAGCAGCAGATTTTCTCAGAGGGCCATTCAGTTTTTAGTCCTTCCCAGAAGTAAGATGGTGCAGCTCTGTCTTACAGCAAGCTGAAACCTTCCTTCCGCTGACCTGGAAGAATAAGATGAGTGTCTAAACCCATGATTGCAGGTCCCTGTCCTACAGGACCCACGGGCAAAGCTGGAAAAGGAGAGGAAGACCGGAACAAGCTTTTTTTCCCTCTGAGTCTTGGTTCCATTCCCAAAAAATGCAACTAAAGTCTTTGTCCTGCCCACATTACAGGGTTGTAAGAATCAAAAGATGAAACAAAGGCACTGCAACACCTTTGCCAGTGAAATATGGACGTAAAGAAAATATATTGCATTTTTAACAAAGATATTTACCCCTATTTAAAGGAGTATCTTTTATGCTGAGATTAAACCCTTGTAACTGTCTTGTTTTATAAAATGATCCTTATTAAATTGAAGAAGAGAATAGATGTGTGTGTATGTGTGTGTGTGTACACACAGGGATTTTACTCTAGTTTGCTTGTGTTTTATAAAACTCTTGACTTGGGAAAATAAAATGTAATTTGTCAAGCCTTTATCAGTATAAATAAAAAGTGTGTGTGTATGTGTGTGTGTGCGCGCATGTGTGTGTGTTTTCAGTTTACAGGTCCATGGTTTCAACACTCTGGAAATCACTGTCTTAGGCACAGAGAACTGACATTTACTGCGTGCCAGTCAAATCATTTCGCACCCTTGACAACACTGTAAGATAAGTATCTCTGATTCAAGGTATGCTGTTCCTCAAATAATTTGTGTATCTTGCCCAGTCCTTCACAGTTAGGAAGTGAAAGATCCAAACACGAGTCTCTCTAATGCCAAAATACCAGGGACTTTTTTTTTCATTTACTTTTCACTTTACTGCATTGTTTGGTAGCTGCCTTTGCTTCTTGTGGTTACACACAGGAGTACTCAGGAAAAATTTTTCGGTTTAGAATATAATCCATAAAATTTCCTTTTTTTTTTGAGACGGAGTTTTGCTCTTGTTGCCCAGGCTGGAGTGGAATGGTGTGATCTCAGCTCACTGCAACCTCCGCCTCCTGGGTTCAAGCGATTCTCCTGCCTCAGTCTCCCAGGTAGCTGGGATTATAGGCATGAGCAACCACACCTGGCTCATTTTGTATTTTTAGTAGAACCGGGATTTCTCCATGTTGGTCAGGCTGGTCTCGAACTCCTGACCTCAGGTGATGCACCTGCCTCAGCCTCCCAATCCCACAGGCGTGAGCGTGTAATCACAGGCTCACTCCTGTAATATATCCCTCACGCCTGAGATTACAGGCGTGAGCCACCATGCCCGGCCAATTTCATTCATTTTTAAATTTTTCTTTCAATGATGTCAAATCTACGTGGCTCCAGAAAACATATTTGACCCAACTGGACAGAGATTTGGAGTCTATAACCCAATGCAACAAAAAGGGAGCTATTAGAAAAATTCAACCTTTATTCCATGGGCTTCTTAGTTTGTCTAGATCAGTAATTCTTAGGAAAATTTTCAGTGAATCCGAAAATTCCACTCCATAAAGGCAAGGGATTTTGTCTTGCCTTATTCACTGCATCGTTCTTCTATTTTCTGCATTTCATATGTATTTTCTTCTTGTGTTTTTCTTAAAAGTCCTGTAGACAACGGTCGCCTGCTTCAGCTGTGCTCTTGGGACCAAGGAAAAGGGATTGCCATCATTCAGGAACCTGGCCATGAAACAAGTTAGGCCCAGGTGACAAAACTTAACCCACCGTAGATCTGGTTCTTGAGGGTGCAGCCAGAATCCCAATTACATTGTTAAAAGTCACGCAGTAAACTCAGATCTAGTGGCCATGCAGTTCCAATTCAGTGAGTGGGATCCACGTAAGGCTGAAAATTTGGAGTTTGGCAAAGGAGACCAGTTCTGTGTCACAGCATCTGGGTTCTAAATCCTTGTCCTTGGAAAGGGAGGTGACAACTGCTAAGTGGGATGTTGTAGACCCAGGAAAGATGGCTGGGAATAAGATCACAGCACTGGTGTGATGGCTCACACCTGTAATCCTAGCACTTTGGGAAGCCGAGGTGGGTGGATCACTTGAGGTCAGGAGTTTGAGACCAGCCTGGCCAATATGGCAAAACCCCATCTCCACTAAAAATACAAAAATTAGCCAGGCGTGGTGGTGGGCGCCTGTAATCCCAACTACTCGGGAGGCTGAGACAGGAGAATCACTTGAACCTTGGAGTCAGAGGTTGCAGTGAACCGAGATTGCGCCTCTATATGCCGGCCTGGATGACAGAGTCAGACTGTCTTAAATAAATAAATAAATAAATAAATAAAAAATAAGATCACAGCTCCATTCTCAATCAGACACAATATTATGGCCAGTTTATATGATCTGGGTAAACACGGGGAGCTATGCGTTAACTCCAACTGGGTGAGCATAAAGTGTCATAGGTCTCCTGACCCCCCCAATCCTGTTACACTAGACACACACACTATCAAGGGCTGCAAGACCACTTCTGTTATTGAGTTCAAGCTTCTCAAGGAGCTACCTGTCATTGACTGGGCTGTTCAAGAACTAGGCCGGGTTGTGGATTCAAGTTGTGGGTTCCAGGAACCTCAGTAAAGGCAGAGCTTGGGTAGACAGGGACAAGTAGCTATTGGTGTTCATCGGATCATTAGAACCTTCATGTTGCATTGCCCAACCCCAGGGTGCACCATTGCTGTTGGATTCCATCGACACTCAAGGCAAGAGAGGAAGACTATTAAACAATGATGGCAAAGAAGCCTAAAAGACAAGTGCATTCCACCTAAGCATAGTTGATAGTCAGACTGTGGAAATCCACAGCCAGTTGTTTACCATAGCTAGACAAAACAATGAAAGCTGAAGAACACCAGTCTCCAATATGCTTTGTGAAATGGGATCTCCTGGCAGCAATTCTTTCATTTAAGAGAAAAATTCACTAGAGACACAAAACAAGTACCAAAACAAGATTTAGGTTCAAACCTGAGTTGACATGATTGCAGTCTTTACAAAATATATGTTGTGAAAAAATTCAAACACACAAAAGTAGACAAAATAATGTTTTCAAGTACTGTGCTAACTCAGCCATCATGAACTTTCTACCAATCTTGTTTCACCCACCCTGTTGTATTTTTATTGCAATTTTTAACCACTCTTTTCTTTATACTCTCAAAATGCATCCCGATGGAGACATTCCAGTGGAGGCAACTGACTCCCGTTTAAAGTAGCCATAATTCTTTATAGTTTAAAGAGCAAGGAATTTGTGGACAACATACTCTACTCATTAAATCGAAAGAGAATGCAGGTTTAAATTATGCATAGACAGAGAAGAGAAGGACTTCCACCAGACACCAAATAGACTGAGACGATCTTTCTTTCAATCTGGAAATGCAGACTCCCTGGGATCTGTTGAAACAGGCTATATTCCCTGAAGTACTGGGATCGTTTACATTAGTTTCACTAGGGTAGTTCTGGTTCTTACTTGTAGCAGAGCTTGGTGAATGAGAGGCCACCTGAGAAGCAATTAAACTAAACCAGAAAATCTTTCCTGTTCATTTCATCTTGTCCTTAAATAGTTTACACATCAATTGAACTGGGAAGAGCTCGTGGTGGTTTATGATGATTACTTCAGTAGGGGTCAGTGCCTAATGAGCTGGGTACTTATCTGTGACCCCAACAAGATGGCTGTAAATGAACAGATAAAGGGACCGAAGGGACTTGTTCTTCAAGCTGCCCATGGAATCAAGATAACAGAACCCGACGGAGTTAGGTAAACTAAAACGCAGAAGCTGATGAAAGTTGCTAGATGAAAACACCCAGGGTTTTCTGGTTAGAAAAAGGAGGTATTTATTCCTAGTGCTTGGTGAATTATAAAACGTCTATTCCATCTACTCTTTCTTGGGGAGGGACACCATACTTTCTCTTCTTTCTTCATAAGATCTGGGAAATTTGTAGTTCCCATCGAATGAATTCGTCCAAGCAGATATCTTTATTTTTTATGGAATATGTGTGTCAACAGAGTTTAGGACACACACCACCCCAAAATGTGCCACTTTGGCGATAATACATATTTTACTTGGAAGGAATTTGAGAAATTGCAGGTGCAGGAAGAACTTTTTGACCTTCTTCTGAAGCACGTCATAAGATTCTCATGGGACAGGTGCCCTTTTTATACCAGGAGGAAAGAATCATTCTGTCTCTGAAGAAAGAGGGACAGCAAGACACTCTGAACAACAACAGCAAAAATAGCAAATCCTGGAGAAAAGGAAAAATTGGATTTCTAGAATTACCACTCTTTAAGATTCAAATTCTGGTTTTCCAAACAAGCCGACAAACAAACCAACAAACAGAAAAACACAAGGCACATGCCTTGCTGAGTTTACCTGTTGAATATGATCTCTGACTTTAAAAATATATATAAGTTGTAAAAAAAGTTCGAACCCACAAAAGTAGACACAATAACACCATGAAACACATTACCTTAGTGACCATCAACTTTCTGCCCATCTCGTTTCGCCCACCCTGCTGTTTTTTTAATCACAATTTTAACCACTCTTTTCTTTATGCCCTCAAAATACATCCCAATGGAGACATTCTAATGGAGGGAACTGACTCCTGTTTAAAGTAGCCATAATTCTTTATAGTTTAAAGAGCAAGGAATTTGTGGACAATGTACTCTACTCATTAAATCTAAAAAGAATGCAAGTTTAAATTATGCATAAACAGAGGAGGAAAGAACCTCCACTAATCCTTCTCTGAGACGTCTGAGCTTAGGGGTTTGAGCTTAGACCCTGTTTTGGCATATTACTTTTTCCTGTGACTCACTATTCTTCATCAAACCTAGCATAAAAACACTCAGGTGTAATTGTTTCCTTGGGTCTTCATTTTCTTATGAAGGCTCTTGTGTTATGTAATATTTATATTAAATATACTTTTATGTTTTTCTCTTGTTAATCTGTCTTTTGTTACAGCTAAAACCTAAGATGGATAGAAAGAAAAGATATTTTTCTTGCCCCACAGTGTCAGTTTCAGTCTAGTGGAATGGTACTGAAATGATTTGGCTCTGTGTCCCCACCCAAATCTCATCTTGTAGCTCCCATAATCCCCACGTGTTGAGAGAGGGACCTGGTGGGAGATGATTGAATAATGGGGGAGGGGGCTTTCCCGTGCTATTCTCCTGATAGTGAATGGGTCTCATGAGATCTGATGGTTTTAAAAACTGGAGTCGCCCTGCACAAGCTCTCTTTTTGTCTGCGGCCATCCACATAGGATGTGACTTGTTTCTCCTTGCCTTCCACCATGATTTCGAGGCCTCCCTAGCCAAGTGGAACCGTAAATCCAATAAAAAGACATGCCCAGTCTAGGGTATGTCTTTATCAGCATCGTGAAAACGGACTAATACAGGTACAATAAAATACTTACGTATACCATCACAGCATCATACTGAAAACTGCAAAACAAATCACCAAAAAAAAAAAAAAGTAAAAGTGCATTTGCAAGGTAAACAGGTAAAATCATAGTGACATATTCTAGTGCATCATCAAAATGCTCAGTAATTGGCAAAAATGGAATAAGTAATCTCTTTTTTTCCCGTTCACTAGCTGTATTAGCCAGTTTTTTTTTTTTTTTTATGCGATAATGTTGCATAACCAACAACCAAATTGCAGCGGTTTGCAGCAACAAATGTTTACTTCAAGCTTATGGGTTGAAGTTTGGCTGCAGTTTGATGCATGTCAGTTGGGTTCTGCTAAGTTAGGTTGGATCCAGGTCTGTTCCCTGCGTTTTTATTCCAAGATCCAATCTTAAGCAGCAACAACTGCCTGGGGCACACTTTTCTCATTATAAAGGGAAGAAGCTTAATAGGGCTGGCAGAAATTTGCTGACTTCTTCAGCCCTCAGCTAGGAATTGGCACACCATCACTTCTACTCCTATTTCAATTATCGAGGCAAATTTCACGGTCAAATTCAAAGATGATCAGACATGTATACTCGGCTGACTCTAGTGCAAGCAACTGATAAGTCGTAGGAAAAGGGAATCCTCTCTTCTGAGGAAGAGACTTGGGAACACTCATTCAACCTTCCACAACCACCATGCCAGGAACCAATTTCTGCCACCTCCCAACATGCGTGTCAATGTCTCAACACGACTTGGAATCAGTTCTGCTTCCTGTAACCAGTTCTGCAAGACAAAAAACGCTCTCAAGTTTTCAGCAGTCTTATCCCTTAAAGTCTTTGGCATTGGTACCCATGATTCTACGTTCACACCATCAGTATAGAACAAGGCATAGAATTTTCCTCTTCTCTAGCAAAACACCAGTGATTACTTTTATGAATCATGGAAAGCAGTAAGCCAGGGAATACGCACATTAAAGAAAAAAATAAGTTCTGCTTAGCTTAAAATAAATTATTTGGGATGAAGAATGACCACCACTAGTACTTTAATAGAAGGGATGCCTTTATAATTGAAAAGGGTGAAATGAAAGGGTTAGCCTTCTTTAGTAGTTAATTTTTTTTTTCTTTTGAGATGGAGGCTTGGTTTGTTGTCCGGCCTGGAGTGCAGTGGCGCGATCTTGGCTCACTGCAACCTCCACCTCTTGGGTTCAAGCAATTCTCCTGCTTCAGCCTCCAAAGGAGCTGGGACTACAGGCATGCACCACCATGCCCAGCTTATTATTATTATTATTTTTTTGTATTTTTAGTAGAGACGGGGTTTCACCATGTTGGTTAGGCTGGTCTCAAACCCCTGACCTCAGATGATCTGCCCACCTCGGCCTCCCAAAGTTCTGGGGTTACAGGCATGAGCCACTGCACCTGGCCCCAGTTAATTTTCAAGACTAATAATTGTCTCTTTCTTTCTGGGATAACTGAGAGAAGCTAGAAAATTCTATGAGCTTGACACTCAAGATAGCCATTCTATCTCATGTTGCATTCATTGGCTCACTGCAACCTCTGCCTCCCGGGTTCAAGCAATTCTCCTGCGTCAGCCTCCCAAGTAGCCGGGACTACAGGCACGCACCACCATGCCTAGCTAATTTTTTTTTTTTTTTTGTATTTTTAGTAGAGATGGGATTTCACCATGTTGGTCAGGCTGGTCTCAAACTCCTAACCTCAAATAATCTGCCTGCCTTGGCCTCCCAAAGTACTGGGATTACAGGCATGAGCCACCACTCCCAGCCCCAGTTAGTTTTCAAGATTAATAATTGTCTCTCTCTCTCCCTGCCGGGTGCAGTGGCTCACACCTGTAATCCCAGCACATTGGGAGGCCGAGGTGGGTGGATCACTTGAGGTCAGAAGTTTGAGACCAAATCCTGGCCAACATGATGAAACCCTACTGAAAATATAAAAAATTAGCCAGGCACGGTGGTGTGTGCCTGTATTCCCAGCTACACAGGAGGCTGAGGCAGGAGAATTGCTTGAACCCAGGAGGCAAAGGTTGCAGTGAGCCAAGATCATGCCACTAAACTCCAGCCTGGGCAACAAGAGGGAAACTCTGTCTCTAAATAAATAAATACATATTTTTAAAAAATTGTCTCTCTCTTTCTAGGATACTTGAAAGAAGCTGGAAAATTCTATGAGCTTGACACTATAGGCAGCCATTCTATCTCATGTTACATTTACTGATGCCCCATCAGAGAGAAGATACAGAGAAAGAAAGACAATGGGGGCCGGCTGGCATGACATTCCATGTGCCCTCCCACTTGCCCCAGGTGGTGTGCGCCACCTAAGACAGGGCTCACAAACTCAGATGCTAGATCACTCACAGGAATGAGTGGGGCTGGCTGGGAGTCAAGAAAGGAATTGTATGGGCAGGAGGATTGGTGGCAGCTGACACCCAGACTCAGTGTCAGGGTGACTGCAGGGGGGTGGTGAGGACTGAGAACGTGTCGGACGCACAGGCCCATCATTAATTAGCTCTAGCTAACTTTGCCAAGTGCAAATGGGGGCATGTGTTGCCAGATACAATTTTTCAGAAGAAGCCGGAAATCCAAACAAAAATCTCTTAAGTTTTAAATATTCACAAGGATAATACATTCAATTACAAAGAGAAGGAAAAAGGAAGAAAGAAAAACGAAATGAATAAAAGAAGGAAGGAATGGAGAAATTTAAAAAAAAAGGAAGGAAGGAGGGAGGTGAAGAAAGAAGGAAAAAAGGAAAAGGGAGGGA